>NC_046333.1:60500169-60805695 GCF_000738735.6 Corvus cornix cornix
AGGAATGGCCATATGGAAGAAAATCAGATTAGACCTGACCCCTTCTCCTCTAAGTTTGGTGTAGAATAGGAGCCAGAAGATTTCAAGTTGATCTTGGACAAATAATTTTCTTTCTCATTGCTTCTCTTATCTTTCACTTCTTTGTGCTCCCTTTATTTGGACTGTGATTTCTTTGGTGAAGAGATATTGTGTATTAATTTCAGAATGACATATGCAGTGAGGCAAAATTTGTCCTGTCTCACAGGGGACTGCTGAGTGTGCTGTCCTCCTCCTTCATACTCCTGAAAAGTAAATGCATCTTAGTCCTGCCACAACCTTTGGGCACACTCCTTCAGCTGTGACTGTTTTATTACCTTTGAAAGCTCCAATCTGTTTTTTTTAATACACATTTTAAGAAGTCTCTTCAGCTGATGCATTAGTTTATAATTGTTATTAGTTTAAGTAAATTTATTATTAGTTTATTCTCTTTTCTGGATGTTCCAGAGCTGTTCCGATATTGAACAGGTTAAGAAAGAAGTAATGAGTGTCTACTAAATCCAAATACTGAAGAAGCTCATATATTTTACAAAAGAAAAACACTCAATCCCCAGTGCCTTGGAAATCTTATTCTTTTAGAAAGCATCAACAATTTTTATTGATATTTAGAATTCAAATAAGAAAACACCAAGACACAGAGGCTCTTGTGACTGTATCAAAGAAGACCTCAAGAGAAAGTCTGTTCAGAAGTTTGGAGGACTCCAGAAAACAGCAGCCTGCTCTGGGTATGAAGTGAAATTCCAGTTCAAGCCAAGTCAATGAGAATTTTGTGACAAAGAGACAACTAAAAATCACTGTCATCCTTATCCAGGTTTTTTCTTGAAGAAGTATTGGACTTACCAACAGAATGTGTAGTCTGGTGCATAGGGAAAACATATTTGCCTATTAGATAGCCACATTTTTCTTTGCCCTCTCCTCATTGCATGACAGATAGTAACTATTTTCCTGTTATGTTTTTTTTCCCCTTTCTTTCCCCCGTTTTTGTGTTGCTGTAGGGTCTTTAAAATTGGATGGGGGAAAATAAATTGTGAGGTTCTTTGCCATTATTGTAAAATGAAATCTTGGAGAGCTTTATGGGGACTACCTATAAAGAGGGAGTCCATAAAAGAGCTGTTAATGAGACTTTATTAACCTCAGACTATAGAGCATGAAATATTATGGTATAAATAAATGTGGTGCCAGCACCAAGCTGCCTAATAAATGGCATGACAGAGGGGATCATGTGCCTAGGGAGTAATGACATAGAGCATTTCCCGTCTAAGTCACTATTTTAAATTCACCATGGGTTGGCAGTGACTGAAGGCCATTATTATCCAATGACTCTTAAATAGGCTATGTGAAATAAATTGGAGGTCTTGGTTCATTTCCTTAGGGAAAGAGGCCTATGCTCCAGGTGACAGTAATTGTCATCTAAGTTCAAGGCTCAGCACAGGAGCTGCACTTGGAAAGGATGTGGCCAAGGAATCAGTCTTTTGCCTCCTGCCTTGTCCCCTTCCTCAGGACTCTACAGCATTGCCATGCTGTGGTCTGAGAGTTAATACTGAGGGTTCTTGCAGAGGCTCATTCTTTGGATAAGCAAAAAGCTTTGTTTCAGACCATTACCAATAATATCCTCTAAGGGCTTCTTTCTGTACCCTGCTCTGATAAATTAATGCTATATTTAATAGTACTCTTGGTACAAATAAATGAGATAACTTATGGAAATATGTATATCTACGGTGAATATAATGAAGAATGAAGTCCTTTGTAATTACTAAATTAATTTAAAAGGAATAATGATTTATTATAAAGTCTTGCTTGGCAGTAAGGAAGAAGATGTTTGTAAGTCTATTTCTAACTTTTAAGTGGATTCTCATCATCTAGTCTAATTAAATGGCATGCTATTAGTTTTTAATAACCTGGGAAAATGAAATTACAATTTTATAAACCATTGACTAATGATTTCTTTAGCAACCTCAAGAGAATTAAATACATAAACCTATAAGAAAACTAGCTTAAATTTAAAAAGGAAGCAAACAGCAAGGTAAATTCATGAATGGACTCTATTCAAGAAGTAAAATGAAAATATTAGAAAGAAAAGGGAATGTCTTCTCTCCAAACTTGGTGATTTCTTTCTTTTCACTTATGCTCACCTTTGTAATTTATTTTCTTTTTTTTATTTTGAAGTAGTCTATTAGCAAATGGAAGAATGCCAATGGAAGAATGAGGAGGAGTGGATTTGCTAACATTGTCCTCGTGAAGCAAAGTAAACAGAAACAGGTTTAAAACTATTAGTTTGAAATGTCATTGAGTATGTAGTTTTAAAAAAAAAGAAGAAATTTAAATTTTTCCCAAGTTTTCCCTTGGAGCTTTTTTTTTTTTTTTTTTTTTTACAGGGAGTAAGGTTTCATTAAAAGTATCAAGTAGCAGAAATTTGTAGATCACTTGCACTTGTACCATAAAGAAAAGAAAAGACAAGACAAGACAGACAAGACAAGACAAGACAAGACAAGAAAAGAAAAGAAAAGAAAAGGAAAGGAAAACAGCACAAGATGTGCAGAACTGTTCATCAAATTTACATGCACCAGTCTGGAAACTGGAAGTGAAATAGTTATACAAGGTGCCATGATGCTCTCTCCTGGTGTCTGGAGTGGGTTGTAGTAGTCCTGTGCTGGATATTAGATATAATCAGTACATGGAGATGTAGAGCAAGGTTATGGTGGGATTTTTCCTGTACTCTCATTCTTTGGCAGATCTTGAGTTATAATATGGAAAGTAAGCCTAAGATGTACCAAGTCCTGGTGGACTTCAAGGTCAGTTAGGTTCTACAGAATGAACGCTGTAAATTAATTTCAAAATAGGACAGCAGACAATTACAAGGTAAAAAAACCTACCAACCTCCTCGAATAAAAATACCCACAAATGCCTCCAAATACCTGCCCTTCCTCACTTGGAGGGAAATTAAACTGTTTGCATTTATTTATTTATTTATTCACTCACCTCTCCCCCTTTGAAATCAAGACTGTAGACCTGAACAGGAGACCTCAGCTGGGACTTAATTAGAGGAGCTTGGACTGGGAAATGACAGTTTCAGTACTATTATACTGCTACGCCACAGCCTTTACTGTTGTTTCTGCTGTGAATATAATTAATGCCCTGCACCTCTTCTTAATAGGGGCAGTAACTCTAGTGTGGAGGCTTTATTGCTCCACGGCCCAGGGAGAATGCTCCTGCATTTCTGGGCCCAGTGTCATCTGTCAGGCAGATTGGCCCTGTCTCTGGGAAGGGGAATTACACACTCAGTTAAGGCAGTTGTTGCCACATGTCTTGTGGGAAGGCAATCATTTATCAGACATATATCAGATGCATGGACTCTTTTTTTTTTTTTTCAGTGCTGTATTGCTCTTTCTCTCTCCCCATGCATTAACTGGTGTACCATTATGGCATTCCTAGTTTCGTTAGTCGCCATAGGAAATCTCGTATTGTGTCTCATAGGCTACATTTTCTTCATCTGGAACACAAAAGGGAGGATATTTGCTTCCTGATGTGGAGCAGCAGCAGCTGCAGAGCACCTGCCAAGCTACAGTAAATGGCAGTGTGGCAAGGAATGGGATACCTCTAAAAGAACAGTCTCTGTAAGACACTTTGACATCCTCAGTGGTAAATTAGCCATGAGGCTATTGAGCCTAATTCCCTGATTTTTCACTCACAAGAAGAACAAGGAAGGACCTATCTGTTACCTTCCTCAACTTCCCCTGATACAGCGGCAGTAGTTGACTTGCAACAAGGAGGAACTGGTCAGCAACATGGCGTGGATGTTTATGTGTGTGCTTGGTTGGTTGGGTTTTTGTCACTTCCAAAAGATGTCTCTAGCTTTGGAAAGCCTTAAATGACAAGTAAGATCAGATGCCACAGCTGCAAGTGTGAGGAGGTCTGGCAGAAGAGTGGAAGCTTTCATTAGCAGCATGTGTGTTTTTTTGAGACAACTGAACGTAATTCCTACTATACATGGGTGAATTGTTGTGGCCTGATGGAGAACAGGAGTTTGTTCAGCTTTTAAATCTATGGTTGGTGTAGTAAGAGCTGGGCTCAGAGAAGTAATGGGTGGCTGCGTGGACAGCATGCTCCACCAACAGTGGAGCATAGTGTAAGAATGGATAAGAACTGGAAGAAATTCTCTTCATTTAGCTTAATTGTTATCTGTCCCCCTACTCTACCACAGCCATTATCCAAATTCTCAGTGAGAGAGCAGGATTAATCATAGAGTCATAGAATTATTCAGGCTAGAAAAGACCTCTAAGGTCATTGATTCCAGCCCTTAACCCAGCACTGCCATCTTCACCATTAAACCATATCCCCAAATGCTACAGCCATGTGCCTTTTGAACAATTCCAGGGATGGTAAATCCATAACTTCCCAGAGAGCCAATTCCAGTGCCTGACCACCCTTTTAGTGAAGAATTTTTTCCCAACAATTAATCTAAACCTCTCCTGGTGCAACTTAAGGATGTGTCACCTTGTCCTGTCGCTGGTTGTCTGGGAGAAGAGACCGACCCCCACCTGGCTACACCCTCCTTTCAGGCAGTTGTAGAGAGTGATAAGGTCTCCGCTGAGCCTCCTTTTCTCCAGGTTAAACACTCCCAGATCCCTCATACAATTTGTGCTCTAGGCCCTTCTTCAGATTTATTGACTCTCTTTGGGCAAATTTGTTGTCCTTGGCTGTGTAATCAACATGCAAAAAGAGATTATCCTTGCTAAAAACCCCCAGTGATAAGCACAATGTGTCTGAGTAAACAGGAGCCATTTGAGGATGATAGGGAAACTTGTACATTATTTATCTATGAACTTTGAACAGGACAATCTTAAACTGCTTTCCCATGTATTTTTTCTTGAATGTTGCACCAAAATCTAGTCCTGAAAATGCCTAGGCTTCTTGGTAGAAATGCGTGATCTGCATGTAAAACCAAAAAAAGTCTCAACACTTAAGCTAGCTAAACCCTTTTCCTTCTCTTACAGATGTATTTTTCTGTGCCTCTTGAAATGCCTGGGAAGTAGGAATGAAGTAGGAAGTAGTCTTACGTGGTAAGCCAATACTTTCTTCTTCTGCTGATTTTCCAGGCAGCTTCTGGTGGAGTCATGTAAGAATATGGCCCTTTGCTGCTGATCAGAGCAGCATTGATTGATTCCTGCTGCACGTATGCTACACATACTACTTCAATGCTCTATTGCTACAAACTGTTGGAAATCTTATTCAAAAGAATTAGCTTTCTCTTGAAGAAACAACATATAGCACCAACTTGTGTTCTTGTTGCTCTCAGTTAATGGGAACATACAAAATCTGAATTTTGCCTTTGGGCTGTGGGGTATATTCTTCTTCCCTAAACCGCAGGCATGACTAAGATGGTGTTTCAAGGCTAATAGTTAAGAAACCAAAGTAGTTTCTCCATCTGTCTTTGAAGTAGAAGCAATCTTTGTTTTTTGCAGGTCCATACCACATTGTACATATCCAAGTGTGTACAAGCCAAAGAGGCAACAGTTTCACAAAGCAACCAAATTTGAGACTGAGATGCCCTTATAGATTTTTAATCATCAGCCTCTAGAAAGGTTCTGTTTGATGGATGTGAGGGAATATTTATGTTTCTTTGTCCCTGTGCATTCCCTTTACCACACGTATTAAAGAGTTACCTCTATGTTCTCATATTTAAATGTGAATGTCATATGTTTGCACTGCTAATTCCTTCTTAAAACTGCTTGATCTGCTCATGTTGATTTATACTTATGTTTAATAATTTCTCTACATGTTCTCCATTGTTGATTCTCTAAATGAATGATTTTAACAGTACTGGGACTAAACTAATATGGAAAATTGCTGTTGAGAAAAAAGGGGGAAAAATGGTCAGTAAATTAGTCTTCTGTGATCTCTGGTCAAAACAGAGTTTTGCCAAGTGACATTAAATAACAACTGGGCAAGACAGAAACCTTGACAAATAAGCTTTCAGAGACTGTCCAGCTGTAATGCCTCTTCTACTCCATTAATAATTTTTCTAGAGTATTTACTTATGTGTTTTTCCTGGTATAATCACACGATTCCTTTCAGCCTTCTATTAAGCCTGGCTCAAAGCAGATTGTCACAAAATGCCTAAATTATTAGCTTTCTTGTCTAGCAACATTTGGCTGAAAATATGTGGTCAAACTGCTGGTTTTGTGCTTTGCATAGCTCAGGAAAGAGCAAGGTTTTTTCTCAGTTGAAGAAGGGGATTTCAGAGGTCTTGTCAAGACTGCTCACTCTGATGAATGTTGTTGCAGCCAGGTTTTTACATTAGTTTTCATCAGTGCCATATCCAAGCACTTGTGTGTTAAGTTTGTGTCTGCAGAGCTGATCACTTAAAATAGCCTCCACTGCTAACAATCTCTTTAGATTAATATATCCAAGTCATAAATCACCATGAGTTTAGATAGGAATGACCATAATGATTGTTTCTACCTCCTGTTCATTCCTATTCCTCCTATAGCTTACATCCTACCTTACATTCCTTGCATATTGCAGGAAAAGCATATCTGTACCAGAATTTACTGAATCAAGTACATCCAGTCTGTGTAGTTATCTATTAAATGGAATACATACAGCATTTTTTTTAAGCTGGCTTCTCTGCTCCATTTCATTTAAATGAGGCATCAATTTAGATTGATAAAATTAGCAGACACACGGCATGTTCTACAGACTCATAGGTCGCTGTAAAACTTTTTCAGTTTCCAAATACCAGTATTATTGGTGCATTCCCATTGTAACATTATTCACCGGTTGTATGTTGGCCATATGAATACTATAATTTAAATTTCTTTTGAATAGACTGGCTAGAAAGCATTTTTTAGGCATTTTATCTCCTTGGTACTGATGGTAAATTAAACAGTTACTCATTTGGGCATTCTTTGTGCTGGTAGAGGCATTTTGTTGCAATTTGGAAGAAGGCGTAGTCATCAGTTAATGAATTTTTTAAACCATGTGTTTTTTTCAGTGCTTGGCTCTTCACCTTGGAAGAAGGGTAGGTTTTCTGTGCTAAATGAGAATGGAAATACTGCATCAGTTCAAATTAAACACAGCATGCAGATGAGACAAAACTGTAGTGTCTGTGAGCACACTTTCAACGTAGCACTCACAGAGCTGCTGGAAAACCTACAGAATAAATGGAGCCATAAATGTAAGCAACCATAGGGTTCCACTGAGCCCTGTGGTGTTTGTGCATTGCTGCTGCTATAGGAACACACCTCTGAGGTGTCACTGCCATTTGGAGGAGCAGGTTCTCTTCATCAAGAGCTGCGCCGAAATGATGTGTGCACAGCTCCCTCTGCAGCCCAGCACCTCCTCTTCAAAAACCATTGGGATCACAGGAATGGATGCTTCTGGCTTTTGATGACTTTGTCGCTGGAAAAGATGTTTTGTGTCTCAATCCTTCTCACCAGTGCGGACTTGTTCTTGTCTGTAATGAACTTGCAGATTGACGTGGTTGCCCTTTAGCGCATTAAGGATTCTGATCTCAGTTGAGGGCTTTTATTTTCCTGGCCTTTTTTTTTCCATCGTGGTAAGTGTCTCAAGCCAAAGGTGGCTCCATGCCTGCTGCTTATTGGAGCTCTTCCCAGGCCACCCCATGTTTTTCATACATGAGCATATTTGTTAACTTGAAAAGTAAGTATGAAGATAACTAATGCTTCTCCTCTATTCCCTCTCTTCCTTCACCACATTGTACCCTCTGGTTAGTTCAGTCTAACTGAAATAACACAGAGAGGATCCCCCTGGTTTTGCCTCCCACTGAAATGACAGCATATTTCTTTTACCTGTGTTTACTTTCTGGCTGCATTCCACTCCTTTAGTTTACGCCACCTTTCTCCCCCGCTTTCTGAAAATTATTTGTTTGGATATGCATCTTTTTCCAGGAGAAGAGTGTCTTAGAAGGTGGAGGTTAAAGACAAGCACGTAGAATTCGGGAATTTAGTCCCCATGCAGTGATACTGACAGTCCAGGGAGCCATATTTGAATGGAAAATTGAGAGCAGTAATTTGGCTGCTTTGATTTTTTTCATCAAGCAACCTGCCCTGATCCTGAACCTGCATGTATAGGAAAATTGTTTTGGACACTAATTTCTGGATTGTAAGAGTTTGCCTGTGCAGACTAACAAAGGTATAAACTGAAGGTACCTCAGGTAAACAACGTTACAGGTCTGTGAAACCACATATTTTAAAAAACCCAACAAAACATGGCCTAATTTAATTTTGCTTAATTTGTTTCTGCAACAAATTAAACTAAAACAAATTTAGGTTGCATTTATGCTAGGCTTTTAATGTGGTTCAACCAATCCACTTGAAAGGATAATTCAGATGAATTTTCCTGAGTCTGTCATGGGGATGAGAAATGACACACAGCACCATGCAGTCCAGTTATATCTCTCAGGGTACCAAAATGTATAGTTATGGCAATGAACATTGACTACATACAGAAAAAGAGATCAAAATCAGTAGGAGCATTGGGAGGAAATCAGAATCAGGCGAGGCAGAGGAACTGTTGTGGGGGGCAAATCTCCCAGATAATGACCTTTCTTGCGGCTTTCAAGGCCACCAAACGGACTGATTAGTGACCAGATGTTTGCTTGCTGGAAGGTGGCTCATCTGAGAGAAAAAGCCAAGAAAGTAAAGGTTTGGGGACCAATGCTGGAATCTTTGTTGTGATCAAGGGAAATCACTTTGCACAGGAGAAGCAAATAAAATTTGCAACCTGATCCTGAGTCTGCTCTGATGTTGGAACTTCCCGGAGGCAGAAAATACTTTGCAGGGGTTTTAATTATTTCCAATATCTCCACTTCCCATTTATCCTACCAAGCTAGAGTATGGAGAAAACCTCAGGAGCACCACCTTTTCGGAACACAGTTCTTGTGCTTCCAGCTAAAGGTACTAAATGTAAACATGCTATTTGTGGGTTGCCTGCAATGTATTTCGAGAGTTTGGTTTTACTAATTATTGCAATTGTTTCATCTTTATAGATAGTTAACTCTGCTATGGAAAGGGACCCATTTAAGCAGAGGTAGGTTACTCCTGGAAGATGCAGCTGCCATTTTGTGAGGACCTACCAGAGTGGCCTATCAGAGAATTATGAGAGTTAACCGGTTTACTTTTTCTCAAAAGTTTGTTTTCTGGTAGGTTTTCACCTCATCTGCCATTTGGGATACACTACGAGGAAAAGAGGAAGGACTTGTATCAGAGAAACAGCCAGACATGTACTTGTAGTTAATCTCAGTGGGGTGAGTGATTAGGATATTTTGCCTTGTACACTTTTTTAATTCCCAGTGAACCTCAGCACAGCAATCTCTATGACGGATGGAAGACCAGATTCTTTTTCTCTCTCTGTGTAAACTGTACAAATTTTGTGCTTCTTTTAGAATTTTGCTTTTCTAACAAAGGAAAAACAACAGAGGACCAGAAGGTTTGCCAACCCTGATAGCATCCCAGGAAGGTGCCTGCTGGGGAGAGACAGGAGTATGGAAGATGTGTCTGACTGGGGGATTTCCTGCTGTAGGTCAGCAGAAGGCCACTCCTTGTCCACTTGCCTATCATGTATGCTGGATTGAAATGGCTTTTAATTTGCACAGGTATGATGAATGGGAGTAAAAGTCTCTTTCTCATAAGTCATGGTAATGAATAAAATAGAAAAGCAGGAGTTAGGCCTGCTTGCGAATAATGTGTAGCTGCAGGTACATCTTAGGAGCTGGATAATACTCAGAGTTTGTTTTCCCTGCAGCCTTAAGTGTAACAATGTAAGAAGACAAGGCAAAGCTACATGCCTGTATAATGCTAAAAATATCAAGTTAGAGTCCTCAGGCTTTAGGTCAGCTGTTCAATAGCAGCTGAAAGGAAATCCCTTCTCATCCCCCACCCCATAGTCTGTACAAATGGGTTCTTGTACACATACAGAACAATGTGATGCCATGCCTTTTAATTAGGGCATATAAATCAAAGTCACTTGCCTTTCTCCAACCAGGTGAACTATTTTCAGTGAAGAATCTACTCAAAGAGGAAGTTGTACAGTCCACCCTACACAATTACACAGATAAAAGTATAACGAAGAAATGAAATTATATATGAAAGAGATACAACCTCCCCCTCTTTGATACAAATACATTTTTGGTTTTTTTCAGAATACTAGAAATAAATTTGAAGATAGGAAAGGCCTTAAGCACTAGGCTAATTGTATTAACCCCTCCAGATTTTTACACTTTTTCCATTAAAAAAAATCTCTTTTCTCCTCTCTTCATTGGAATAAATAGCTGCATTTCTTTTCTCTACAGGCTGAAGATGGTGAATTGAAACAACCATAATGAGTGTGGCAGTCAAAAACAAGGGCATTTACAAAGGATAATTATTGCTTAGATTATGAATATCAAATTTCTATTGACATGAAAAAATTACATCTTACAGAGATATTATAAGCATTGTCATTCACAATGAAGCACGACAGAAAAGATTTTACTCTCAGCTGCCTGTAGAATTAAGTCACATGAGCCATTCTTTCTTCAGAGAAATGTGAAGCTGAAACTTAGAAGGATGCATATTTCTATGTAAAAATAGCATCATTTCCCTTCCTTGAATTTGGTTCAACACCAGCATGGAGAACTGCTATATAGAAAAGACAGGTGGGGAATGTAAAATTCTCAGCGTGGAAAGAGTTTCCAGTTCCCCACCCACTGTTACCTTCAGCCTCATTTGATTAAGAATGTTCCTGCCAGGTAAGTGGGTTGGAAACTTCCAAAACACTTTCTCCAATGAGTGACTGAGATCCTAGATCTCTGATAGCATTTCAAGTGACAGCACCAGTGGCAACCTCAAAGTCTTAAGGACTGAGGAGGAAAAGGATGGATATGCATAGCCTTACAGTTCAATTGAAAATAATGACAGTATAAGCAATATACTACATCTTGTATATATGGTATTTTGACATTCTTTTTTTTCTGAAAAGTGAAAAAAATGCATTTCCTCTGTTCAAGATGTCCTTTAATCTTGCTGTCACTTCTTACATAAATCCAAACTTATTCCAGGTATACAGATTTTTTAAAGGCTGTTAGTAAGAAAAAAATGCTGAGTGTTTTAATCCTTAGCAATCCCACACAAAGTTTGTCATAAGATTTACAGCCTCTCTGTGTTTTAAGCAGCATTTTTTGTGTGCTGTGGTCCATAAGACATTATAACTTGACTATGATGTCAAGAAAAAAATCTCCCAGAAAATGTATAAGCTCATCTATAACCACAAATTAAAAATAGAGAAAGTAATAATTGAACATTCAAAATGGTCTAATTTTGCTTAGAAATGAGAAGAAACATAACTATACTGCTTAAGGTGGACTGTAGTCCTTCAAGCGAAAATTGAAAAATTTAGTTGTATTTCCTGCTTCTAGTGCAGCATATTTTAGCATTTCCTGGTCTCCAGGAAATTTAATGACATTTTAATTTTGATGGCATATTCATTACTGGCAATTTGAAGCCATCCAGAAATGGAGGTATGGAAGTTTCTTTCCAGTTTGTTCTGTTCCACAGGTTCTGCACTTCTTGTCCACTACTCAGAAGCCTTCGGAGTCCTTGGATACCCAAGGCACAGAAACAACCAAGAATATATTTGCTATCTATGTTTGGTATGGTCCTGATGTTTAGGTTCCATATATTTATCTTAACTAAGTAGGACATGCTTTGCCACCTCAAAACTATTTCAGCTCAGCTGCTATCTATAAAATTCACCTTAGTCCTTCTGGAGATTCCACCTAAGTCTGTGTCCAACTGTAGGTAGGAGTATTCTCCCTGGAACATGCACATAAGGTGGGAGCCTATGCCCTGATGGAGGATATTGGGATCCCCAGAATGTGTTGTTTCTTTCCTGGCATAATGTTTTAGAGTGCTGAAGACTGGCTGGGGAGAATACAGGAGTGGAACTATAATTTTCCTCATGTTGCAACTCTGTTTCATAGATTAATTTTCCTTTTAACATGTATATGTGGTCATTCTGTGATGTGAATATTTGTAAATGTTGACAAACGCTTTTTCCGTCCTATATATGGAACTCATTTTCTGGACTTCATGTCTATTAGCTGAAATTTCCCAGGATGTGATGCTTTAAATGTGACACAAAGAGGATCTGCTTCATTTGTCATATAATTTATTTTATTCTTCATCATATGTATCCTTCTATAAATATGTCCTACCTTTGCATTCTACCTGTCTGAAGTCTTTAGGGAGCAATCACTGTTTATCTGTGAATTTCTTGCAGTGAGGATGTCTCTTCCAGTTTACATTTGCATCATAACTTTTTAACCAACGTATTCTAGGACTGTGTCAACTTTACATTTTACATTCTCTCGGATGTTCACTTTCTTTGTTCTCTCTTGATTATTTTGTAAGGAAGAAATGAAGCAATTTCTTTCTGATGGAACATCATGGTATCGGGAATTGTTTTTGATATTGCTGTGCTGTTTTTTTCTTAGCATGATTTATCACTAAAGGAATGGATATTTACTGAGTTGCTGGAAGTTTTAAGCATGAGAATAATAGCATAAATTACCTGCCTGAGAAACATCAGTGAGAATGGGTGATTAGAGGGAGTGAAAATAATAATAAATGTTTTTATATATAAATAAAAATGTTTTAATAAATTAAAGTTGAACAACCTCAGAAAAAATAAATTGCTGTCTAATTGTATTGTTGGCTGCATGTATAAATCTAGATGCATTGGTACTGTCAGTGGTATTTATCCTCATTTCTGATGCACACTAAGGATACCACTGGCCTCTGCATAATTAAGTACAATAGAACTGAGCCTATGGAAGATGACCTGTCTACTACTCCGTAACTTTGGTATTTGCCTGAATAATACTAGAAATACTTTAGTGCTAAAAAGTTACTTTTTTCTTCTAAAATGGGTATTTTTGATTATAAAACAACTGAAGTCAGGTTAAAGAAAATAATTTAATGCTGGAAATTGTACAAACCAATTGCCATAGGATCTCCCACATTCCTCTTTAATTGTAGATTGACAGGTTTTTCTGGTAGAAAACTGATACACTGGAGTTCTTAGAGGATGGGTGTCAAGGTTATGTAAAACATTCAAAGCAATAAAAATAGGACTAGTACATTTCAATTCTTTAAAGATTTTAAAAATAAAGTTTTAACTTTATGTACTTAGACTCTTCTATGGTTCTAAGAACAGTTGTACAAAGAAATTCAATAAATGAAAATGAAATGAAAAGTGAAGGCTACTATTATAGGCAAATCAAATATTTTCACCATTAGGTGCAACACCCTTTTTCTTCTCTTTCCACTGTTAGTTAAGATGATGTTCCCTGCTGTCTCCCTACATATTTTCCTGAGATTATCTGATATGAAAAGCATCTCATACATGTTGTGACAAGGCCCTCCCAGACAAAGTTCCTTACTGCACATATTGTGACCATTGTGTATGCACGTTCTAAGCCTCTTTGCCCCTCACTTAGTGAAACCATAGATTCAAACAGATGGGGACAACTGTGCTGTGTTATAGCAGTTAGGCTCATAATATCTCCCTACTTTCAACTACACCAGTCTCACTGGAAATGCATTCGAGCTGAGCTATGTCTCCAGCAAACTTTGAAAATGCTGAATGGTTGGATTACATATGAACTCTCCGCACGAATCTCCCTTTCAGTTAGTCAAGTACATATATAAATATGTACATATACATGTATATACCTTAAGGAAGGGGGACAGCTGTAATGGAAATGTAGCAACAGCACTTCTTAAAAGTCACTGGAATATATAAAAATGTTCAACTCTGAAAAATGTTGCCGTGAAAGGCTGTAACTTTAATGTTTGACAATGAGAATGAATAGGTAAATTAACAGTTTTATTTCCCTAAAATGCAATTGAAAGGGAAAGTCAATATATTAAAACTCAGCACAAACTCCTTCCAAGTTTGTTTGTGAGCTCATGAAAGTCTTACATTCTTCATAATCCATGTTAATCTATAAAGAAAAAAGGCTCCAATGCTTTTGGTGGCCTGTGGCTGAGGCTCTTTGTTACTCTTTTTATATGTGTTACTTCTGTCAAAAAATTGATCTGTCTGGCTCAGTCTGCTGTTTTCCCTCAAGACTGTTCTGTAGAGCCTTGGATGGAGCCTCTCTTGCCTGTTGCAACCAGTTGCCTTGCAACCAGTCATGCATGGTTCAAAAGTAACAAAGATTAATTTTTATATATATTTTTTAACATTTATTTTAACTTTAAGAATCATGGCTCTAAGGTATACTAGGCACTTGAATCTGGAGTCAGAAGTGCAAGTAGCAACAAGGAATATATATAAATCAGAATCCTCATTTTTCTGTACCGCCTTGCGGATTTATGTTCACTAGATCCAGTGCCCAGCATACCTTTTCCTTTGTTTCATATTTGAGTAATCACTTCAAAACACACCTTTGCGTAATAAAGCAATGGCTTTAAAGTCAAAGTTAGCCTCTGTTGCTTTCATGTGAATTTGAAATACCCTCATTGCATTGTGCCTGGCATTACAAAACACACCAGTGAATAGTACAACATACAACAGATTCTTGAATCAAAGAACATTCCAAACTGAGCTAAGAGCTTTCAGATCTGCATCAAATGCTTCCAAGAGGATAAAATCACAGAGGAGCAACCTGTGGTACTCTTTGTTCTTGCCATGGAGAGATGTGCTACTTCTTATAGCTCATTTGTGGTTTCTGGAGAGACACACAAAAAAAAAAAAAAAAAAAAAAGGTTAAACATAGCAAGTGAGGTTTTTCTCTGTTAGGGATCAATGCTTAGCACTCTGTGACTTCATCCAGTCACTTGTTGAACAGTCTGTAGCTTCCTGAAGAAAAAGAAATCAGAACTGGTTTCTCTCTGTTTCATGCTTCCTTTTTTTCTGACATTGCAGAAAATACTGTCACTGTTTTCTTTCAAATTCCTTTCTGAAATACACAGCTGGACCTCAGAAGTTTTGTGTGTAGGGAAGTGGACAGGTGGGATTGGCATGGTGCATCTCCTACTGATATTGCATGAAACAGGAAAAAGTTAACTGCAGGAGAAAGATGATGGTGGATAAGGTTGTTTACCAAATGGGTTTCAAAGTAAATTGCCTCAAGCCCATTTGCTAAAACTAAACTGCATAAAAATAATGGGTTTTCATGAGTGAAGAAGGCAAAAATGTATTGACCTCCTCCTGTGTATTCAAATTACCTATGAATAGAGTCTTTTCTAAGAATGGAGAGGAGGGTTATTTTAGTTGGGTGTTTTGTTTCTGCAAGATTTGTATCTAGGCCTTTAGCTACTGTAAAACAGTGAAGTTTTGTTGGAGTAAGTGTTTTGGGTGAAGTTATGCTGACTTAGAGAAACTGGGTATCTGACCCAACATAGTATTTCAATGTAGCAGTGACCTAGCAAAGTGTTAAACTTTCCATTACTGAACGCCAACATTAAAGGATTATTTAACTCTACCAGAAAAATCACATCCTGGAAAAAAAAAAAATTATCAGGAGAAATCTCTCTGTGAGTGATTGCATTCTGTCCTTTGGGACATGCTTTGTTGCATGTACCCTTAAACTCTTCCAAAAAAAAAGCCCCTTCATAGCTCCATTATTTTCATCACATAATAAAAAAACCCTGTCTTTCTCCTTCCCCTTCTGAGAAAATAAACACACATTGAACTGCACAGGTTGAGCCTCATTAAAAAAAAAGAAAAAAAAAATACCATGGGGGTTAGACTGGGTTGAGATAATTAAGAAAACAATTTTCTTTTCAATGGCATAATTTTCCAGACATCAGACTGCTTAATGTAGAACCTAGATATAAAGGTCTTCTATCAGAATTTGAAATGTTGCTTTTTGCAAAGCTGACATAAATAAAACCCTGCTTTGCAATCAAGTTTTCTGGACTAGATCCCAACCCTCCTGAACTTCAGTATGTTTTGTTGGTTTTGTTAACACTGTGGACCATCTTAAAATTGCGATTGGAATTTTCTCAAGCAAAAGGAACTTCAGTCTTGCTAAAGAAATGGAATGGAAATACCAGGCAAATACACATTCAAATCCTCCTGACAGAAAAATCTGTCAGATGTGGACAGAACCTGAGGAGCTCTGGGAAATTTATTTTCCAGGCTTCCTGATTCTCATTCTCTTCCCTGGAATGGATTTGAGAATCATTACAGACTTCAAATTACAGCCTAAAAAAATTTAAGATCTAACGTAGGATTTTAGGTGTCTGAAAAGTATATTCCCTAAGTCCTACTCAATTGCCTCTGCAGCCAAGGAGGCAAATTATATTTATAAGAGCCTCTATTTTGTGTTAGTTATTTTATTTGTATTAAGGTCAGCCTTGGCCAACTTAAAATTTGGTTTCCTGTTGTGTCCAGAAACATCTTTATTAAATACTGCTATTCAGTAGGAGGGAGGGTTGTTCCCTCCCGCTTTCTGTCCTCCACACTTGTTCCTTCATTTTGAGAGTTATACATCAATTCCCTGGGATAGAGAGGAAGCCCTGTGTCCTGGGTGCACCAGGCTAGAGTGTATTCAGTAAAATAAAATTTTTCCTTTTAGGGAAGAAAGGATGTGTGCAAGCAGTTTAGTTTGGTAGCTTGTTTATGAACTTATTCTCTCTTGAGATTATGTGTTTTTGTGGTTGAGAGCAAAGTCTGCTTTCTTCACCTTGACTGCTGCGGAATTCCACAAAAAGTACACCTGAGGCCAGGACCTGACACAGGACCATCTCTGAATATGCAAACGTATTGTATAAGCACCAATATATAGGTAAATCTAATGACTTAGCAATAGCAGAAGGGAGTGTGGCCTATGGTGACTTTCTTGATATTAGTGTTTATGACAAGAAAAGGTGTCATACTTGTGTCCCCTTGGAATTGCATCTCCCAAGATGTTCTGTGCCTGGATCTGATTGCCGTCTTTCATTTGGTCTTGCTCTCCTTTCTCAGGAAGGAGTTTTTAACCTCCTGCTGAGTAAATGCTGTGGGTCTGATGTAATTCAGGAAGTCCTGTGTCTGATGTGTTTTGGATAAACACCTTTGCTGAGCACAGAAGCCAATGTGGGACCATTTAATTCTGCATCTGTGCTTTTGAGTTTTCCCTCAAGGAGATAACACTGAAATCCATGCCCCAGAAGCTGAGCATAGTTTGGAAAGCAACCCAAATGGTTGTCTTCTGTTCACAGTGGTTCATCACATTGTTTTAGAGCTGTGGGCAATGACGAAAGTAGTGCAAGAAGGAAATAATTTCCCCGGAACTATAATAATGAGGAGAAAACCTCCTTAAGCCAACAACCCTTATTTTCTTCCATTTTCTTACTTTTTATTTGTTGTTTAATTTGGCAGCATCAGCTTTAAAGTTTGTCAGACCAACTGTTGGCAACTGAGATTAGTCTGAAGTTTTGACTTGCAATATTACAGTGTTAAATGCATCATAAGGATGAATATTAAATTAATTGAAAAATCTGTTTCTGACTGTGAAGGTCACCTAACCTCAAGAGTCTTGCTTTCCAGATCTGAGTAGTGTTTGTTAACATTGAGAAGCAGGATACCACCTTATATATAAATTCCTTTTTTGCCTCTCTCTTCATTGTATTGAATAAAGCTGTATAAGCATAAAAGAGCACTGACACATTATGTCCAGAAACTGCTATGATGTCCATTTTGATAGGAAGCTTGTCAAAAATTATATTGTGAATCTTACTTTCGAAGGACTTTGTGTGACACACTTGAAGGCCAGATATGTAAAATACAAGTCTAAAGTCAAATTCTTTTACAGTTACTGTAGCTGTTAGACTTAATGCTAACTTAAAACATTTTTTTTCCAGTTTTGCATAGTAGAATTAAAGTATTACCTTAAACACAGAAGAAACCTTGGAAGGATTTAGTGTAGAATTTTTTAGATAGTCTATTACATATGTCTACTGCCTAATTTTTAGCAAAGCAGACATTGGATCTAGTGTTTAACCTACTGCTCTTCTGAGGGGGTATTATAAACCTGGCAACTGGCATGACGACCTCTTTAGGTTCTCTAATAGGAATGAATTCAGTAGCATTAGAAAGGTCATTTTGGCAACAATCCTGTGATTTAGAAACAGTACTCAATTCTCTGCGAGAATTATTCTATGATGTGATATAACTTTGTAACAGTATTTAGAGTATTTATCTTAAATTCATTCATGAAAGTGGCCCCTAAATAGTGGTTATATAATTTCCATTGGAGTCCTTTGGGGTAGATATTTCTTATTCCCATTTTATAGATGGCAGCCATGAAACATTAACAAAAGAGAAAAAAATCCTACTAGTTTTTATGTCTCTTTTTTTCCCACCAAAATGAGAATGGAATGGAATCTCTGAGAGGGAAATTCTCCATTTCAAGTCAAGAACAAAAATGTTCAAGACAGTTTTTGACTGAGAAACATTTCCCCCCCCTCCACCTCCCATCAGCTCCATTTTTACATTGCTTCCCGCAGTTAAAACAATTCCAGAAACAAACAAAAAAGAAAAGAAAAAAAAAAGAAAACAAGAGAGAGAGAAAAAAAGAAAAAATGAGATCTTTAAAAGACATATAAGACAAACCATTGTTAAGACTTCTGATTATTTTTGTAAAGATTTTTGTCTGTGTCTCATAAAGGAAATACTGTACATTCACAGTGATGAACTGTTCATTTCTTTCTGAGAAAAGCTAGAACACTTTTAGGTCAAGCTGCTGCTTTACATGAAGTGGCAATGACAATGGCCGTGGTACTAATTGTTCCCACTGCTATGCACCACCACATCTAATACTCAGAAATTATGTGGGCCTTGATTTATAACTGCTCTCAATTGTTATTAGTCCCAGTTGCCTCACAGTAACTCTTCAGTATGTAAAAATAAACACTTAGGTTTCTGCAGAATGAGGGTCGTAATATGTAGCTGCATATGACTGAGTCTGGCCCTGACCTCATGAGGGAAAATAAACCCTATGCAAGCATGGAGCTTGTTAATATTTTCTTGAGTCCTTTCACCTGGCTTCAGTCACTGTCACTAATTTGTTTTGATTACGGTAAAATTTCAAGAGTTTGCACACTTTTATTTTGTCTGAATGACTCCGTGGGGTCTTGGTTATTTTATATTACCTTGACTGTCACAAGCAAAATCAGACACTCATAAAATTACGTAAATGTAAATGTCAATAAAGTAAATTGTTCTATTTTTGCAGATGTTCTTCATCTGGATTGAATTTGATTGTAGATGCTTGTCTTCATGCATAATGATCCAAAGCTAAAGGATGAAAGTGTTCTTGGAGCAAAGAAAACACATTCTGAATCTTTACTGTAAATTATACACTATACAAAATCAGTCCAAATTGTTCAAACCCTTGGACAATTACAATGTTATTCTACTCACCATGCTGAGTACTGTGTAATTATCATGGTTAGCAGCAGTTTGCTTGCTCTTAGTCCTGAAGGGAGATGCAAGCTTTACTGAACAAGAAATAAATGCAGATGTTAGACCTTATTTTGTTTTCTGACTCAGCAACTGAAAATACCCACAAAATGTGAAGGATTTTTTCCCCACTTATTTAGTTGATATAGCATTAACAAAAACAGTGCTATTGATCAAATATGCACTGCGCTGTACATAATGGATAGTGTGGTTAGTTGCATGGTTAAAGAATTTGCTAAGTTGCAACCCCCAGCTTCATTTGTAAAAAGAAAGAAAAAAAATCAGAGATATTGTTCCCAGAGAAGGAAGATCCAATTAACAAGAAACATTGCATTGGTTTTCTGGTTTACAGGCTCACCCTTCTCCTATTAAGTCAATGATAGATTTGCTTGCATAGTTAATCATGCAGGAAACATACTTTACACTAAATCCATTTGTTTTGTGGGGTTAGTTTACCCATCGTTTTCACAAAGATTATCAGTCTTCCAGTCTTCCTTACTAAAAGCTTTCCAGTAGAATTAAATTCCAAGAACTTGCTTGGCTTATGGGCAAAGATTTTGAACCTCAACAAATTTTGTGTAATTGTTGTAAACCTATAATCTAAATTCCAAATATTTCTGCAAACTTCGGGAGGGCCTTCTGTCCATTTGACATCAAAACCTGGAGCAAATGGATCAGGAAATCAGTAATAGGAGACACCTTTGGCTTGACCAGTTAGAGAAGGATGTGGGATTCCAGTTGCCATCAGACCGTTTTGTTCAGAAGATGGTAATTCATATTTTTTTATGTCTCTATGTAATTTCTGCTTAATAAAATCTAAGAAGTATTTCTAATCTCCCCACTAATATAATATAAGAATATTAAGGAGCAGTCTGAAAAATAGCAACTGTTCTTGTGCTTGGATGTCCTGTTAGATATAATAAAGTCTTTCTTTCCCTGGAGAGTTAATCCCTGAGATGGAAGGGTTCCACTTCCCCAATGGAAGTGTTAGCTAAATTTAGTGTCAGCTAAGTTATTGAAGTCTGCCTGGGTCTTCTGGAACTTGTTACTGGGCAGAGCATGCTGCCATAGCTAGACACCTGGAAGACCAGAGCACTGGTTAATGTGCACGTGCCCTTGTGTGAAGGTGGCAGCTGAGGAAGGCAGAAAATAGGATTAGTTGCAGTCTTTCTTTCCTTTGCATGGTACAACACACCTCTTGAAGAAACATGTAGAAAATTAATGTGTGGCCTGGAACTGCTTCTTGCTATAGAGTGATATTCAAAGGTATGTGAGGTTAGTAGTGAAACTTTTGTTTCTCAGTATTTACATTGCTGTGATTCCTCTTGGAAGGGTTTTCTTCTGGTTAAAGCCCTCACAGCTTTGACTCTGTATTGGCACAGATGCGCTCACCTTCTTGCCCACCTTGTCTTTCTCTTTAAATTGTTCAGTAGCTCTTGGCACTGACTGCAAGTCCCACAGTTGAAAGATCTTTTTTCTGTATGGAAGCCTTATTAATTCCAGGGATGTGATTGCTTGTTTTCCATATCTGTCTTCCTAACTTCTAAACATGCGCAATAGTAGAGGTCTTTCTCTTCAGGGATATTGTGTGTTCCCAAAACCAATTGTTTTGGTAGGTATTTCGCCTTCTTACCTTCTCACCTTGGATGGGAATAAAAAGTAGAATTTTCTATTAATTTCCATATACTTGAGCCAGTTTTTTGATTCTTTATCCTTTTAAGATTCTATGTAAATGTGATTGGGACATTCAATTGTTTCGATTTACTTGAAGTCTCCGTGGGATTAAGTCAGGCAAATCTTTCATGAGCCAGTGCAAGCAAGAGGCAATTTAGGCCTTGTGGGTCACATTTTTATGTAAGTGTGTATAAAAGGATGAGGAACACTTTTTAGAAAAAGGTATTTTAGAAGCAAGCTTCATGTATTTTGTAGCTTTTGAACAAAACTTTAGTGCATTTACTATAAGCAGCCTTGAGACCTAAAGATAAAAAAATACTGCATAAGAGTGTAGCATTACTATTGTAATAACTTCTTCTATGAAGCCAAGCATTATTTTGGTTTCTGATACTTAATTGTAGTTCACAAAAATGGAGCTTTTCCTACCTTTAATACATCCATGTGCCAAGCCAGTGAATAGGGGTGACTAAAACTCCGTCTTTTACTGTTGTTTTCCTTTCTTTTTTCTTTTTTTTGACTGAGGTTATAATTTTCTTCAGCTCAAAATTCTCAGGTTTTTTTTTTTTTTTACTGTAGAATAGTCTGTAAATGTCAGAAGAGCCACAGTGCAAAGTTTTTTTCTCACTAATGTATTTCGTTTTAGTGAAAATTCGGTCTCCAAGAGAACAAATACATTTCCTAGAAGAAAAAAAATGTGTTGATTAGTACCTTGGTGATATATTTACTGTATTCTCTTTTGAACTTTTTCTTGCTTAGAATTGAGCATTGTAACTTCTTAAATGGATTTGTTTTTACAAAAAAAAAAAAAAAAGCTAACATTCCTGTGTTTATGTGTGTTTTAGAAAAGAAATGGACTGAACGCACACTGCCACACACACTCAGTTGTTGTTGTATAGGGTGTTTCTTTCAAAGTGCTGCAGTTAAACCGGCAGAACTGAAAAATTAGTTCACCAAGTAAATGCTAATAATGAACAGAAAAAAATGTGCAGTTACAAGTAGCTTTATTGCAAGTCTTTACAGGTGCAGTGAAACAAATCAACCACAACTGCTGCAGTTTAATACTTATTTCCTATTTAAAGTAAGTTAGCAGGAAACCTCTTAGAGTGTTATTTTTTCACGCAAAGGTCTTGAGTGATAACTTGAAAACCAGTTACTAGTCATGGGCTTTCTGTGGGAGAAACTAGCCCGGTAGAAAACCATAAGAAGATCAAGTGGGAGCTCTTGCTTCCATGAGGACTAACCCTGGAGTCGATGACTGCTAGGGAAGCAAAATAGCTCCTGTCAGCCATCTGAGTGTATTTTGTGTCTAAAAAGGGAGAAGGTGCTGGACTCAGCCTCTTTTATACTCAGCACTCATCTGGCCAACACTATCACTCACTGTGAGCAGCTCTTCTCTCTCACTTTTGGCAAAAATTACTCATTTAAGTCAAAAAGAAAAGTGCAGAGTGCCTAACACACGCAGGGAAGATTTCCCCTAGGCTCTTAGTTCCTGCACAGCACAACTGCCCAGAGCTGAG
The DNA here is from genome assembly GCF_000738735.6 of Corvus cornix cornix. NCBI lineage: Eukaryota > Metazoa > Chordata > Aves > Passeriformes > Corvidae > Corvus > Corvus cornix. The sequence goes on from NC_046333.1 coordinate 60,522,852, forward strand.
TGCCATCCTTTACTTCAGGGAAAATACACAATATCTTGGCTACTGCTGAGCTTGGTGCCCATCTCCACCTTTTTTAGCATACAGTAATGTTGCTGAGGAGTATATAGTACAGCAGAGTGTTCTGTAACGTAGGATGCAAAATTGCACTCCCTGTTGCATATTTTGGTTTTCTCTGGATATGTGACCAGCTGGTTGCTTTTGATATGGATTTGCGGGAGCCCTGTTGAAAGGTTTAGCTGAGTCTAAGCATCCACAGCTACGTAATCATGGAAGTGTCTGAAGAACCAAACTCCACAGGTACAGAGCCCTTTATTTCTTCTGGTTTGGCAGCTTCTGTCCATCTTCAAAATCAGAAATCTGTAAATGGAGCAACCAACATGGGCTTCTGCTTTTCTGTCAGAAAACCTGTTGGTGTCAAGTGGTGAAGTCTGGTACTGGTTTGCCATCCCAAAACCTCAGTTTTAGTTATACTCAGTTTCATCCAGCTTCAATAAATTTGCCCAAGCTCTATCTTCTGAGAGTTGCCTACAGTACTGTACTGCAACCCTTGTGCTGCCGTACAAACAGGTTTCCTGAGTCTTCTTATGGCATTTGGGACTGGAAATTTCACACTGAACAAACTGCTTGTGCTTAAGCAACAAAGCCTAAATTCAAACCACTTTTGAAGCCCTTTCTCCAATTGCTTGTTCCCTTCTCAAGTTGTCTATGTGGTGTAAAGTGGGTTCCTGTACAGGTATGGTTCTAAACCCAGAGATCTTGTCTACAGCCACGTTGAGGGCTTGCTGTAATGACATTAAACTAGATTCTGTATTAAAACACAGAAAAGCTGATATTTGAACATCTGCTTTTGCTAAGTAAATATTATTAATGAATAAGTAGTTCCTCAAAGACTTGTTAGTGCTTATTCTTTGTGCTTTTATCAAACTTCTGTATATTTTTTTTTTCCATTCTTTCCTCCTATGAGAGGAAAATATCTTCCTTCCCTGAACTGTGGGTAAGAGAAGAGCTCTTAGGAATCACATTAATAACCTTGTACCCTGCATTGAACAGACAAGAACTTCTCTGTGGCCCACAGTTTTCCCAAGATAATTTTCTGTTTGTTTTCCACAGTACTATCTGGTGAATAAGCATGACTGTTCCCCACTTCCCATCTCTTACAGCTCACTGTAGGTGACCAGTCAGCCAGTTGGTGCCAGATTAATGACAGAAAACAGATTTTATTGTCCAAATCATCTGTGAATGATGGGACACTCTGTTAATTCCCATGAAAGCTAACTAATCTTCCAATTGAAATACTGCATTTGCAATCCATGCTGTCATGGGGACCAGATTTTCTTTTTTTTTTTTAAGAGAAAAATAAACCACACACAGAATCTTTTTATTGATGGGGGAAGAAGGGGGAAGGGAAATTTCATCTCTTTTCCTGAATTCTATTCCACTGAGGCCACTTATATTCTATTGCAAATGCAAAACCTCAGGATCAGCCTTTCTTCTCATGGGCATGCAGAAGTCTCTGCTTTCTCCTTGTTGTCTTCAGCAAAAGCAAATTTAAAAATTTGAGTGATGGCATGTTATTTTTAGTGAGAGACTGTGCAAATCTTACTCAAATGTTGGATACAGTTGGAATTAAGTGTTATATCCTTGGCAAAAAGTATTACAAAATAATCTGTAAAAATTTCTAAAAAATTACCAAGCCATTAATTCAGTGGCCTGCTATGATTTATCTTGGCATTATGTTTCACTTGTCTGTGATGAAATTATAGATAACTATGTATATGCAAATATACCTTTAGGAATATTGCCCTGTTTCAAGAGTGAATGTTTGAAAGAAAGAAAATGCTGGCCCTACTACTAATGCAACTCAGACTTGAGGAAAATACTATTTATATATATCCCTTTTTTTCAATACTGTCATCTTTGGGCATTTTGTTTTAATTTAAGGTAAAGCAAAATCTTTGTTTCCAACAGGTGTGGGAGAAGGCCTCAGGAAAACTGGTGGAATTTTTAGCGTCTTTTTTTTTTAAAAGTATTTTTTGGAGAAGCAAAATCTTTTATAACCTGTAAAGCAAAAATACAAAGATTAGAGTAGAGTCTATTTCTCTTCCGTGAAAATGGTTCTAGCCACAAGGCTATAATGGAGTCTAGCTACTGTGAATCCATCCATCAGCATCACAAGAAGGTGAAGAAAGCAAGTGGTGACGGTGTGAGAGGAGAAGGTGGGCAGTGGGGTGAGGGATGCCTGCTTACCATGGAGGATCAGGAGTAGGAGCAGGGAAATATGCGTCCCAGAGATGACCAAGGTTAGGCTCAGGTACTCCAAAAGACATCAGCAGATTATAAAGGCTTCTTCTAACAAGCCAAATCAGTTCATCAGGTTAATATGTGAGATAAATTTATTTTCTATGTCATTAACTCAAAGCACATTATTGATAAATTTTTAATTACTCTATTATTAATGACTGAAGTTTTTGTAGAACATTTACGTTATTTAACAAGCTACACATAATTACCTCATAGAGATATACATATATAGATAATTAGATAGTAATAATTTAAACTATGATTTAGGAGGACTGCTAATTGTCATGTAACTTCATAAGCCTTCATTTTAACTGCCAATGTCATTCATTTATATTTCTCAACACTTCACTGCATATTTTCTATTAAAATAACTATAGGGGAAATTAATCAATAAATTAATGCGATACAATGATCCTTTTATCTTTAGGTTACAACTTGCTGATCCAAACCCAACTCAGTAGTGACTACAATTTGTTGCTGCAAAACAATACTGGCAGAAGAACAAATGGATCCCATGAGTAAATTCAGGCTGATAATTAGAAGACAGTTTCTAGCCATCTGGAAAAGGAGGCAGCCTGCAGAAGGTTGTGGAACAGCCTTCAGAAGAATATTGGAATGGGGTGGTTGAATTTTTTTGAAGATGAAACTTGACAAACTTCTGCATTAAATTGTTCAGGATGTTTGTCTGCAACGGGAGTTGGGGTAGAAATAAATAAGTTCATGCTGTGGTGTTCATCCCTTTGTGCAATAGGAAGGGATGAGATGCTGGTCCATAAGGATGAACATCTGTGTTATGAAGTGCAGATGATGAATGTGGAGGTCAGGAGCAGGATGAACATGGATCACTTCTCCCCACTAAGTGAGCAGTTGCCTGTCCCAGTCCTGCTTTGCTGCAGTTGCAAGGAATTTCCACTCACATAGTGGAAACAAGAAGACATTGTTAGCCAAGAAGTGGCTTCTATGAGTGCCTTTAGAGATGTTTTTGAGAGTCCTTTCTAATGCTTGCACTGTAACTGCTAGATGCAAATGGCAACTGGATTAACAGAGGAAACAGGAGTCTCTTTAGCTAACCCTGGGAGAAAGGCTGTATTTCCCAAGACTAGAGCTGGTAGACTGGAGGGCTGTACTGAGTTGAGGGAAGTTGCAATGGTTGGCATTTGCTGCTCTGCCCCAAAATGCGCTCATTGCTTATCGGTTTTGCTACATGATTCCACCCTCAAAATGGATTTCAAAAGAGGGCAGGCGAGTTCATGGCAACTCAATCCACTGACAGCTGCTATTCATTGCCGTGGATACAACTTTTGGCTCAAGAACACTTAACCTTCTGATTAGCAAAATTTAGAGGACAAGCAAGGCATGAATATGCTCACTAATCATGTACTGTACTATCTCTAAAGATTCACTACTACCATTTATCAGAACTGAGGCTCTGAAATAGGTAGTCTATCAGCCTCACTCGCTATGAGGCACCTGTGTTCATTCCTGCTCTTTAAATACATTTTTCTCTCAGATATTTTTTTTGTTCCAAAAGAAATAGATTTGCAGAGTTTTGAAAAGTCAATGTATCAATTTACATTTTCAAAACCATAGTTTGTATTACCAAGAGCCATTAAGGAATATAGATGATTATTCATCTTCCTCAGGAGCTTTTGCAGGAAACTTCCCAAGAAAAGAAATTCAATGGAAAAATCTATTAATATTTTTGCTGTTTATACAATTCATTTATTCCATGGAATATATTGAGTTGCTAGGAGTTTATGACATTAACTTTTCTGCTTGTAATTTTGCTGCGTAAAATGGAGCAATCCACCATAATCGCAGTTATGCTAGTTCAGCTAGGTAATAAACTCTCACTGATATTAGCAACATCAGCATATTGTAAATATGAATCTTTTATTTACCTAATAATCTTGATTGTTGACTATCACTAAGTATACTTATAATATTGTGGCTAGTACCATTTCTATGATATTTTTAATAACTGTGAAATGCTACTGAATCAACTAGTCTCTTGAAGTCCTACTTATCATAGACTATTACTTTTAACCAGAACTTCAAAAAGCTTGTGGTAGGTCAGAATGTTTTTGTTCCTTCTCCCTCTCCCAACTGCTTGAAGCTCCTTAGGTGATAGAAAAAACAGTGTAATGTTTGTTCACATCCTTAAACTGTTATTTGCTTCTGCTTTCACCTACTTTCTAGAACCATGTCCTACGTATGTGCTGCCTTTCCAAACTAAGAGGTATATTTAAACTGATCCTTTCATTTGAAGGGTATGCTTTTTTGTAAAGAAAGCTCTTTACATGGAGAACTGCAGTGTGGGACTAAATGTTTTTCTTTACAGCAGCATAAACTTGGAGGGGCAAATCCTGAGAGCAGTCATTTGTTTTCTCTGGGTTAATGGCTTTCAGCTGGACGTCTGTCTTCTGAATAATGACTGCACTGCTACATCAGCCACTCTCTTCCACAGCAAAACATGTGTTCAGTTAATGGCATTGACATATTGGAAGTTGGAATGAGCCTCCCCACTTGAGTTGTTCAAACATGATACATCCTACTAGAATGAAATTAAATAAGGAGATGTGACAAAAGAGGAGGATTCAAGGAAGATGATATTGTGTTCTGAAATTGCAGCATCAAAGAGACTTTGGTTTTTGACATCACTTGTGCCGCTCATTATTTAATCATTCCCATCCTGAGTATTTATTTTCTAAAGGGAAAAATTGGTTTTCAGATTTCAAGTCCTATGTTTTTGATCTTTAGTATATACTTGTACTACTGAGTGATGTGGAAAAATAATAAACAGTAGAAAGCTTGAAGTAGTCTCTAGAAATGCTGAGAGCAAAATTTGAAAAGTACTCAAGCAGCACATAAAATGTCATGTCCCTTTCCCATTTAGTCATAGAATTAAGTTATCTAAGTCACAGAGACAACTGTAGAAAATATCCTGGCTTTTCTACAGCAGGGATCACACATAGGTACAAAATAAGTACCCTGGCTGTACCATAAAGTATAGAGGTGTGGGAGTGTGTTTTGCTTTGGTTCAGTCCGGGTCTCCCCTCGAGTTTTGTACCTTTGTATCTACCCAGTTTGTATCCTCCCAATTTTCTGCCAATTACCCCATTTCCCACCTTTGTCTCCTCCCTGGCCCTTGCCAATCGTGCTGGCACCCCTCCCAGGCTTCTAGAAAGTTCTGGCAGGGACATCGTGTGATTGGCTAGAGGAAAAAGATCCCTCCCTTCCTCTCCCATGGTTGGTTCCATGATACGCCTTTCACCCTGTTCACCACACCCTTCCCTTCTCCGATTGGTTCCCTCCCATGTTACCACCCACCCATAAATCCTCCCGCAGATGCCTTCGGAGCTCACGCCGAACTGGGCACCCCTGGGAGGCGGGACCTTGCATCTGAGGCTCAATAAACTTCCCAGATTTAACCCAGTTTTGAGTCTGCCTCCTCCCTCCACCGCTCGCCTCCATCCCGGTGGTCCTGTGGAAGGACTCACGAGCCAGACTTCTGGTCTCCTGGAGTCCGGAGGCTGGCCCCCGCAGCCGACTGCGTCCGGAGCTGACCGGGCTGAGTGGGATCCACTCCAAGGGGACGCAGAAGCAGCTTGGCGCCCATCGCGGGGCCCCCTCTCCATCGGACCCCGCGGAACGGACTGGTCGGCTCTCTGAGCCTGTCCTTGGGACGTCTAGCTACCCCAGTTGTAGCACGCTCCGTTTTAGGGAGCTGCGCTTCTGGGGGAGAGGACGGTAGCTCCACCTGCGCCAGCGGAGTCGTCCTCGGTGGAGGATTGGTCGTCTGGAGCCCGCCTGGACACTGAGGGGTAAGTATTTTCCCCCGGGGGGGGGAATCTACTTCAAAGCCGGTAAAGGCTTTTTGGGACTTACGGTCCCTGGCTCCTGAGGAGCCGCTAGGCTGCGCAGCCCCGGGGCGGGTGTGTCACTTGCCTCCGGTTGGGATTCAGTGTCCAGGGTTTATTCCTTCGGCTTCAGACGTTGTGCTGTGGATATGGGCACTAAACTGTCCACAGCACAGAAGGGGGTATATATCCAAGTTGTGGGACTCCTAGAGGGTGGGGGGAAACGTTTTTCTAAGGGGTGTTTAAAAAGGTTTGTTCGTTGGCTGTTTTTGCACTTCCCTCGCTGCTCCCAAAATTCGGTTTTAAGCGTTCCCTTTTGGAACGCAGTGGGAGCAAAATTGGCAGAATCACAATTGGTGAAAGAAAAAGGTTTAGATAAGTTTTCTTTGTTATATTTGCAAATTCGGTCTGCTTTAAACAAAAAAAGGGAGAGGGAAGGACAGCGAACCCCGGGTTCCCCAGTTGCTACCCCTAAGTCTTCTCCTAAGCCCGTGTCCCCTAAACCGGGCATCCTGAAGAGAGCAAACCGCGATGCTGCGCAGGGTTGCTATCGACTCCCTGGCTCTCCTCGGGATTCCCGGTCCCCCCGCCCGGGCAGTCCTGGCCAGACTGCCCGGGGCTCCCCCCGTTCCCCGACTTCCCCAGTTCTAAGACCCCGAGTTCGTTTTAGCCTAATGGAAGATTCAGAAAATGGCTTCCCTACCCAAGGGGGACAAGATGGTGGACGCCACATGGCAGAGATCCCCTCTTGCCCTCCCTTTCCTTCCCCATCCCGAAACCCTTTCCTCCCACTTTCTAACCTCTCCCATCTCAACTCCTCCCCATACCCTGATCCCTCCTACTCCCAAGTTGGGTCCGCCCTTGCTACTCCTCCCACCCCACTTCGGTGTACGCCCCCTTGCTCCGCGCCAGGGGGTTGTCGTAGGTCCGTGTCCGGTCGCCACCCACTTCCCGCTTCCGGTTCCCACGCCCCTACCTCCGGTTCCCACGGTTGGCCTTCCGGTTCCCACAGTGAGTGGCCGGAAGGGGGGGGCCTGAGGACCGGAACCCGGAACTGGACCCCATCCCTTCAGTCGCTCCGGTTATTTATCAGAGGTCCCGGAGAGGGGGAATGACCCATGCCAGTTGGGAACCCCTCTCCCATCAAACAATTAAGGAGCTCTGCAAAGCGCAGAAGGAGTTTGGGAGGGAGAGCGAATATTTTCGCGGCCTTTTACAGGCAAATCTCTCCGGAGCGGTAATGACGCCTTTTGATCTGCGTCAACTTTTCTCGTGCTTACTTTCCTCAGCAGAGTTTCTGCTCTGGAAATCAGCATGGGAAAGGGAGCTCTGCCGACTCCTTCTAGTGCTATTGCAGGGATCCGATACGGCCGTTGATGCCGATAATCAGGCATTGACAATGGACCATCTGAGCGGCGAGGGGGAATGGGCTTTGGCGCCGAAGCAGGCCCAGGGTTTGCCTTTAGAGGTGCTGCAGCGGGTCAAGGAACTAGCCGGTAAGGCATTCCTTGACCTGAGGCCGGACGCGCCTGTGGAGAGCTACTCGCAGGTCCGACAGCAGCCCACGGAATCATTCCTCAGATTTGTAGAGAGACTAACCCGAGCCGTAGAGTTGCAGGTCAGGCAGCCGGCAGTCAGAGGGGAGGTCATCGTGGAGATGGCGATGGCAAACGCGAACCCCCAGTGTAAGGCAGCCATCCTGAGCCTCCCTCTGGACCCTCCGCCGACAATACAAGGCTAGAAGTCTGCGCTGCGAAAGCGCCGCACCTGCAACCTGTCGGCTCGGACAAGCAAAGACCCCGGGGAATGGCTTCTGTGGGAGCAGCTACACCACGCCCTGCTGCGGACCAGAGGAGAACCACAGGCCAAGGCGTCCGACCTCCATCGAAGAACGCCCGGAGGCAGCCACAACAGCAGACCCGGAACACCTGCTTCCTCTGCAACCAGCCTGGACACTGGACCAAAGACTGCCCGCTCAAGCGGGAATTCCATCAGTTTAAGAAGGAGCAGGGGTTGGGGGGACTCGTAAACGAGTCTCAAAAAAACTGAGTGGGGAGCGCGCGCCCGCCCCGCATGAAGATAAAAAAGGGACGGGACGCGAGGGGGAGGAGGGGCTGGGGAGGGGGCAGGGTGTGATAAAATATATCTACCGGATGTGACAATTCAGCCTGGCTTGACTTCTTTCTCCGACAACTCTTTCAGGTTGCAGCTGTTGACACCGCTCCTCCTGAAGGACAGCGAGTGGCACGCCGCACCGGTGAGCACCGGTGGTGAGCTGGGGGCGAGAGACCAGAGCCCAGACAGGTATGTCATCATCGGAGATGTTAACTGCACACCACCAGAGATCGAAGTCGCTCCGGGGCTAATGACATCTAGTCCCGAAGGACCCGTTCTCTGGCTGCGCTGTGTGTGTCCACCTCTGTTTCTCCCCAGAGGGCAGATGGTCGCCCAGGCTATCCCTGCAGGAGGGCCACACCCAATAGTGTGTGCCACCCATGTAATAGGAACAGGGAAGCTGAGGGTGGACTGCAAAATCAACAGAGGGGAAGAAGTCCTTCACCTCAAGGGGCTTCTGGACACAGGGGCAGATGTGACGATCATTCCCACACGGGAATGGCCGGCACATTGGGAACTGCAGAACGTGGCAGGGCACGTACAAGGTGTTGGGGGCATACAATTGGCAAAACAATCTAGAAGCATCGTACAAATTAAGGGGCCGAGCGGACAGTTGGCCAATATACGTCCGTTCGTACTTGATTACAAGGAACCCCTCTTGGGGAGGGATCTCATGCAGCAGTGGGGAGTCACTATTGACATTCCCGACCCACCACAGAATTTTTGCGCAGCGGTCACTGAGGAGCGCCCTACCCAGAAATTGACTTGGAAAACGGACTGCCCAGTTGGGGTAGAACAGTGGCTGCTCTATGGCGAGAAATTGGAGGCTCTCGAGAAGCTCGTGGAGGAGCAGCTTAAGAAGGGGAATATAGTGGAGACCAACAGCCCTTGGAATTCCCCTGTCTTTGTAATTAAAAAACCTAACAAAGACAAATGGCGGCTTCTCCAGGACCTTCGCCAAATTAATAATGAGATTGAGGACATGGGCTCTCTCCAACCAGGGATGCCGTCCCCGACGATGCTTCCCCAAAATTGGAATTTGGCCGTAATTGATATTAAGGATTGTTTCTTCCAAATTCCTCTACACCCTGACGATGCCCCACGTTTTGCCTTCTCGGTTCCGGTCATCAACTGAGGAGCCCCAAGAAAGAGATACCATTGGAAGGTGCTGCCACAGGGCATGAAGAACAGCCCGACCATCTGCCAATGGTATGTCTCTTCCTTGCTTGCCCCAGTACGCGCAGCCGCAAAGGAGGCCATCATCCTTCATTACATGGATGATGTCCTCGTGTGTGCCCCCGATGATGACATGCTGGCGAATGTGCTTGACCTGACAATCGGAGCATTGGTTGCTGCAGGGTTCGAGCTCCAGCAAGATAAAATTCAAAGGATGCCACCTTGGAAATACCTGGGCCTTGAAATTACCAAGCGGACCATTGTGCCGCAAAAATTGGCAATCCAAACAAATATAAAGACATTGGCGGATGTCCACAAACTGTGTGGATCTTTAAACTGGGTAAGGCCGTGGCTGGGTCTGTCTAATGAAGACCTAGCCCCCCTTTTTGATTTGTTGAAAGGGGGAGAGGAGCTTAGTTCTCCCCGGACGCTTACCCCAGAGGCACAGACAGCCTTGGAGAAGGTGCAACACCTGATGTCCACCAGGCAGGCAAGCAGGTACAGGCCTGACTTGCCGTTTAGATTCATCATCCTGGGCAATCTGCCGCACCTACACGGGGTCGTCTTCCAATGGGAAGACAACAGGAAGAGCAAGAAGGACCAGGACTGGAGAGATCCTCTCTTGATAATTGAGTGGGTTTTCCTCAGTCACAACAGGTCCAAGAGAATGACACGGCCACAAGAGCTGATGGCTGAACTGATCCGGAAAGCTAGAGTCCGGATCAGAGAGTTATCGGGACGTGACTTTGATTGCATCCACGTACCAATCAGGATGCGGACGGGCCAAATTACTAAAGCAATGTTGGAGAGCCTGCTTCAGGATTGTGAAGCCTTGCAATTTGCTCTGGAGGGTTACACAGGCCAAATTTCTTTACATAGGCCGGCCCACAAAATTTTTAATTCGGAAATTCAATTTGAGTTGAGTACAAAGAGTGTTCGGAGTAAGGAACCTTTAAAGGCCTTGACCGTTTTCACTGACGCGTCTGGGGCTTCTCACAAGTCTGTCATGACTTGGAAAAACCCCCAAACTCAGCGGTGGGAGGCGGATATTAAGGAGGTGAAAGGATCACCTCAAGTCGCTGAGTTAGACGCAGTCGTCAGGGCTTTTGAAAGGTTTCCCAAACCTCTAAATTTAGTAACCGACTCCGCATATGTTGCAGGAGTAGTCTCCAGAGCAGAGTATGCCATCTTGCAAGAGGTCTCCAACACAGCTTTATATGAGTTGCTCTCAAAATTGGTTAATCTAGTCTCCCACTGAGAGCAACCTTATTACGTGATGCACGTCAGGTCACACACGGACCTGCCCGGGTTCATCGCGGAGGGCAACAGGAGGGCAGATGCCCTCGCTGCGCCAGCCGTGATGGCCCCGCTCCCGGATATATTTGAGCAGGCCAAAATCAGCCATTGGCATTTTCATCAAAACGCCCCTGCCCTGGTCCGGCAGTTCAACCTGAAGCATGACCAGGCCAGGGCAATTGTGGCCGCGTGTCCAGAATGTCATCAGTTAGCTCTTCCCGCCATTGGGACCGGCTTTAATCCCCGTGGACTCAACAGTTGCGAGGTGTGGCAGATGGACGTGACGCATGTCGCTTCATTCGGCAGGATGAAGTATGTACATGTGTCAGTGGACACCTTCTCTGGAGCCGTCTTTACTTCTGCCCACGCAGGGGAAAAGGTTAGCGATGTCAGAAGGCACTTAGTGCAGGCATTCGCTACCCTGGGCATCCCCAAGGTCATAAAAACGGACAATGGCCCTGCGTATTCCTTCTAAGGAGTTCAGGAGCTTCCTGCAGCAATGGGGAATAGAACATAAAACGGGCATCCCGTATTCCCCAACAGGCCAAGCCATCGTGGAAAGGGCTCATCAAAACATCAAAAGGATGTTGCAGTGTCAAAGATTTCCAGAAAAACTAGACTCCCCAGTTATCAGGCTCTCAAGGGCACTGTTCACGTTGAATTTCCTTAACTGTGCCTTTGAGAACCTGAACCCACCGATTGTGCGGCACTTTGGAGGGTCTCGGCAGCTGCAAATGAAAGAAAAGCCTCCGGTGTGGATTAAAGACCTGGAGACTCGGGAGATACAGGGCCCTCATGAGTTGATCACGTGGGGGAAGGGATATGCTTGCGTATCCACCCCCGAGGGCCCTAGGTGGATCCCATTGAGACGGGTGAAACCGTGTGTCTCCCGTCCCGCCGGAAAAGGAAGTCAAGCAACCCCTAAGACCGGGATAGGCTGACCCCATGCCCTCTGGACCCCAACTTTACCCCAGTTAGGTCCTTGTTTTAATAATGTCCTCTCTAAGTTTGTTTTAGTTGGAGACACCGGAGATGGATCATGCACCATCCGCCCGAGCCATCACCAGAAGCCTGCAGCTGATCATCATCTTGCAGCTGCTTCCCTAGCCTGTGTCACTGTGGATCATTCCCCAGCTGGCAGCAAACGTATGGTCGGTCCTGGCACGAACCATGGGCCAGGACCACATATGTTTGTCCACAGCCGCGGCCCAAAACCCGATGGCTACGTCTGGTAGGGATCCCTCTTGGGCGAGAGGAGCTTACATCTCTCCTTGAAAAGCTCAAAGCCACGCAGGCTCTGACGATGCCCGCAAGTAAGGCTACTGTCGCTAAGCCACCTGTCAACCTGCACCATCCCCGGGTACCCTATCGGAGACGGCCTCCTTTCAGCTGGCACCGCAGGGGGAAACGCAACACCGATAACCCCCTGGAAAAGTGGCTGCCCCTGCTCCCGAAGACTAGTAGTGAGCCCCAAGAGCTGGATCTCTTGGGATCCTATCCGGCTCACTACTGTGTCCAATTTCAATTCGGGTTGTCCCCGGATCGGGAGGCTTTTAAAAACATAGCCCTGAACCATCGTGACTATGGGGCAGACAAATGGTGCCTGGCCGTCAGCGGGGTGACCACCAACAACCCACATAGGTCACACCCATAAGGGTTACCCCAAGGACTATTTCTCATCTGCGGTGACAGGGCGTGGGCAGGCATCCCTTCTCGCTTGTTAGGAGGCCCTTGTGCCATTGGCTGCTTGACGCTGTTGACGCCCAACCAAACTCTAGTGCATGATTGGGAAAGAAAAAGAAACAAGACTTCCGAATTGGCAATTTGAAAACGTGAACTTTCAAATCTGGACCAAAATTGTGATTCGGAAGTTGTTCATTGGGCCAGACCAAAAGGGGTTGCAATCACCACGTTATTGCCGTGGGTGGCTGCAGCCAAAGCGTTAGGGGAATTAGGTCATTTGGAATGTTGGGTCGTCAAACAAGCAAATCTTACCTCAAGCGTCCTGAGTGACCTCCTAAAAGACGAGCAAATAACCAGACAAGCCACCTTACAAAATAGGGCCGCTATCGACTTCCTACTCCTCCTCCATGACCACCGGTGTGAGGAGTTCGAAGGGCTGTGCTGCCTAAACTTGTCACCTAGAGTGGAGAACATCCACAAGACTCTCGACAAGATGCAGACCATGGTATCGCAGATCCAACGTGAGACAGGTGATTGGCTCGGCAGCATCCTCAACGGATGGGGACTATCAGGATGGGCAGTGTCTATTCTCCGGACCGGACTGCTTTTGTTTTTCGTCCTTTTGGTTACCCTGATTATGTTCGGACTTCTCAGAAGACTGCTGTTTAAATTGATTGCGAGCTCCCCCTCCCCCGTGGACATTGGCCAGGCCGAAGATCTCCTGGAATCAGAGCACAAGCCCATGGCCCCAGAGTCGCAGTGGATTGGGGACTTATATCCAGACTCTGAATATTGTCCCCAACCCGAATTTGAGTCATCATAAAATACAAAAAAGGGGGAGATGTGGGAGTGTGTTTTGCTTTGGTTCAGTCCGGGTCTCCCCTTGAGTTTTGTACCTTTGTATCTACCCAGTTTGTATCCTCCCAATTTTCTGCCAATTACCCCATTTCCCACCTTTGTCTCCTCCCTGGCCCTTGCCAATCGTGCTGGCACCCCTCCCAGGCTTCTAGAAAGTTCTGGCAGGGGCATCGTGTGATTGGCTAGAGGAAAAAGATCCCTCCCTTCCTCTCCCATGGTTGGTTCCATGATACGCCTTTCACCCTGTTCACCACACCCTTCCCTTCTCCGATTGGTTCCCTCCCATGTTACCACCCACCCATAAATCCTCCCGCAGATGCCTTCGGAGCTCACGCCGAACTGGGCACCCCTGGGAGGCGGGACCTTGCATCTGAGGCTCAATAAACTTCCCAGATTTAACCCAGTTTTGAGTCTGCCTCCTCCCTCCACCGCTCGCCTCCATCCCGGTGGTCCTGTGGAAGGACTCACGAGCTCTGGTCTCCTGGAGTCCGGAGCTGACCGGGCTGAGTGGGATCCACTCCAAGGGGATGCAGAGGCATAGAGGTTTGTGAAATTACTTTTATTTTTTTGTGCTTACAGGTGGGAAAATGCATCGTAAGCAACTAACAAGGAAACAAATTGCCTATAACAATTCAAGGATTGATTTGAGTAGTTATTGATTTGATTTTTGCCTTTCATCTGCATGAGGGAAGCTGATTATACTTTGAAGACTGGAACTGGTCCCTTTTGGTTTTTTGTTTCACCCCCATCTGCCAGCCTCCTAGGTGGGCAGAGGTGTTCCAGATAATGTGTGCAGGGGCACTAAGAATGCAAAAAGTGGCAGTGGGAATGGGTGAGGTCCAATGTGAAAGTTCACTGGCCACCCAGAACTGCATTCCAGAAATGACAAAAGTCATCCATCTTGTGGGTGCAGACCCTTTGGATTTGCTGACAATAATAATTCCACCCCTAACTCTCCGGTAACGCATTAGCATTAACAGTAATTTTTGTCTCTAGACAGGCTCTGCAGTACAGCACGACAGTTCCTACCCTGTAATTGTAGGATCCTCATTAATCAGAAAGAATATTATGACATTGTGAGCTCACAAGAAAGACAATTCATGACTGACACAATAAAGGCCTAAATTATGCTGCTTTGATGACTGGAGGTGCAAATTTTTTTCTCTTGTGAAAATAGGATTTAGCAGCTGTATGAAAAAAAATCTGTATAATGAAAGTAGGGAGCATTGAGAGGCAAGCAACACCAGCTTTATCTAGATGAGACCTTTATTTCAAAAGGAAATTAAAATTTCAAAGCTGGTAGTGCTTTTTTATTGATAAACCAGAATTTAAATCAGGATCTTGAGGAAGAAGTGTATGAGAAGCTCATTGCTGCAGCACTGTGTTTAGTATTTTGCTGCTATTACCCTTTAAAATTACAGAAATTTATATATTGTTTTGGCCAGCTTCCAAAATGTGTTTTGACATATATGAAATGATTACTACTGAACCACATCTCATAAATTCAATACAGTTGTATATAGACATAGATTCATAAGGAGCCAGAGATTGTAAATGATAAATGAAGAAGAGCAAAAAGAAAAAAATTGTTAAATCCAAGTTTCTTGTTCCACTGAAGGTATGTGAACAAACTCACTGTTCCTAGAGTAAACCTGAAGGCTCTTTCAATTAGCACTGCTTTAAGTGAAACCAATCCAGTGGGAACCCAACACCCCTTACAGACAGAGGACTGGAGACTGAAGGGGTGCTGAGGAGGTGGCAGGCTCTCAGAGGAGGGCCTTGTCTTGTGTGGCTGTATGGGATGGGCTCTGTGTGCTCTGAAGTGCTGTGATTAACAGGGAAGTTCATCAAAACTGTGTTTTCTCTTCAGGTTGCTGGCTTTGCTTTTGAAGCAAAAGCTGCTGCCCACCTTCCTGTGTTAGGTTTGCACTGGGGAGAGGCCCCAGAGGGTGCAGACTGAACCTTCCCACAAGCTTCACCCAGAAGCTGAGCTTTCAATACATGGGGCCAGAATGGTGTTAAATTGACCTAAACCTTCCCTGAAATTCATGCAGTGTGGATGTCAGGTCTTCAGCATCAGAGGTTTTGGTCTGTAAATCTGTTCCTGTGGGGATGTGCTTCTTGTATCAAAGATACAAGATACTCTCTACAAAGACACTGCCTTGGAGGCTCCTTTCCAACTGAAATCCAGTGGCATGTAGCAGTATCTCAAATCCCGCTGGGTGTCTTTGTAAGCACCATTAAGAAAATATACTCAATATCTGAATTTTTTTATACAAAACTGACATTTATTTCTATCTCACATTTTTACAGTTGTGTTTTTGCTGCCTTCAGGACTGCACCATCTGGAGTGATCTTCAGTCTCAGCCATTTCTTTAGCTCAAGCATTAGTTCATTCTTGGGGGAGGACTACAGAAGTGCACAGCACTCGGGCTGTGGGATTTCTGTGCCTGTTTCAATGATCACATACAGATGGTATTAAAACACAGGGATCCAGCTGGTTCCCATGGTATCAAGACAAAATTACATGGAGTGGAGAATTCCTTCTGAGAGACTATAAAACATGAAGATGTTTCTATTAAAATCTCAGTTACTAATTTTTTTGTTGCATTGAGCCTATCCTAGAAATACATGAATCAGACTCTTGTGAGAGGTGGCAAGTGGTGTTTTTTCTTGAAGTTCTTCTTAAGAGGAACTGCCTTCAAGATGTTTCATCACACTGACCTGGGGTTAGAGAAACATAGGACAAAAAAATGGTCATATTCAGGTTCACCTTGAAGAGTCTCATGGCAAAGGCCTCTTATTCAAAACTTTATCTAGAAAGGTGGATTTAATGAAGTACCATAGAAACAGTGAAATCTCTTTTAAAGATACATGTAAAATCAAGCCTGAGTTAAAGCGACATAGAAAACTTTGTGTACAATACATATGTTTATTAGATTGAGAACTATTTAGACATAAATATGCATAGAGATTTAAAATACTTAAATCTTCAAAATGAAAAATTATTTCTGTCATTGCAAATGATTAATTTTTCCTCTTGTCCAACTCTGCAGACTTGCAGAATGTCACTAAAATAGCCCAAAAGAAGACTTACAATGATGTAGTTTTGTTGGTTTAGATTTTTTTTTCTGTTAGTGGAAATTGATCTTCCCTGATCTCTTCAACAGGATTGTATGCTGCTTAATGACCAGTATTACTGATGTCACAGAGAGGTTCACCAAAGTGCTAAAACCATATGAAGAGTGTAAGAATTCTAGCAGGAATGATTCATAGTGGTTGGTGGTATCTGCAGCTGTCTCTGTGTCTGTTCACTCCACTTGCCCTTCCAAACACTGAAGTTCAAGCTGTATTGATAAAACATGGATTTGAATTATCATTTTGTTTTTAGGGATTGTGCCTCTTCTTAATCATGCTTTAGTAATACGATTATTTAATTTTATCCAAATATTGTGATGTATAATATTTATTAAATTTTATCGTGTACTAATAAACACGCTAACAATAATCATATTTTTAAAATAATAACTACTACAACAAAAACAG
Organism: Corvus cornix cornix; assembly: GCF_000738735.6. Classification (NCBI taxonomy): domain Eukaryota; kingdom Metazoa; phylum Chordata; class Aves; order Passeriformes; family Corvidae; genus Corvus; species Corvus cornix. The sequence continues at coordinate 60,539,687 of NC_046333.1, forward strand.
CAATAAAAGGAACAATAATAAACAGCCAGAAAAGCAGCACAACAGTTTTTCCCAGCAACTGGACAAGTTCTATTCTTCTAGGTCTTATCAGCAGTAAAGAGAAGTTAATGAAAACTTCTGCAGACTTACTGGTCTCAGGGAAGAAATTACTGCCATTATACACTGAAGAATGAAATCCATTCAATCTCTTTTAACTTCTGACTGCTCAACAACTTGGATGGGTTGAAGATTTCAATCTACATACACAGTATGGGTACTGTTCTTGGTTTCATTAAATGTTTCTGCTTTTCAATAGACTGTCTACCTTGCCCAAAATTTAAAATTGGCTTTATGAAAACCACTGCCCTGATAGATACGCATCTGACAGGAAAGGGCATCATCTAACAATAATTTCCAATGATGTAAGTCTAGAAATACTAATGGACTTAATTACTTGCCAAAAGCCCTTATTAAAGCTTTAGTATATCAGTCTCCATAATGAGGACAGCATCTGGTTCTTCAAATCTTTCCAAGAAAGGCCCTGAGGTAGAAGTCCACGTTTCTACAGACTCAGTTTTTTATGCTGTACATGCACTTTTTTGAGATCATAGTGGGACAAGTTTTTCCTTGTGGTTTTTTAGATTTTCAGGTTTGTATGGATCTCCAGATACAGTCATTTAACTATGATATATTTGATACCCTAACCTATTCTTAATTTTATTTTTCTGTCTCAGTTCTTCCTAGTTCCTTGTCACAGTAGGCTTTATGACATGGATCCCAGTTGCAGCTAATCCTATTAAAAGCTCCAGTTATTTGAAAACATGTTCGTTGGCAAAGACTTAAAAATATAGAAAGTCCTATCAGAGCTCTGTGAAGTCCTTGCAGAGATTTTTTGCTCATTGGTCTGTCATTGGTAAAAAAGACCTAATCAAGTAGCTTTCTGGATAATTCAACCAAAAAAGGCAAATAAATTTTAACACATTTTTGGAAATAATCTTTTTTTTTGAGCTCTATGAAGGCCAATATCTGGCAACAGCAACTGGACAGATGGGTCAAGCTTGACTTGCCTTTCATCACACTAAAGCAATACAGAAATTTGCAAACCCTTCTCCTTCCAGTGCAGGAATAGGTTCCTATATTTTCATAACTCGGCAGACATGCTGAGTTTGTTTGCAAATCCAGATTCCTCCATTGTGTATTTTATCTTTCCACAGCATTGCCAAGGACAAGAAAATTATCAATTTTCTTGTCCTTAGCAATGCAGAACTGGCAGCGAATTCAGCACAAAACATTACAATACGGATCTCGCTTGCAGAGACCTGCCTTAGAATCTCTGTGGGACAATCACAGCCTTTTAGCCACATAATTACTGCTCCAGAGGCTTCATCATCTTGTTAACAATTTCTATTGTCCTTCTATTGCAAATATATATTTTTTGACATGATAAATGTATTTTATGAAATTTCATAATGGAGATGGCACTTCATCATGCAATAAAAGATTTGGTAATATCAGGTCTTACTGAAATAGCTAATTGTGTTGCATTATAATATTACATTAACAGCACTTGGGAATTTAAATAAAGAACTCTTGTCCATACAGCAGTGGCTGTTATTCAGAATTAGTGTGGTGTCAGCTGGAATGCCTATTTAAATGGTTGAGCATAAATAATTTTATCGTCTTTTCTTTGTTTCTTTCCCCCTTCTCTGCTGTGACCTGGGTAGTGTCATGAAAGAATGGATTTGAGATCTGTCCTTCTGCTGCAGTTTGGAAAAGAAGTAAGATAAACGTGGTTTTCCGTGTTTTCAATTTAAGTTTTACTTCTAGGTTGCCAATCTGAAAGCACATCACATTTACTCATGTAGTCTTATCTAAAAGGTAAAATTTAAATGAAAATGCTCCCAAATTGTCTTTTTTTTCTTTCATTCCATATTTTAAGTGTAAAGTGTTTTAAATTAGACATGTTTTGCATGACCCCCACTCCCCCCCCTTCTTTCCTCCCCATTTTTTAAATTTAAATCCCTTTTGGGACGACGATACATAGAAAAAAAAATCTTGGATAATGACATCCAAGCTCAGTGATAGTGATAAAAATATAGTCATTTTGAAGTTCTGAAACTCATAAAATTGCCACATCTAGTTTATTCTGCATTCCCCAGAGCATTAAGCAGTTTAGCACAAATCTAATTTCCCACCAAACAGCTCAAGGCAGTTAGTGCTCAGTTTGGTTCCAAAGAATTAAACACACTGTTATAAATTGTGATACTCTGTGTAACTCTGTAGATAAACCCATTTTCCAATATAAGTGTACCAAGCATGAAAAAATAAGAGACTGCTGTTGTATGAGGGGTGATTACAATGAAATAAAGGTGAAATTAAAGGACAATTTGCTTCAAGGCTAATTAATAACAACTAATAGGAAAGGAAGCACTTGTAAAGCTCAGTGAGTAAAGGATAAATTAAAGAAATTCACAGGTAAAGAATATTCAATGTCCTAACTGTTGTGAGCTGTAAATTACACAGAGCTGCAGCAGACTATCTCTGAGTCTAAAATTTTTGTTGTCCTAGTGGAGTGAAATGGATTTTCTGGGCCTCCTAATCTACCACTATGTAAAGTCAGGAAAGGGGCTGTGGTAGTTGTGACTTCAGTGTATTAGTCTGGACAAAAGAGGATATATGAGCTGAGAAACTCAGTTCTGCACTTCCGCTACGTATGCAGCATAAAAAAAGTATCAGAGAGTCTGGAATCTGACTCAAATCATACAGGATGTATGGTCAGAGAGATAAGAATTTCAATTTTCTAAATTCAAAGCCAAAATGAGCCCAGGAGACCAGCATGGCAATCACATGAAAATTGAAATGGAGGTTTTGTCTCCAAACTGCATCCCCTGTATCTCTTAGGAGAGAGGAAAATAGTGAGAATAATTCACTAGTATATGATAACAAGCTACTGTATGTATTATATAGCTCACAAATAATTGTGGTCACCTTCATAGATAATTTCAAACCTACATTTCAGAAGAAAAATTTTTAAAAAATCAGAAACAAAAAACTGAAACCAACACTGCAACTTAGAAATGCCTTTGAGAAGCTGAGGAGGATTTCACCGCTGACTTGTTAAAACCAGGCTTTTACTGTTTATAATTAAAGCAGTCTTCCACATTTTTGAGTTCCCTTTCTGGGAAGAATAAGCAGAGGGATTTTTGCTGTGGGACCCAGGGACCTCCAAAAGTCAAATGACTGCTGACTGCCAGGATGCCCTTTTAAAAGGTTACCTATGGGAGAGCTTTCTTCCCCGTGTCCCTCACTTAGGGACACCTCTGTTAAGCTCTGCTGTAGAAAGCGGTCTCACGACATTCTGTAACACACCTGTTTCCTCCCAATGACAGCCTGATATTTCTAGATTTGCTGAAGGTGTATTTTCTTTTTCCCGAAGGAAACGTGTGCTTCACAGCAATAGGATACAGATTAAGAGTATATTGTCTGAGGGAGGAGAAGCCATCCTAATCTCAAGAGATTTGGAGATGGCCTTAAAAAGTGATTGTACAGACCTCAATTTTTATTTGTAGCATTCCAATGCCTTGGTATCAGAGCTGAACTGTGCTAGACATGGGAGGAGACCATCTTCCTTTGAAGCTCCTAAAGCAGGAAGGGTGGACGAGAAGGGAGAATGTCCCTGGGGTGGCATTACGTGCCAGTGATGGAGCTGACAACTGAACCTTGTGCTGTAAACTTCCAGGTTTAGTTCCTGAGTTCACTGCTGAGCCTGCAGTGAAACTCTCCATGCTGCTTTTAGTCCCTGTGGGTTCAAGCTAGTTTTCAGAAGGTCTTGTGTTATTTGGTACATGGGTAAAATTCCCTGCAGTTCTGAAAGGCATCTTGAGATCGAGACACCATCAAAATCCCAGTGTTTGAGTGTATAAGTAGGTCAAATGTATCTTGGGTATTTTGCAAAAGGGGGAGTTTTGCAAATCCTGTGGGTCATGCTAAGTTCTTTGGATGCATTCTTGTTCTTGAATTGTTTTTCCCCTGATTTGTTTCCTTTTCTGGGCTGTTCTTCCTTAGTTAATCTGAGATGTCTAATGCATCATGGAATTTGTAAATCTGACAGGCAGGGAATGCAGAGTTCTGTTTTCTACTATACTATACTATACTGTACTGTACTATACTGTACTATACTATACTATACTGTTTCTAATGAATCCAGTAAATTTCAGCTTCATGGAGCTGAATTATTAATATTTGCAACAGTAAGCAGTACTGCTAGCACATTGCTGCTTCTGCTCCAGGGTCAAACGCCCTTCCAGGCCAGATGGCAACGTGCATATAGCTCTGCACCATACAGAGCAGTCAGATAGATTTGGGATCTCTTTTTGGGGTAGATCTTTTCGGGGTATGTAAAATGGAAGGCCATTGAAATTAGGTCTTTGGACTTCGTTTCAATTTGTACAGGAGTACAAATGAATGGCAGTTTTCTAGACTTTTGCATCAGATATGACCTGTCACAGAGAAGAGTGTAAGAGAAAGTCAAGATTTTGATGGACACAGATGGAGCCAAGCTAATAATTAGTTTCCTGTTCCTTAATGTTTTTTTTCTTCACTTTCTTCTAGAAAAGTTTTTCTTCACTTTCTTCTTTTTCCTCATAAACAGATACTTCCTAGCAGGGAACCTCCATGTTGTACTGGAATAAATGCTGTCAAATGTCAAAGAAAATACATATAAGTCCCATTTTAAAGCTAGCCCAGGATGCTGTCTATAGTATTCACGGTATAGATTGTCATTGTTGGTGTCTTTATATTTTTTCTCAGTCTTGCCCTTTAGTAGGAACAAAGAAACTAGTCAAAGTCTGAGTTCTGCTCTTTGCTGGTGTATTGTTCATAAAGCTAAAGAAGTGGTAAAGCTAGAGAAGTGGTGAATTTTTCACTAAAAAGAAACTTTTATTTTCTTGGTGATGCATTCTCTAAGTTATTTTTGACAATTATTATGTTGAAATGTCAAAGTCTAATCCATTCTTCTACTATACAGGAGGAATAAAAAAAATAATGTCAGACTATCTGATCTCCAAATATTCTGCTTATAGTCAGAATTGAACAGCCCAATTTCTCCTGAATCCTTGTACTTCTGGGCTTTTACCAGTCAAGTGCCTCTGGCATCTTGAAACAGCAATGAAACCTATGTGACATTTAGGGAATCTTGACATTACTCCAATTACACTCCGATGAATGTAGGGTTTTCTGAATGCTGCCGTGCTTGGGCTGGAAGGGTGCTGAGCAGCCAGTCAGCGGGAAATATTTGAGTTTGAAGGGAACATATCTGCTTCCAACACATTAGAGTAATGAATTAAGATCACCAGGCACCTGGGAAGTATGGCTCAGAAGTTCTCAGAACCCTTATCCCCCCCTGTATATTACAGCTCATTTTTCTTCAAACTGGGCTTCCTGCTAGTAACACTGTGTGCTTGAGGGTAAACCACGGTTCCATTTTGCTGCTTGCAGCCTAGATGGGAAGCCTTGTCTTTAGATGCCTGGTTGCCTGACTGAAGGTAGACTTGGTTCTGTACAGAGCTATGACTACAAAGAAATGACAGAGGACATTTGTTTTAAATGCGTCATTGTGGATGTAAAAAGGTAAAGAAATATGAAAAGAGACTCTGCTAAAAACCCGGGATCTATTGTTTTACAGTGTTAGAATAGAAACTTTGTCTCTTTCTTTCTGGAATGAGAAGGCCTTCTGAAAAGTAATTTTGCAGGGGGGAAAGTGAGAAGAGGGAGTCCTTCAGGGCACTGAAGTTCTCTGCGTGTATTGAGGGCTCTGTGGAAAATAAATCCATCAGGTTAGCACACGATAGGCTCTTTGACCTTTCCATTCAAAAGATCAGGCATGACACAACAATAATAATAATTTAGTCTTTTGGAAACTCTCTTGAATTGCTAACTTTTATTAGCTATACTTAGGTCTAAGCAGTTTAAGTCTCCCTCCGGGACCACTGCTTTATTCCACTTGATTAACCATGCTTTGTGCTTACCTCCAAACCATTATTTTTTAAGAAGATATTACACAGTTCTGCTTAATAATATACTGCATGTTTCTTTACAGTAGATAATATTAACAGGCCACAGTGCCAGCAAGGTTTCTTAACAGCCCCTCTCCTGTGCTGGCTCTCTTTCTGTAGCAGGTAAATTTATCATTTCTACCACTCTGACATTTCCAGCTCTGCTTCCCAGGACCAGCTTCTTTCTCTCAGTAGATTAGTTTGCATTCTTCAGGATTAAAAAGGTTTAGAAAGCAACAGGGAGTTGGCAGGAAGAGCACGAGTTTTTAGAAATGTCAAAAAGTGTCAAACCAGCAGCCATGTGGGGGACAGCAGCACTTTTCAATCAGTCTGTGCCAGAAATAGCATCACTAAGCAAGGACCAGGGAGCACCACAGAGATGGTAATAAAACTTTCTTCTGTTTTAAGCTGAGAAAGGAGTGAGATTTTCTCACTCCTTGAGGCAACCAAGGCCCAATAAATCAAGCAGCAGGGCTTACAATATAATAAATAGCCAACCTTACTAAAATAGCTCCATAGGGGTGTCTAGAGGGGAGGACAGATATAGCAGGATAAGATGGGTCTTAGCTGCATGTTTGTTTCATTATGTTTCTTTTTGCTGTCCTACCTTTCTATTTTCCTCTGCTTTTTTTTTTTTTTGGCTCTCCTCCTTTTAGAAAGCGTGTGAGGATTGCTCATAATGTTATAAAATATAATATGTGCCTCCTGTGGCAAAGATTAACAACACTGATGCTGCTGTTGTGGTGCAAGAAATAGCAGCAGTATCTTGACAGGCCTCAGAGTTAATCTCTTTGCACTTAGACTTCAGGTATAAATTATTTGTAGTGGTGAATTACATCCCCTGCCTCTCCTGTGCCATATGTGTGATGGTTGTGGCTCTTTTGTAGGTGCACAACTGTGCACAGAATAGCTCATGGTTCAGTGTGAGTATGGCTTGGCGGAAAAGGGAGAGAAAGGAAGAAAACCAGTGAAGGAGCTGTGAAGGTCTCTAGAAAGTCAAACGGAAATCAAGTTTTCACTATGAGTCTAAACCAGATTCTTTGCTTTGCTGGACCTGATTCCTCACAGCTCTGATGGAAAAAGGCCATTTCTGTCTGACAGTCTAATGCTTCTACAGATAATTTTCCTTCTTCACTCACTTTCATTCACTCCAGCACTCTATGAGTTCATCCTCTGCCTGGTAAAAGTTCCATTATAGTAGAGGGTGATGCAACCATCATATATATTTTGAGGGCAAAGTCTCATTTATATTTGATCTCTAATTTGGAGTCACCTACTCCAGGGATCTGGCAGAAGACCTGCCTTAAATTTTTTGCTCTGAAAGCAGTCCTCATTTTTTGTTTTTTTAAAAACATTACAACTCTGTCCAGGTTTTAGAGGGGTTTTATGCTGGGTGAGTGCCATCTGTTCTCAGCATATTGTTTTAGTCTGATAAAGGTTTGGAAATAGTTTACGTCAAGTGTTATCCTCTATAGTGTCTTATTCAGATAGGAATGTGATTTCTCACTCGTTGGATAGAATAGAAACTGTTGCTTGACTGGTTGATTTAGGGGAAGCTTGAATATTAGACTGTGGATTTTTATTATCTTTCCAGGGGAAAAATCTGATGGCTATCAGTGAAAATGTCACGATTTTCAGACATTTTCTTTGGCTAGAAGGTAGCCGGTACTCAGATATTTTTCTACATTATCACAGCAACACTGGCTTAGATGCTCAACTTAACAAAATGCAGTGACAAGTCCTGCAAAGACCTACACAGCTGCATAATCTTGCCATCAAGTTAATATGTAGTAGGCTAAAGCCACGAGGTTAAATCTTCATAAGGTCTTCCAGAATCAGAGCACAAGACTGATTCCATATATTTAAAAAAAAAAAGTAATTTCTTTGACGGTGTAAGAGCACTCTTATCCCCAAAATCTACATGACCTTGAGAAAAGAGGAATGAAACAGAAAAAGAATATTTTCTTAGAAGACCCATTATCCAAGTGCAAACCAAAAGATACACGTGTCTAAAACAGCAGTCTCCACATGGCTCAGACCTGTGAGCGATTGAGTTATCAGTGGGGAGTCCATAATGCAAGAACAGAAGGCTGCTGAATGGCTTCACTTTGACCCAGCTTACAGAAAGTCCTGGAAGACTGGAAGAAGTCCTGGAAGATTTTAAGTCTCAAAGTTGGTGAGTGTTGTGGTTTAACCCCAGTCAGCAGCTAGAATCACACAGCTGCTCACTCACTCTCCATATGGTGTGAGGGGGGAGAGGATCGGAAGACTAAAAGTGAGGAAACTCCTGGGTTGAGATAAAGACACTTTAATAGGTAAAGCAAAAGCCATGAACACAAGCAAAGCTAAACAAAATTTAATTCACTGCTTCCCATGGATGGGCAGATGTTCAGTCCACTTCAGGGAAGCAGGGCTCCATCACATGGGACTGTGACTTGGGAAGACAAACACCATCACTCCAAACTTCCTCACTTCCTCACTTCCTCCTCTCAGCTTTGTATACTGGAATGATGCCATATGGTATGGGATATCAATTTGGTCAGTTGGGGTCAGCTGTCCTGCCTGTGTCCCTTCCCAGCTCCTTGCACACCCTCAGCCTCCTCGCTGGAGGAGCAGTAGGAGAATCAGAAAAGGAGTTGAGTCTGTGTAAGTGCTGCTCAGCAATAATGAAAACATCCCTGTGTTATCAACACTGTTTCCGGTGCAGATCCAAAAACCAGCCCCATACAAGCTGCTATGGAGAAAATTACTGTTCTCATAGTTAAAACCAGCACAATGAGCCATGGATAATAATTAAGAAACCACTTTAAGTGCTTTCTTTTTCCATCAGTTCTCAGATATTTTAGCAAACTACATTTTACAGTATCGTCTTTAGGTCTTTCAGGGTATTTAGGAAAATATGCCACATGTCTGCATCATAAGATAACCATGTGTCTAGGACTCCCTGTGGAGGAACAGATTTGATGTGCCATGGGTTGAAGCAGAGCTCTCAAACAAGCACTTCAAATTCCCAGTCCTTTTACTTTCCTCTGTAGTTTTAATTCAATAGCTTCAAAACTAACCCCCTTCCTGACTGCACACATTGGGATGTGATTCATTCATTCTCTTTCCCACATGGGTATATTTGGACTTCTTTCTGGACTCTCCCATCTACACTTGAAGGGAGTCATTGAGTCCAGGAGACAGGCTACAAGGAGCTGGTGTGAATGGGATGGCTTTGCAAGATTACAATTTCTTTTGTGTGATATGACATGGAGCCCACTAAGAGTGGTGCCTCTCTCCTGGGATACTCTGTTCCTCCATTGCTGGGATAAGACATATGAATCACAAAGCTTTTTGCAAATGAAGGTGGTTTCTGGTGAATTTTGCATTTTGTTGTAGCTTGGTCTGCTTTTATTCCTGACTGTTGCAGAACAGTAGGAACGAGCTAGAGGCCAGAAACGAGCTGTTTTGTGTGTGGAAAGGACCCTTTTTTTTCCCATGGAAGTGGTCTGAGAAGGGGAGCTGCATTTCAGTGCTACCTTTGTCAGAGCAGACTGTGCTCGCAAGGCTTGGGGTCTCCCATAACAATTCATACATGAGGCTCTGATCACTGTCACGTTTATAGTTTGATCCCTAGTATCACCTGAACTGATGGCTCCATATATTTTCTCTGAAGTGATAATGTTCAGGCAGTAGTAGATTCTGATACAGCATCACTGAACCGTCCTAATAAACTGCTCCCACACAGGCTGCAACCTGGCTGTACTGCAGGCTTCCCTATGGGAAACAAGCACTTTTGCTGTATGCCATGTTGTCCTACGGCTCAACTTCCAAACTGCCCCTGTGATTTCAGAGTGGCACGATGCTTCCGGCGTTACCTGGAACACACGAACACAAAGGTGTCCCCCACACCTTGCCATGTGTATATCTGTGTGTCCCTGGGCAGACGCACCTCACTAGATGGCAGCAGCACCCCAGCCTTTTGAAGTAGCCTCTGGGCATCCTTCCCCTCCCCCAAACTGCTCCTGTCTACAGCAGCAAGGTAACAAAAAGAAAAAAAAAAAGAGAAAAAAAAGAAAAAAAAGAAAAAGAAAAATGCAATAAAATCCTTCTGCTGTACAAGGCTCAAATGGAAAAGCTGTGATATGCTGAATTCTGTGCAGCTTCATCATATCTTTTTGTCGTGCCTATATATATATACACATATATATGTATCCATGTGTGAATGTAAATATATGTGTGTATGTGTGTATGTTTATATCTAGGCTTTCCTTATAATAAGGAAGCTTATAGCTAGGACTGACTTCCCTAGAGTCAGAGGAATGGGGAGTTGGAGCTGGGGTGGGCCACCTTGTGGGGGCTGTCTCCCCAGTGGTGTCCCCCAGTGTCCTTTGTCACATACTACTGCACTGCAGAGCAGGCAGGTATGGCTGACTCTCTCCTCTCCCACAAATCTGCAGGAACCAGTCGGCCAGGAATGGGCCTCACTGCCTGTTCTGCTGATGACACCATGCAGTAGCAACACCTGGTAAAGGAAAACAACTTATTTGGAAGATGCTAAAATTTGGTGGTGATTTTCTGCCTCAGAAACCCCCAGACAGTTTCCTGGACTGGTTCACAGGCTGTCACAGCTGCAGCCAATTTCTGCTGTTATAGGATGGCTCAGCTAGTTAATAAATTTCATGCCATACATTTCATTGAGTCCAGGATTAAATGTCACATCAGTGTAAGAGAATGTCACTTTTCCTGCTAGCTGCTGGCCATGTCCTCATCGTCTCTGTGGGCAGTGGCATATGGTGAGTGTGATGCCCTGAACCTTCTGCAGCAGACAAGCACAGGAGTGGAAGTGTCAGGGCAAACATAGAGGCTTGAAAGAAAAATGTTCTTGGGTGTGCTTGGCAGGGGCAGTGCAAGGGCTGGAGGTTGAGCGTAGCAGGAAGGAAAGACAGAAAAAGAATTCCTCTAAATGAGTTTATTGGCCTCTCTAGTTCAATATAAATAAAAACTGTAACTGTAGACAGATTCAGCTCTCAAGGTTGCATGTAGCGCTCCGCTCATGTGTGCCTGTAAGTCTTATGAGTTTGGGTGAGAGCTACTAAGTTCTGGAAAAAGCTACACCTGAAATTAGAAAGCAGAGACTTTTGGTGACCGCAGTAGTCACCTGTGTGTTGCAAAGGCTATTTGAAGCTAAGGAGCTATAGTTCTGGGCCAGTGAATCAGGGTCGTTTCCTACCTGTGACTTACCACTAAGCCATCCAAGATCTGGCAACCTTGCTTGTGTGAAGCCTGAAAGAAACAAGAAAAGGATGATAACCTGGAGAGTACCACGACACAAACAAAGAAATTGTGGAGGTTTGTAGCCCAGCTGGGCTCTTTTAGAATAAAGATGCTTTGGAATGCTGAGGCTTGGAGGGATCACTAGTCTGGGTGAAGCTGAGGATGCTGCTTTGAGGGCCCGGCTCCCTCACTGCCTTCTGTGCCACAGCCCATACTGACCTGCTGCTTGGCAGCAGTACCCAGCAGCTGCATCAGGGAATTGTGTTTCCCCAGTGCTCCTCAGGGCCCAAGCCAGTGGATTTATATTTGTCTGGGACTAATTAATTTAATTTGGTAGCTGCAGTAGTGACAGTGCACTTTTATTTGGCTGGGTACAGGCATAGAGAAGCATAAAGCCCATTTTCATAATGTAAAGGTATTGTATGTGTCTGGCACACACCACTCATCTCCAAGGCTTCTGTTAGACTGTTCAACTGAACATAACTTTTGTCCTCAGAAGACAAGGTGCATGATACTCACTGGTGTTTAAACTGTCTTGTTTAAATGTTGGAACTAAAGAACTGCATTCACGCTTGTTCACCATGTGTTAGAAAATTGAATATACTTTACGTACACTGTCCATGGGCTCTGTGTCTACTGGAAGCATAATCAGCAGTGAAAGAGCAGTGGTGTTATAGCTAAAATTGTGCTTACATTTGTATGGCATGACATTCTAGCTGAGGTGAAGAAGGTCAAGTTGCTGGAAACATTAATTATAATTTTTTAAGATTAATTCCAAATTAGCATGCTTTCTAAGTTTTTTTTCAATATCTGTGTTAATTTATGGTTTAAAAGTAGCGTAATAGTGGTTATGACTTAAAATTTATCTTTGACTAAAATGTCTATAATATCTGAGATATTATCAGATTCGCTGACAATCAGATTGATTTTGTGTGATTCTTTGGTTGTACAAGTGTATGCTTTGCTAATTGAACATACCACACCTTAAACATGCTTTCCAGTTTTAAGTTGGGAAAAACTCCTGTTTCTGATAGGTGTGACAGCAGGTTGGGATTGCTGTTCATGATGCAAGGTAGAATGTCTCTATCCAAGACAGCAATTTGCTTAAGAACTATGCTGATAATTATGTCTACCTGAAGTCCTGGTTGCTACCATCAGATGCACTTGTATCATACAATGATACTCTGTTCTCTTATAGGAAGAAGAGCCTAGAAAAGTCAGTTAATGTATTTGCACTTACGAAAAGATCGTGCTTAAAGAGGATGGTTAAATGGACTTGCTAAAATGTCCACAAATCTGAAAAAAGTACAGATCACTTAACCTTGGGGTTAATTCTCTACCTAGAATTAGCTCTTGGTTATCTAGTATTGTCCTGAGTGTTTGGAGCAATTTAAGCATTATCCATTGCACCTTAATTAATCCACATGGCATTTTACCAGCTGAGACAGTTTCTTCTCATGCTTAACACAAAGCTTTCTATCGTGTATAAGACTGTGTGATTTCTCTCACGATTTCACTTTCAATTTCCCAGTGAAGAAGCTGGGACACATGTTGTGTGTTGATAGGCACTGAAAAAAGCAGAGAAGTCTCTGCTGGCAACTTGTGCTGCTGATATGAGAATGGCAAGGAATCCTGGAAAGTTTCCCAAAACTTCTTGTTTATAGATTATGACAACATGGGGATTCCTACAGTCCTGGGCTGTGTCTCTGTCACTTTCCCTTTGCCAGAAGGCACTGGTTAGTGTCTCACTGGAATGACTCTTTCCATGTTGTGGCCCTTGACGATTTTATGCTTCAAAAGACTTCAGCAGGTTGGTGGGAAACACTACCCAGCTGCTAAGACACTCCAAATTTGTCTTGGTTTCTAGGCACTGAAAGGATTCTTCTGTAACTGTACATTATTAAGACTTTTTCTTTGGCATTTCTGGGAAAGAAAGGTGCCTTATGCTCATTGCTTTATTTGAAATCCTGCTCAAAACCTGAAATAGTTCTTGGTTGAGTTTTTTTTTTTTGATTGGTTGGTTGGTTGGAGGTGTTTGTTTGTTTGTTTGTGTAAACAAAAAAAATGTTCAGCAAGTACATCAAAGAGGTAAGTTCCTGATAATAAGTTTGGAAACTCAGCTCTAAGTGAACTCTTAATAGCAGGAAGATGAAGACTCAGCAAGTGCCTCATGAGTCTTCTGTTCTTGCTGCCTCCAAGCGCTCCTTCAGGACCTCTCTCAGCTACAGGAGTTGACTGGACACCACTGCATTGATGGTCTCCAGGGTTGCCTCTTCTGTCAGAGGGGACACCTCTGCTTCAAATGTGCTCTCTCAAATATGACACAAATTTCAAAGCTAAAAGCCAAATTCCCCTAGAATCATGCTGCTCAGCTTTGAGAGCTTGCTGGATATGCAACTTGTTTAAAGATGTTCCTCTTTCTCTGCATCCCTCAGCCCCATGGAGGATGTCTGACACCTAATCTCATGAGGAGGAGGGCATGGAAGTTGGGCTCAGAGGTGGAGGTGGCATCACAAGCTCACTGGAAGCCATAGGCACTTTGAGGAAAAACAGGATCCCAAAGTCCTAGTACCCAATCCTAGTTATGTAAAGACAAACAAACCAAGCATTAAAATAAAAAGTCAGAGTTTGTTTAGGGAGGACTGAATGGCAGTAAAGAGGGAAATGAGATGTAAATAAAAGGATGCATGTACCGAAATAGTCTAAGAGGTGAGGAAGATAGTCCTCTTGATAGCCGAAAGGTCATAAAAAAAAAGAGAAAAGGGATTTTTTAATGAGTAGTTGTCTACCATAAATCTATAATAAAACAAGGGAATTTCTATCACAGTAGAAGGATCAGGTGGATGCAGATTTAATCTAGCAAAGTTTTTCAACATCTGACTTTTAAGAGGGATATTTACCTGTCAGGTAAATAGTTGAACAGTAGGGACTGTTCAAAATTTTATCAGTTTGTGTTGGGATACACATTTTTTGGTATGGATGGAGAATAAAGGTATTAATGGGGAACTCTACCAAATTTGATTCTGACAAGGAAGCCTTGCAGAGAGTGTGAAGGAGAAAAGAAATAATTAGGAAAGAATTGTTAAAGAAAATCAGTTCCAAGTAAGAAGACTTCAAAAACTTGAGGAGTTTGATTTCTGTTAGTTTTTGGGAAAACCCTGACGATGAGGTAGAGTGTCAAGAAGGAGCGTGGAGTGTCCGTTGCTGGAAGGCTTGAAAGAATGAGAAAGCTGGGTTAAGGGGCTGGTAATCCTGTGTTGGGGCAGAGGTTGGCCACTTGTGGTACCTTCTGTGCCTCTTCTTGATGATCTGATAATAAAGAGATAAGGTAAAGAGGTTATTGAGTTTATAAAGTAAGTTATATCCCTGCTTATGCCTAATTGCCTATAATGATATTCTGTATTCCCATGAATGTAACTATCTGCTTTCTAAAACACTTGGAATCATCAAATTACATGAAAAACACCATTAGCATGCAAGTTGCTGCCTCACAATAAACACCATTTAAAAAAGTAGTAAAGATGCCAACATTTTATGTGATATCCCTAAACTGTTTTTTCTTCCCCCACTGTACTCACCAACTGTTGTTTTTCAGACCACATTTGATGAAGAGACAAGTCTATATTAATATATTTGTATTTAAGGAAGGGATAAATCCACATTAAAGCAGTTGAAGGAAAATGCACAGCACATTAAGAGAACACCATAAAAAGTGGCCCAGAATAGTGTGGAAATGCCTGACAAATGTGAGCCTGCTGACATGGAAGGGCACTTTTAATGCATTATTTATAGCTATTGCTTTACCCCCACAAGCCATTGAGATCAAGGTCACCCAGTGGACTTCTGGGCAATGGGTCAAGACTTGAGAAGCAATATTGATAACAGCAGCTGACAGTTTCTTGGATACAGCTGGTATTTTTCTAAGCAGCAGAGTTTTCTAACTTCTCATGAACAATGGAAATCTGTTTGCTGTGAAACTGCTCATGTCTGTCTTGGTCACAACTCATTAATTGTGGTCAGTCCCAGGCTTGGTGTAACTGCTCTCCCTCCTCCCTGCATCTTCCTGTAAATCAGCTAAGTAAATGCAACAATTCTAGGTGGGGTTTTATTTTTTTTGTTTTGTTTTATGTTTCCCAGACTATGTTTTCACTCTCTGCCTGTTCTCTGCCAGGCAAATGTTCTAATATATTGAACTCCCAAAGCTGAATGCTTTCAGTGTGCTGGGAACCACAATAATAAAATGTATGCTGTGACTGTGGAAAACATAAATAGTCTTTGTGACTCTCTGCATAAGATTTCTCTGTTTTAAAAGTTTCCAGTTCCTTTATAACTGTTCTCCATGATTTTCATGAGTTGTGAAGTTTTGTTTTGGTTTAGTGGAATTTTTTGTTGGGCTTGGGTTTTTTTGTTTTATCTGGGGTTTGATTTTTCCTTAATTCTATTAAACATAATTCCTTCTAAGGGGAAGTTGGAAGGAAAGGCCATTTTAACATCTTTAGCCAAATCACATTCTCATTTAGCAGTTTAAGTCACATCTCAAGATGAGCTGTGAGATTTTCTCCAAAAATGCTTTTGCCTGACAAGAACTCCTGAACCCCTGGAGACGTTTTCTTGTCTTCTTACTTGGACACCCTTAATTTCTTCCTATCTTGCTCCTATTCCTTCAAGTATTGCTTCCTATTGCTTGCCTACTTAATTGGTTTATAGTTTAACCAGTTAGCACACTGCTGATGGAAGGCTTGATTTGGATTTTATTAAATTCCTTTTTTGTTTGTTTGCTTTTTTTTTCTCTGTGTTTTTATCTTACAGTCACATTTTCAGTGGCATTAAACTAACCATATTTATATGTTCATCTCGTGTTGGATAATACACCTTCCATTCCCAAACAAGCCATCAGTTTTTATTAACATAAACAAAGATTTTCATTGAAAAAATGAGCAGCAAAGCCAGGTGACCTCTTTTCAATAAGTGACTTGTGTATATGGATAGTGTTAACTTTCTTCTGAGTGACCAGACTGCAAACTAGCTCTCAACATCTAATTGAAGAAAGAAAAAATCCTGAAAATAAATTACCTCTTATAATCCCCATATTTCTGTAAGAGACTTTGGAAAGACTTCATTCAAACTAAGAAATAATCCCTAAGAGCAACCAGAGTGAGGTGAAAATTGATGGATTCTCTCTGTACTTGCTTTAATCACTTGGAAAAAACTACAAGATTAAAAAAAGAAAGCTGAAAACTGGGCATTACATCTGCCAGAATTACTGAGTTTCCATTAACTGCCAGACATTGTGGCATATTTTGCTCCTAGTGATGGTGGTGTAAATTATTCTTATTGAAATCGAAGGAGTTGAACTGAAATTAATCTGGCATAATCTAGTGCAGACTTCCTTTCCTTCCCTTTCTGAAGCAATTTGGTTCACATTATGTATGTACAATAATTAATTTAAACTAAGATGAAATAGGCCATTTATCCTTGAAAGGATTTGGGATTTGAAGACTTCTAGTCCAATTTTCAGGAAGATTTCTGTTTATATGGAAAACCACTTGTGAAAATATGCTAGGGCAGCAGAAAAAAATAAAGAAAAAAGCAGAAAGAAAACTTCACCAACTGGACTTTGAATACTTGTTTTGTAAAAGTTTGACACAGAAACTTTTTTAAAATATTTGAAATTGAATCATTTCTTTGTCTTAGTTGAAAAAAAAAAAATCTCGTACTCCATGATGAAGGACATGGCTCTAACTGCCAAAAATTCCATGTCTACATAGTCTGCAGGCACTGGTGTGTGCTGTGTTACTCATTAATCAGTGATTTTGGATTTCTGCAAATCAGATCAATATTTGTGACTTGTAAAATGTGGCTTCTGATCCAATATTTACATCATTTCAATGGCTAGTGGCCATGTGCGTATCTACTGCTTTGCTGGGCAGTGGGGGTCTGGGTGGGGAAGCATTGATCATTTTGCTGCCACTGGGCTTCCTTGGGAATTTAGTGCAGGGCCACTTCAGTGTCTCTGTGATGAGACAGGGTGGGTGCAGCCAAGGATTTTGGGTCCAGGTCCTTGGTTCTGGCCAGGCAGGAACAGGGCAGGCTTCCACAGACCTTCTTGGGTGTGTCTGTGAGGATCCAGCTGTTGGTAAGCAGGAGTTAATTACAGGTGCTCATGTGCTAAGGTATAAATGTTCAGCCCAAGAATGGCTTCACAAAATGTATTTTAAAGTGGCGTGTGAGAGATAATGGTAACAGCTGCAGCACCCCAACACTGGCTCTGCATATGGCCTTGGAGAAAAACCCTGGCTTTCCCCACACACCTGTGCCAGGAGACTCCATCATCTGACAGACATCAAGTGTTCCTGAAGTATTTCCTGTACTATGTAGAAATCAAAGCTCTGAGAAATAGATGGCACCTACCCAAATACGTCTCTTCCTGTTGCTTTCACAAGTGATTTCCATCCTAAAATTATGAGAACTTGAAAGGTTGCTGGCAGAGAAAAGGTGAACCTTTTGAGCAGCTTATTTACAACATCAAACAGGAACATATTCCTTCAACCAGTGTGTAAAATAACCTTGCTCAGTTTAATTCTTGCTTTTGATTTTGCTCTGACCTTTGTATGAATTTTTCAATTTCATTTGGAAATCCTGGTGATTAGTCAGGACTATATAGTGAATTTACTGATTTTTATGAGTAGAAGTATTATAGTCCCTTCACTATTTGCAAGGTGATACTCTATTCTTTCTTTTCCTGCCCACCATGAGCTTGCCAAGTATCTCTGCTAAGCACTCTGAGAGAAAAACATTCAGGCTAATTTTCAGTTTGCTTTGCTTTAATTGATTTTATACAGTTTTCTGGGTATAATTACTTTTTCATAATCAAGTATTTCTTAAACAAATATCATATATTAAATAAATAAATATAAAAATAATTCCAAGTTGTCTATTAAAACCTGAAATTTGAATTAAAATATCAAAGCTGGAAGCATAAGGCTTACTTTCCAAACTCTCTGGAGCTGTGCTCAGCTGTGTGCTGCTGTGGGGGGAAGAAAAGTCAGCTTTAAATTGCTTTTATGCCTTTCTAATCCTAGTCCAACTGGGAGCCTTGTTAGTCCCTGGCCACTTTGCAGTAATCTCTGAGCTCTCATTTACGCTGTTATTTATTTATACTGTTACTTACGATTCCCAGGAGGTTGATGTCCTGAAGAGGGATGTAGTATAACCAAGGTGTGGACTCTCCCTGGCTACTATTTTTCCCCTTGGTTATGCTTCTTGCAGTAAAGGCTAAAAGAATAAATTGTGTTGCTGGAAGTCACTCGTGTTCAAGGTGAGGTGTTCTCCAGTTGAGATGGCTGGTTTAAACTCCTGGTGAAGCATAGAGCATCTGGGACAGGTGGATGAGATTAAGCCTCTGTGGCACAGCTGGGTGTAGTAACTGAACATGAAACATGTTTCTGGACCCATGTGTTCCATGGGAGGACTCAGTGAGAATTCCTGATAGGGCACATTGTCATTTGAACCTGCGACATGGTGGAATCATTCTTTTGTTTCCCTTCTTTTAGATCCATCTTCCATCACCTTTGTTTCAATGTGTTTCAAATACTCTTGCTACACCAACAAATTTAAAAGAGGTGAAAATCACAGAAATTAGAAAGGGGAAGGACTCTTAGATCCAGACTAAGTCTAGAAAACAGAGGTTGGTTTTTTTACTCCAAGTTTTGATGTTGCTTCACAGACCAGCTTATAATAAGAGCATGTGTTTCATTCCTATGTCAAGGCAGATTTACACTTACTATACTGTATGTTCTGGTGTGCTTTGTACTGTCTATGTGCAAATACCTTGAATGATGGTATTTCCATCTATACCCTCTAGAGACTATTTTGCAGGCTGATACATTGTATTGTTAACGCATATTTTTTCCTAACTAATCCCGCATGGGTTTTACTTCCTTTCTTTTACTTTTTTTCTTTGTTGTTGTACCAATCTCAAAATCTTTTCCTCTCTTTGTGATTATTTTTGGTCATTTTATTATGTATATTTGCTATAGCAAGAAAGAGATCACTTTGAGAGTGGATTTCCTACACTAACAGAGAGGATGTGTATTTTCTATGCTTGTGGTGGAGCAGCTAATGACCACGCACCTGATAAAGTGTGTTCTATTCACTACTCATATTGTATCTCTTACATTTAGTTTTGAAACAGCTGATGTCTTTCCCACCAACTATGTTGCTCTTGCTGTTCTTATAACTCTCAGGGATCCTGAAAATGAAGATCTTGTTCTCTTCCATTCTTCAAGGCAACAGACCTCTGGTATGAGTGGCAATGGGAATGCAAGTAAAGCTAGCTGTGGCTTTCACTTACTGAGGTTGATCTCTGATGCTTAGCACCAAAATTCCAGGTCCAAAACTTTTATCTTAGTTCTCATTAGAGGTGTGACAGCTGGTGGTACTATTGTGCTAACCAAGAGATGCATCTCTCAGCTGTAAGTTACTGATGAGTCTGGGTGGTGTGCGTTTACATGCTGAAAAGACAGGTTGTAGATAAATACACATAGAGAACTTCAAAACAGCAAGCTTCTAGAAAAGACAAGTCTGCGCCTCCTTGAGGAACAGTTTCAGTTGGAATGAGACGGAGTGGCACATGATTTTGCATACAGTATGTGTGTGTGTGTGTTGGTCTTGGGTGGATAGGAGAGGAATGTCTGCAAGCAGATGGACTCCTTGCAGTGGACAAGGGCTGAGGCTGAAGTCATTTTATCTGCTGAAGCTTCCGAGGAACAAAGCAGGGAGCGGGAGGTACTCCTGGGTACATTTTCCATCAATACTTCCAGGTGGAGAATAATGGGATAATTCAGAGACTGGGGACTAAACTCCAGTTAAAAGCAACTGGAGCATCTTGTTTTGATTATTATGCCAAGAGTTAAGTTTAAGCTAGCTAAAGAGTGGATGTTTGAGCAGGGACTGACATGATTGGCAGGACAGCTGTGACGTTAGGGCCACCTGACATTGAAAATAAGCAATCCATATTGGGTATGATAGAGGAAGGAAACTCATGAAGCAAAGGATGGACAGAAGTGGTCGAAACAGCTTCAGAGCACAGCGTCTCCAGTAGCATTCTGGAGAGAGCTCAGTTGTGCCTGATTACAGTGTTCAAAGTCTCATTTCTCAAGGAGAGTGCAGGAGCTGGATGGAGTGTGAGAGGAGCTTCACCTCTGCAGCTACATGTGAGAAAAAATATCCAGATGTTAGCACTGGAATTCAGATTACAATAATCACTGTGGGGCAGAACAGGCTGTTTTCAAAAGGGGCACCATACCGCTTGTTTCTCCCAATTCCATTAGTTTCTATGGAGCCATGCTACCAGCAGGATTAGGGGGCTGATCCAGCTCAAACTTCACCCAGGAAAATTGAGTTATGCATTTTGTGGCTGCTCACGCTTAGGCTGGCTTGAAATGATGGAAGCTGCCAGCTCAGACTACTCTCCAAAGATGATGTCCATGCTGTGAGCCTGAGTGACAGGCAGAATAATGGCATTGTCTACACAGATCGAGAAACCAAGCTGGGGAGGGGGAATCACAGTTCTGTTTTAACCACCCTGAACTTCAGCTGACAGCTAAACACCCGTGAGGAGATGTCAGAGAGACAGCCACATATTTTATAGTGTAAAGAAGGAGACAAGTCTGGAGCAGAGAGAGATGTCTATAGGTCATCAGGCTAGAGAGAGCAGATGAGTTTGGATTGGTGGATAAAATTACTTGCATATTTTTCTTGCCTTTATCAGAATTCTTTCCAACATGTCAGTTGATACATTTCTGTTAGAGAATGGCTTCACACTCAGCATATTGTAGCAGATTGATCTTCATCAAGATCGTGATGTCATGTCCTGTATCTGGAGATCTAAACTGTGCTGGCCCCTCCTCTGAGTTTGGGCTATTGTAAATTCATGCTCTTTTCCACGCTTCTGCTCTGTGATTTTATATTTTGGATTGTTTCTCTTCTACAAAACTTGCCGATCATTTTCCAGGGTGTGTTTTTTAAATTCTCCAGAAGCTCTGAATTATTTCTTGTTGTCCTTGCATTCCTCTTTATGTGAGTGAAAGGAAGTTTGTAGAACTTCATGGTGTGTACACCTTGCAGCACAACCCTTGTGAGACATATGACCTGAATAAACATAGAAGATAAAGTGTTCCTTTTTAGCAATCATGATCATCTGAGTATTTCAGATTAGATAATTTGCTGTTTAGACTGCCTGGCCTTTCCTAGTCTTTTTTTCCTTCTCATAGCTTGAGACATTGTAAGGGTATAGTTCCTATTTCCTTGGTGGTAACAAGCCTCATGGATTTTTTTATAAAAGTTGTGGAAAGTCAATGACATGTTTAAAACCATGCTGTCAGTACTGTGCAGTGACTTAAATGTCTTACAATGCATTTACAATACATTTAGAGGACATGACAATTATATTATCAAGCACCACAGATTACAGCAAAGATAGACAGTATAATACATTATAAAAATTGTCCTTTTCTATAAATGGCTTAGACATGCTCTGAAAACATATTTAATAAAATTAATAGTTTTTATCATTGAATAAAGGTAATTTTGCTGACTGTTGACAAGTTATAACTATTTAAAAAGCCATTCAAAATAAATTAAGCCATTTGAGGATAAACGATGAACAACCTAATAAAATGTTTCTAAAGTATTGTGCATTTGAGAGAGTATTTATTCTAATCAATTTTAAAATTGCTATCTATTATGAAATTTTCATCATCCTCTAAAAATTATTCTGAAAAAAATGACCTTGAAATGTGTATATTAATTTGTTAATACTTGAAGATGTTACAAACAAATAGAGCCACTTGAAAATTATCTATGTGTTTGCAAGCACTTCAGGTAAAATAAGAACATTTTAAAATTATATGATATACTAGGGGAATAATATTTAATAAAATATCCCCAAGCTTCCCATAAAGTTTTCAGTAGGGAAAGCCACTGTATTTTACTCCATTGGAATAAGATAGTGTTATTTTATGAAATTAACTGAAATTTTATAAAATAAATTACTCTCAGAAATAAAATATTGGAAGTAGGGGAGTAATTTTTCTAATACACTGGAAGAAAGGTTAAAAAGTCAGTAAATTGAAGTTCTCCCCAGACAAACCAAGGAGTGAGAAACACCAGTAGAGAGAAAGAGAGAGAGAAATTTTACATCTTAATTACAAAAATGTTTCTATTTTGATTGAGCCCATTTTCCAGTCCAGACTCTTTTACTAAGAGGAATTTTAACTGAAGTTGCAAATAATGGATAGCTGTCTTTCCTGAATATTAGGTTAACTCTCTGCTATTTATTAATAGATGGAATTGCAAAATGATAAATCATTTGTCTTTCTTGATTTAATTGTATTTATTAAAGGTATTTATTAGTGTTTCCAGGAAGAAATCAGAGGTGGATTGGGTTCATAGTAATTGTTTAGTGTAGACTGATGAAAAAGGATGTTTCAGTGGGAGGGGGGAGTTTGTGTGATTAAAGTGTCGTCTGCAGCCACACAGAGGAGAACAGACACACAGAAGGGCAGGCAGGGAAACCTGAATAACACTCTGTCCCAGATGCTCCTAGAGCTGTCCTTGGGGAGCCTTCGGCCCCGTGGCAAAGACGAGTATGTGGACAAGACTCACTGGAATGCAGGGAAGAGCCCTTTGGGACTACATGAAAGTTATTACGGGATTTTTAGGGGAGTCACCAAAGACAGAGAAAGGAAGGGATTGAAAAGGAAGGGTATGGGAATAGCCTGGCTGTCCAGAGGAGAAGAGGAAAGGGGTTGTGTGTGTTTGTGTGAGTGCTGAGCATGTCTGTGATGGTTTGTGTGGCCAGCTCTGTGTGTGTGTATCATATACAGGTATTTGTCTGTGCTCCTGTTGGGAATATGTGCTCAGCCTGGCTGCTGGGTGGACCTGGGGTCATGTAGCTGTGGCAGCCTTGCCTCGATTGGTCTGCTGGGCTTGGTAACCCCTGCACACTGAGTACCCTGAAGAAATCCCTAAAAAAAATCATACAATGCTCTATGTCAAACATGCAAGGTTTGCTTACTGTAGCACTTTCTGTGTAAGTGACAATGAAAAGTCCTAGTGTGTTAACTTAGCTGAAGAGGCTGATAATCATACTAGTATTGCTCAATCTATTTTACTGATATATGTATATAGAGTATTGATATGTTGTATATTGTGTATATAAATATTTTGTTTGAATATTGTACTGTCATTCTTTCCATGTTTCCAAATTGTGAGAAAGTTTATAGCTCATCACCCAACTATACATTTAGCCTCTATCCCATTCCTTTTTGTATGATCTGGAATGAAAGCACAGCAATGGTACCTGGCTGAGAGCTGCACTGTTTTAGAGATCTGAGTGTGGGGGCTTCCTCTGTGGAAGGAATGCTGCTCTTTTGCCCTCCTGACATACAAATGAGGTGCATGCTTGCAAGCAGACCAGACTGGGACAGAAAACCTTTCATTAAATTAATTTATGCTCTTCCACAAGGACACACCTTTGAAGAGCGCTCAGGAAGACTGAGAAACCTCCATGCCTTGAGTACGTTCAGACATTGCCTGTGAAAATTGCAGTAGGGTTGTTTGTCAGGTGGAATCAAGTTTCTGAAATCAGTTCCTCTTATTTTTGGGCCTCACACTGCTAAAGTGCCCCAGGAGCACTCAGAAACCAGAACCCTGGATGTATGACATTTTTGGCCAATGTAGACAAATCTGAGGAAAAAAGCAAGATGAGCAGGAGGCTGGAGCATAATAGTTTCCCTGCCCACCCCTAACCATGCCTACTAGGAGCTTGACTAATCTGTCCCTGCCTGTATTTCACAATCCAAATTACATAGACTAAGTCCTCCTATATTTGGTAGAACCCTCACCTCCTGCAGCGTATGTCATCAAGAGCTGCAGAGAAGTGACTTTGTGCTGCCCTATGTATGTAAACATAAATTTCATATGCAGAAAAGGATGATAATACCTTAGAACTGACCTTGGGAATTGCTTTTTTTTGTTTGTTTTGTTTTGCTCTGCTTGCTTTTTATTCTGTGCAGGTTCTGGGAGACAAAGGCAGCTCTCTGTTTTTAATTACTGTAAGTAGCTTGTAAGTAGCTGGAACAGCTTTTTATGCAACCTGATTTGAATATATTCCAGGCTGAAGATAGACACCTATTTTAAAGGCACAGCATGCTCATCGTGGCTCTCTGCCAATCAAGCAGTTGTCACTTGCTAGACAGTCCTAAACAACTTCTGCTCCTTCCTCAATTCGCTGTCTGTCTGACTGATGGAAACGGCAGGGCTTCTCCCCTTCCCCCTCCCCTTTTCTTTTACCCTGAACCAGTGTCACCACATGGCAGGAGAATTCAGCCACTGCTGCTTAGAACAAGGCACTGTTTGTGCTCCTGGCCCCAGGGTTTGGATAAGGACCCCTGAAAGTGAGCAGGGGAGATTATCAGTGTAATTCCCCAAGAATCCTCTGCTTTCCACAGCTCCTTGGGGTGGATATGGAGGTGAAGATGGTTTAGTTGGTTTTATTTTGCTTTTAGAAACTTCTCAAGCTCTCTCAAGACCGAAAGAAATGAAAACCAGATCTGGTTTTTTTTCTGAACTCTGCCCAGCCAGATTATGTATAGATTGTGTGAGCATTGTGGTCTGGCCCTGTACCAGTAACACTCAAAGACTTAATCTGAAGCAAAGCTACACATGATAAGTGCATGGAAATATTTATTCTTCTGTTTTATCTCCACAACACAGTTATGGGGGAGCTTTGCTGTGATGTCAGATCAGCAGCAAATACCCAATGCACCTCAGCAACTCGGGAGAGGACTCAACTGAACCTCAGTATTTTTGCTCCATCTCCTCCCTTACCTACTGTTGGACTCCTTGCTTGCTTACTGGGGTATAGGCTCCAAATATTTTGAAGAAAGTCCTAGAAATTTTGTCTCTGGACTACTGAAAATATTTTAACTTCTCCTTCTTCCTCCTGATTTTGAGACTGATTCTTTGTGGTCCTTTGTAGTTTTATGTACATTTTAAAGGCTTTTCTTGAGCCAGTAACTTTATCTTAATTCATTCAAAATTTTGCTGATGGCCTTCTGGGGCAAAAGCACATACTGGTGTCAGTACTGCAGTTTACGATTCATTATTCGTGATTTCTAGATTTTCTCCACTTAAGCTTTGCGTAGCCAGCTTTTTAAACTTTTGACACTTTTTATTTGATGAATAAAAAAAATCTTAATTCTGATGGTTGTGACTCTTAGTTGTATACTTAATAACGTTAAATGTAAAACTCTTTTTTCCCTTAGAAATAGGAATGTTACATAACTGATCATCATTTCAGAGTGCAAGGTACTATTTCTAGTCTCTCTTCATTTGTCCTCTTCTTGGCTTAGGTGATATCACTGCTACTAATTAATGAGAAGAAAAAGAAAAAGGAAGGGTTTTCCTTAATAAGTCTTCTCTTTACAACTAACTTGCTGTACATTTTGTTCCTGACTGAGCCCTTTGACATAGTTCAAACTGCTGAAGGAGACTGTTGATGTTTTCTTCCACATCCCTTTTCTTGCTTACTGTTTCTGGTTTTAGCTATTGTCTATGCCTTTTCCTAGAACTTCATAGTTTTTATTTAAATAACTGTCACCAATGATGACAGCCTGCCAGCAATGTCTCCTCTGTGTCTATCGTGTCTCATGCATGGTATTCAGGTTCTTTATACTCTGGTATCTGGACAGATATAGAAATGAAAAATCAGAAAATTCTCTGTCAGGCTGTTCAGATTTCCTTACCATATCTAGGATATATAGGATATAGGATATTCTGTACTTTTCCTATATTTCCTATCAACTGTATTCTTTACCTTTTCCATTTGTTTAATTTGTTTTCTGCTTCCCTCTCCAAGTCCCAAACAATAAGGCAGTGTACATTAAACCTTTTCGATGTTTCTACTGCTATTAGTAAAATAGATGTCACCCATAAAAATGTAGTCTGTGTCTTTGACTTCCTGTCTTGTTAGGCTGCCCCATGATTACAAGTCTCCTTAATCTGTTCTATGACAGCATGTGTCTAACTACCGAGATTCTCTCTGTGCTTGATGTTTATGCAGTTCAAATATGTTTAAACATCTATTTGTCTTTCCATCTTTGTCAAATGTTTGCCCTCAGCTTTTTCATTTCTTTCCTTGCAAGGCAAGTTTTCCAGTCTCTATGTCTTTGTGTTTGTTTTTGGCTTTTTCTCAGAAGTCACAATCTGTCAATGTTAGAGTTAGTTGGGAATTTTCCAGTGAAAAGGTTCTTTGTTTTGCTTTTTATTTGAAAAGGATTTTTTTTCTAAAATCAGAGACAATTATCCTGCAGAAGGTATTTGCTTCTCCTTCCCTCACACATGTTTTAGGTTGGTATGATCTGAATAGACACATTTAGTTTTGTGAAACCAAATGGCTGCTTCTTGCCTCTGGTTAACTGGCCAAAATATCTAAACTACTCTTAAATATGTTTTTTGTGGAAGAATTCAGGCACCTAATCACATAGCAGCCCTTCATCTGGTTGAAAAAATATATTGAAAATCCCACCAGTGGAAAACAGTGGAAGGTCATGGGAGATATAAATTGACCAAGGCCAGCAAGGAAGAACGGGATAATTATCAAACTAGATGAATATTGTTGGTATTGGCTGCCTTTCCCAATCACAGCCTTACAGAGTAGGTAGCTTTGGGTGACACCGAGTTTCAAACTCAGAAATGTTCTGAAGGACTTCTCATTGCTGCAGGTCAGCAGCAGCTTCATTCATTACTGTTATTACTGATCTCCCAGAAAGAGGCGCTTAATTAAGCTGGCTGCTAGCATCACATGAATTTTAAGGCAAACTGCTAATGTGAGCTATTTATTCCATGCACAATTGAACACACTGCCAATACTGCCTATAATAATACAAAAATGTTGTTATGATTACTAAGAGTGTGTGCTAAAAGACTGAAGACATTTTGTCACTTGGCGTCCATAAGGTTTAAAATATGTTGGCCAGGGTTTAGCATTAAAAAAAAAAAAACCTAAAAAAAGAATAATTGTCACTAAAATATCTTGCCACTCCTAAACGTATTGTATGAGAGCAAATGGGTGATTGTTCTAGTAGATTCTAGCACCTCTCTCCAGGCGCTGCGTTTTCTGTATGTCCCTCTTTCGCTCATATTTGGCCCACTTACATGTATTTACTGAAACACAGGGTATGCTGAGACAAGTCAAAGGAAAAAGAAAAGTTGGGGATGTAAATTCAAAGCCTTAGGATTAGCAATAACAAATTCTCAATTATACTGTGATGTGTTTCTTCAGAAATCTCTTTTCATACACAAGGCTCCTTGAGTGAGCTCATTATCTCCTGGAATGTAGAAATGTATTTTGCCATTGCTCAGCCAACACTAATGTATTTATTATTCATCTGATACTAGTCCAGGCTTTAAGCTGTGTAATGCTTTCTTTACCATTTCTTTGTTTATTTGTTTTAATGAATACCCATGAGCCAGAGTCTGAATGCAGACCTGTTGTTTTACTCGTGCTTGGCAGGAAGGACTTCAAAAGAAAATGTCTTTCATTTTTTTTGAGGTGCTAAACTCGTAACTGGAAGCTATTTAAATGACAGTATTATTTCTTCTCCTTTTCCAGATATTCATGTGAAAATATACGGTAGCACTTATCACACTGCAAAATGGACCTCTTAACATTATTTTGTATCAAGGTGTTAACACATCATTCTTAGTTCATGGCTAATTCAGTTCACTCCGGAAAATAAATGCATCTGATCATTGTTAGTGTTTTTAAATTACCAGATTTTAAATTAGTTATTATCTCTAAAAACAATGCTTCTGAGAATGGTCAAAAAAAGACCTAATTGAACAGGATATCCATATATGATGTTGGAGGTGCAAGAGCCAATTCAATCCTTAGAAATCAATGTACATTATACCAAAAAATGAAATAAAGTAATTTTTCCTCAGGCTCATTCTAGTCAGACCTAAGTTGGGGCATTTTATATACTGTTCCATAGTCATCCAGGGGAAGGAAAAAATAAGGCAGGAAAGTAGGTAACCTAATTCCCCATGGTATACCTAAGTAAATTTATTCTGTTGACTTTTCACAAGAAAATAAGAAGAAATTAAAGAATTTATTTTATCATACTCCAAGATGCCAAAATGGGAAGAAGATTCTTGAGAAATAGAGGCCTTACTTGTAGATTACAGTATAGCATGGTATGAAGCTCAAGCAAAGGTCTGACACCATAAAGAACCCCCAAAACCACAGGACTGTGCCATTTGCAGAAGTGGCTTGGTAATGATGACTAATTCAGTGTTTCATCCAATCTGCCAAAGGCCATCCAAATGGCCTTGAATCTGCCTTTTGGTGTAGATTGGGCCAGGCACCAAGAACCTTTCTGTATGAGATCAGCTGGAACTCAGCGGGCTCCCTCCCTGCAGAAAATACTGTGTCCCCTGGGCAGCAGCATGGCACTGGAAAATTTGGCTCCTTTGCACCTGAAGGTCTTACTGAAAAAATATATGACCAATTTCTTTTTCCATTTCCTGTGCAATGTGACTGACATGGGCTCACAGTTGGAATCGAGTAGATTGTTTCTGTGTGAGCAGATGAAGTATCCCAAGTTTGGCCTATATTCAGCTACAAAAAGCTTAAAATAAAGTATTGAGAGAAATCAGCAGGAGAATGAAAAAATCATGTTGTATAAGTCAGAACATGTTCACCCTGCGTGAAGTTAAGGCTAATGATAATAGGCTTGCACATGGGTGAAAACAATAGGGTTTATTTACAGTGTGTTAAGTTTTTGTTATTGTAAGGCTGAAGCATATACAAGTGTGTAAGTGTGGTAAAGTGACATGAGCCAGGCCAAACCTTGATAGGCGTGTGAATTCTGCCAAAATACTTCAGTGTGACAACTGAAAAATGTAGAGGATGAGATTGAACTGAGGGAGAAATAAACAGTGGAGAAAGTACTGGAGCTGCACTGGCTGTGTGCTCTGTAAAAGAAAAGCAGCTTGTGCAGGATCTCCCACATTAGTGTTCCTGTTGGGTCAAATTCCACTTACTTTGTTTTTGTAAAAAATCCTGTCAAAGACAGTCTTCTATTAAGACAAGAGATGCAAGAAATAATAATAATTAATAAAGTATGCTGATACTGACTAGGTTTTCTTAGGACAATGATCTCCCTGGCTACATTTTTACTAATAAATAAAATAAATTGGGAATTGTTCCCTGGCCTTCAGGCTAGAGAATGAGCATGACTTGTGTCCAGAGAGCTGGAAGTTTGTTCCTAAAATAGGCTGGATGAATCCAGGCTGCTTGTTGGCACTGGCCTTGGGCTTGGGTAACCTATAAGCCATCAGCAAGCACAGCTCTTCTATGGGCATTAAATGTTATCTTCTGGTTCACTTTTTGAGGAGCAGCAGAGCAGAGGACCTGCTGTCCTTGGAGGGCTTCAAGTGAAAGGTAAAGCAACTATGTATATTTTTCCAAAAGGTCCACAGGATCTTTAAAAATACTGATATCTTAAAAAGAAAAAGGGAAAGTCTTCGGTATCAGATACATGGAAAACAATGCAAGTTTTTCTCCAGGAACGTAAGGGAAATGAAGAGACCTGAAAGTGGCATCTCGGAGATGTCACCAAGGCTCATCGTGGCAACGGGAACAGCAAATGATGAGACTGCCACAGCTCTTGTCACCGTACTGTACTAGGTGACAGACAGAAGCCCCCTCCTAGGCACCTGTTTGGCCCAGGCAACAGAGCCCAGAGGAGGTGTCTGCTGTGCCCTGACACTCAGCACCCATAAACAAGAGACCTCACTGCCTCACCCCACTCCTGCTTGATTCCCCATTCTGCTTAGACCTCAGCCAGCTCCAGGGGAAGACAGTCTTGGATACTGTCTTTGAGTGCTACTTCGTATATGGTCAGCAAACTCTGACAAATAGACTTCCTTAAAATGAATATATTTAAAAGGCTCCTGCAATTTTTCTAAAGAGGGAAGTAATTTTGTGCGAAACGAGGATGGATCATTTAATGTAGATTTTTATCCACAGCTAAAATGGAGGTTTCAGAAAAAGGAAACAGACACCTTTAATTGAGTGCTGGTCATTTTCTACTGACCTCTGGATATTTCACTCCTGCTTTGGAAAAATCATAATTATTTTTTATGTTTTTTTCTCAAGAGGCTTTTTATTTAAACAGATGCTTTCATTTGTAAGATGGGAAACTTTTTTTTTATTTTCAGTAAAGTGCCAGGTTCTAGCAAAGAGAAAATGCAAATCTAAAATCACTCATCCCCTTTTTCTTGCAAACACAAAAATCTTTTTTTTCCTAAAGAGAAATTAAATGGGGGAGAAAAGAAATACCAACCCCATGCCTTGAAAGAAAATGTAGCAATACTTATCAAGCTCTTCCTCTCTTTCCTTAGTACTTGGAAGGCTCAATTCTATTTTGTTTTTTGGCATTAAGGTTGACAATTATGCAGTTGTCTGTTTATTTTAAATAACTGAAAGACTGTGCCAAAGAAAGGAGCAGAGAAAGAAAAAGATAGAAACTCATTACCTCTTGTAAACTGTTAATCATTCTAAATGGCCACAGAGGCCAGAGATGACTGCAGAAAATTACTATCAAGCGTGAAGGAATAAAAATACCCTAGACTATTTTACTGAAAAAAAAAATACAGGAAGGAAAAAAGTAAAGAAATCTTCTTGATACTAAAGCAACTAAGCTGGAAAGAGTAATGGAAATGAAGCACAGTAAGGGGTCCTGGCAAGTCCTGTAAGCAAGAAAATGAATAAAGGGAGGTAGGAAATGGGGAAAGAAATAGATTTTATTTTTATGTGCAGAACATATTGGCAGAAGCCATCACTATATCACAAGGTGCTCTTGGTCTTTTATTACCAGAGGTCCACAAAGCCTTGTTGTTATTTGCTTTTCATGTCATCTCCTTGTCTGTTCCCACTCTCCTTCCTTCTCTGGCTGTGAGCTGCAATGGGGACAGTGGCTCTGTTTCCCAGACTGGGCAGCAGCAGGAGTCTGAGCCAAGGCCAAAGGGCAGAGACCACCCTTCCTTGAAGGGAATGGCCGGTGCTTTTGGCTCTGGCATTGACCCCCCAGCTCCAGCTCCTTGCCCACGGTGGTGCTCTTGAGGATCGATCAGTATCAAGGATACAAAGGAGACTCAGCCAGATACATATAGGAAGCACCAGGCATTGAAAGCAATATCCAAGCAGCAGCCTTTGCAGGCCTGGCTTCATGAATTGTGCACAGTGCTGGCCCCAGGGGTCCCCGAGCTATTTAAAGGGTTTATTGCTTGCTCGGCAACCCAGGCTAAAGCTGTGTTGCTACCAAGTGAATTTTCTGCTAAATATTAGCACTGTAGCTAAGAAAGCTTGCCCTCTCCGGTCTTACCTCTATCAATATTAAAGAAGATAAAAATAAGTCACTGAGGGGGAATATTGCTCCTATAATACAACAAAGAGGCCTGATGAACCAGAAGAGCATAATTTAAGAACTTATATTTCACAAAAAAGAAAAAAAAGAGAAGTATCTGTACAAACAAAAGAGCAGTTTAGAAAAAACAGGCTCAGATTGCAGAAAAATTCTGTCACACAGCCAGGGCTTTTTTCCCTAGTATTTTTTATATATTTTTATATTTAGAGTGAAGTTACATTCAGAACTTTCTTTTGACTGGATTCTCTTTTAAAAAACACTGAGTTGATATAAAATAATTCAAAAAATACCTGATGTTCTCACAAACACAAAAGAAATATTTCCATTCTCTAAAAACCCCATAAAATCTACATTAATTTTTATATTATCAATCACCTACATTTCCAAGTTGGGTACCTACAATTCTATAGTAAAACACTTACATGTACAGATAATGTTTATGTGTACAAAAAATTAGAAATAGCCAGTCTTCTGGGCAGAGTGGAAAGATATATTAAATTCTGTTTTCATGAAAATTCATTTGAAGAAAGAGGGTTTTTTTTATTTAAAAAGAGTGTCATATGTTTTCACAAAAAGTTTCAGCCCAGCTAGTTTCTTAACTTTGACTAAATTTAAGGCAGCAGTGGGTTACACAAGACTCTGTTTGGGGTCTTTGTTACCCTCCTGATGGTGCCAAATCATGTTGATTCTGGATGATTCTCTATCTGAAATTCTGGATGTGAAAAGCAGTACTGTGGCCAAAGTGAAAGTCTCTGTAATTCCTTCCTGCTGCCATCGTGAAAGCAGCTTGACTGCTGCTCCCCTCGTGGTTGCTGTGGTTGGCACTCAGAGCCTGGAGTGGATGGGTGAGGGGTCTCTTGAGGGGGAGGATGTCATTAATTCTCCAGGGTGTTATTTCGAATGGGTGTTAGGGGGATGGGTCCCACATGAGACTAACTTCTGTGAAGTTTTCTGAGGAATTTTTGATTTTACATGAGATAGGTGTAGAGGTATATCTTCTCTATTTAGTATTGAGAACTAGGATTTCTAAGTTGCAGCTTAGCAGAAGAGCTTTCTCCTAAAGTTCTTTCCTTTTCCCTGCATTCTGTGCAGGGACAAGCACCATTCACCCCTGATGTCACACCAGGCTCTAGATATGTTCAGCAACTCCTCATGGTGAGGACAGGTTCTTTCTTCTGAGAGAAGATAGAAAAAGGATGATTGCAGATGACAATTGTGAGGATCTTGCTTTCTGTACACATGGCAAGCTAAAGTTAAGTAGGCACATCTTATGCATCCTATGTATTTTTTCATAAAATAAAAGTCTCCTAGGTGCTGTTATTACCTACATGTTCCTGGATTCATGTCCAGCGCCAGGATTTTGCCTAATTTCTTTGTGAAATGTGGATGAAAAATATATTGTGAACATTTCATTCTGTATTATCTAATTTGACATAATGTTAGTTATAATTGAGAAATCTCTTGGGAAAAGTGTAACAAAAATTAAATGAAAGCATTATTAGTATGGAATAAGGGGAGACCACAATTTGGATTTCCACTAATTCTCTAGTTTTTGCTTATGGGAAAAGCATGCGCATCTTAGAAAACTCTGCATGTGTGTGATTTGGTGTCAGTTTTTTTACCAGAGGCCAGTTGTTCATTATTCTTTTAAGAGGCAGTTGATGTATTTTTATAACAAGAAGGAATGGAAAATGAGACAGCAGGGGAAGCACTGGGTCTCCCTCTGGGGGCTGTTGGATCTGCATTTCCATTCTAGGGCTTGGGTAAGCAATTCCTTATCAGCACACACATATGTTAATCTAATGAAAACCATGAGAGCTTAATTTCTCAACTGATGCTCAGTTTTAGGCCAAGTTTATCAAATGTTGGACCTGAGACTCTCCTTTGTCTGATTTTGCTTTTTCTTAAATCAAACCTACAACAAGGTATTCTGCTTATCAGAGCAACAGCACATCAGAAATTTCCCTGGACCTGCACATACCCAGGTCAGGAACGCTAACAGCATACGTACCTGATCCTGCAGTGCATTTGCTAGGCCACATTTCTTTCCTCTCCCTTCCTTTTTACTTCTACTTTCTCACCCTGCTGTCCCTCTTATGTTTTGTGGCTCACTTCAGAAATGTGTCTGAATTGGAGCACATTTTGCCAGTCCAAGGAAACAATAAGGAAATAGAAGTACAACTCCATTGTAATTTTCTGGTTGTTTCTTGTGATTCTATGGCCTGACATTTTCTTTCCCGGGAAAAGGTGTGAAAAAATATAAATCAGAACATGAGTATTTGCCATCAAGCCATTGCAAATGTACAGTCTGCTGCTTCATTCTGACTTTTGCAATCTCTTATTTTTTTTTAATCTGGCTGAGCTAACTTGGCTATGTTTTTGTTAATTGCTGGTACAGATTTTCATTTATATCTCAATATCTCTCCAGCTTCTGCTCTCATGTGCCCTGTGCACTGGCTATTATGTGCTGAGCACAGCATCCCAACCAAAGGAGAAAAAACAATGCTCCATGGCAGCAGTGAGCAAGCAAATAGCTCTTGGCAAAATCCCCATCTCTCCTTAGCAGGAGAATGTCAGGTAAGTACAGTCCCAGTGGCAGTGATGAATGGGCTGTTTTCTGGTGTACTGGAAATGAAGTGCCATGGCTTTCTTTTTGGAGAGCTGAGACACAGGACCTATGCAGCTGATCATCTCAGAGTCACCAAGCATATTTAACTGGTGATATATTAAGACATAGATGATAAAATATGCACCAAGTAGTTCAGATTTACTGTTTCATTTTAATCAGCACACAGCTCATTACAGATCATCTCAGATACGACTGATGCTTTCCATGAACCAGTTATTTGACAGTAATCTTTCTTTATTTTACATTTCTCAAGTTTCAAGACATTTTTCTAAAACTCTGTTTCCCAAGAGAAGTCATGCTGAAGAGATGTGCAGCCTTGCCAGAGTCTGCTTTACGTAAATCTTAAACTGACAGTTCAGCCTCAACATTTCAGATCTGATATCTAACGTCCTTTAAAAAAAAAGAAAATTTAAAAAAAGGTATAGGTGGCCTTCAAGAGGTTTCCACTCTGGTGTGGTGCAGAGGTACAAAGAAGCAGCATGGTCTTCTTTTAATCCTTCAAGAAAGTCACTGGTTTCTTCCCATATTGTAAGCTTTCCACCAGTAGTAGTAATCTGAGGTGTGTTTGCTTTAGAACATGTGGGAGTCAAACACAATCGTTCTGAAAGCAGCAGTGCAGTGGTGTGTTCCTTGGCACAGACACCCAGACTTTTATCTGAAGAGCTTAACGCAGTGTCAGATGCTTTGTCTGTATTCCAGGACTCAGTGCCCACCCCATGTGTGTGAGTGTGACATAAGTCACAGCACTGTCAGGCTGCTCAGGGTGCTGGTGCCCTGAGGCCCAGTGTGACAGTGGTGGTGGGGCCAGTGGAGTGCAGTGCTCAGAGCACAGCAGAGGTCCTGTGCTCCCTTTGTCAACTTCTGTGCAGGACGCTGGAACTGAGCTTGTATCACCAGCTGGAAAACCAAGCCTTTTCCTTTCTTCTTCTCTCTAGAGGGTCCTCTGCATAGTTAGACCCCCTCACTACATCTCCCTTTAACTTCATACCCAGCCACCCCTGTGCACAGTGTTGTTTTTGACCAGGCAGACTAAACTTGGCTTTCTGCACTGTGAAACTCAGTGATTTTTGGTAATCTGGAGAAACTGAGCAATGCCTGAGCTCTCCCACTCTCACTGGTGTGTAGAGAAAGGGAAATTGTGGTCAGCTATCAAACTCCATTGTGCCAAGCACCAGTTTAGTGCAGCACCATGAGTTTGCCAGACAATTCACACATGCCTTGGTGGGAAAGAAAAAGGCAAAATATGAACTTGTTCAACTTCCAGGACTCTTTGGGAAACAATTGAACGAGCTGTAAGAGCTCCAGTAAATCTGAATTATTGCTTGATCTAATTATTCTGATAAACAATGAAGGACACAGGGTCCAATGGCAACAAAAGAATGGATGAATCCCAAAAAGATGAAGCAAAACATGGATAAAATAATGTAGTCATAAAATACATAATATTAACCTCCTATATATAGAATTTTATTAGGAGCTAGCCAAAGAAAAAATGTGTTCTTGATAGACTGAATTCGCATCTTAAAAATTAGAGGAACTTTGCAGAAAGGGTTTTGTTGTGGGGAGAATGGGGAGATTAGGGTTTTTCTACCCAACGGTGCTCTAGGTAACTGGAATTTTGATTGCTCATCAGGAAACAGCTTATGAAAATATCTGAGCCAGAGATTAAAGAATTCAAATACTTAACATTCACCAAGTATTCATCCTGATTTCTTCACTAGATGCTTCAACCG
The DNA here is from genome assembly GCF_000738735.6 of Corvus cornix cornix. Taxonomy (NCBI): domain Eukaryota; kingdom Metazoa; phylum Chordata; class Aves; order Passeriformes; family Corvidae; genus Corvus; species Corvus cornix. The sequence continues at coordinate 60,575,838 of NC_046333.1, forward strand.
AATATCACTTCTACTGGATCTGTTGGTAATGTTTGGTGTTATCCTCCTCCATTTTAGAAAAAAATATGTATTAGGCCTCTTTTGAAGGGTGTCTTCTTCTTCTGTCCAATTTTCAAGCACTGTCTGCAAGTCAGGGCTAGAGATTTTGTTGTGTCTGGTTGATTTTTAAGAGAAGATATTTGTTTGCAGGGGATAAGCATAGTCCTCAGTGGAGTTATTCCACAAGTTTATAACATGTCTCATATGATGGCACAGTGTAATCCTGGCCGTGATGTGCTGTGCCGCACTGTGATGTGTACGAGAAGGGTGGAGCATTACAGACTCCATGTTCTTCCCTTTCCTTTATCCTCTTTTACACTATTGGACTCTTGATGCCTGTTCCATTTCACTCCCTTTCACTAGCCTAGCAAGCAGTCTGAGAAGATCAGAGCCAATATGGTTCAAGGACAGATTGTACATGCAGAGAAAAACAGTGTGAGATGGAAAAGGAGGGAAGAGAGCAGAGGAAAACTAGTTCTTCTGGGTGGGTAAAAAGCAAATATTGGCAGTTTCTGGCCTTCTGCGCTTTGAAAAGCTGGGACAAATCTTTCCAGGGGAAATTAAATTATGATTTCTGATTTTGTTGTCATAAAATTTTGATATATGTCTGGCAAGGCAGATAGTTTACTGCACTTTTAGGAAATTCAGATCTACCATACAAGGCATGTTTATGACCCAAATGAAACCAACTGGTATGTTATACCATTTTATCTTATAAGAATATGAGGAAAACATACGGTACAAGGCACTGATATTATCTCCATCAGCATAGTAGAAGTGTCAGTGGGGCCAGACTTTCTGAAACAAGGAGAACTCAAAGTGAATATTATTCTTTGAAAACATTGAAGCAACAGGGTCTGTGAAGGAAAATGCACAGTGCTTCAAAGATATGGATCAAAGCCTTTTCTTCAGAATAAAAACAATGCTTGTGTATCTCTGTGGGAGAGGAGTGGCCCAAACCTGTAGGATCTTCATTTTTATTTTACATTCTTGTTTTGCTTTTGCCGTTCAGAAACCCCAGCAATTTCCAGAAATGCAGGACTCCACAGTACAGTGTTGAAATATACCATGTCAATTACTCAACTCTGATATCTGCATATAACATGTCATGATTGAAAGAAATCATAATTTGTGCATGACAAACATGTTTTGATCTGTATTTAACACAGAATCTCATCTGAAGAGAGCCAGAATTTGTACAAAATACTCATCAGCCTGAAGGAGTAGGCTGAGAATGTAAAGACAGTCTTCGTTATTCCTTTTAGGAAAATGTCACCTTAACTATCATGTCATGGTTCACAATGGCTAAAACTGACCTTCTTTCCAGTGAGACTCATCTTTTAGTTCCATCCCATTTAGAGATTAAAACGTGTTTTGAACTAGTGATGAGTTAAGTATGTGCTTGCCATGTCCCTCTTCTAACAACACACTGGGCACTTAGGTAATCATACAGCTTACAATACTACTGATATTCTCATGCATTTCCTTAGGACTGAGTCACAGTGATAGAAATTTTACCACAGATAGTTAGATATATTGCTCTATTTAGGAAAAATTATGAAATGGAGCTGGATGTAGTAAACAAGCACATGGCAGGCAGATGATGCCTCATGTTCACTACAAAATAAGACTTTATTTTAAATTATTTTGAACATCAAAAGCCAGGTGTTCAGATAGTACTCATTAAAAACTAAGTCAGATAGGGTACATCTTAACCACAGCTGTAATAGAGATATTCTGGAGACTAATACACAATTTTCAGCCCCTCTGAAATGGTAATCATCAGCAAAATTAGGCATACAATGGCAATACGAGCCATTTCTTTTTCCTCCATTTGCTAAAAAACAGCAGGGACCTAGGAAGCTAACCTCAGTCTAATAGGTACTACTGAACTAGATTTTTATTAAAGCTTTTTCTGTCTCATTTATTTCTGCCCAGTTAATAATTTAGGCTAGATATAGTTGGTAACAATGTTCAGCCAGTTCCTGCAAAGCCAATCTGATCAACTGGATCTGTGTCCACCGAATATGATGGGGATGTTCCACATTTTTTTATACCAAGGTATAGTTTAGAACCAGAGTGGTATCATAGTCTCATCTCTGAACATAATCAAAGACTGATTTCTCTAATCCCACTTGACAACCAAGAGATGTAATCAATAGACTTACACATTGGTGATAACTCACTAGAAAGGGTCCATCTGCATTGAGATTTGGACAACTTATAATTTCATTTTCATGCATGCCAAAAGGAATACATTTATCTTTCCGAAGCATCATTTTCACAGACAAGGTTAATACTAATTTAATTTACTTTAACAGTAATCTAAATCAAATGTCTCCAAGAAAATGAAGAATCAGAGAGACTAGTGATGAAATCCAGTTAGATTCCTGTTGTTTTAGCAGCACAGCTTTATCAAATGTTGGGCAGTGAGCTATTCTGCTTCCTTCCATCCATGCTGGTAGTTTGGGGAGAACGTCACTTTCCTGAGCTGGGCTGAAGTTAATGGAACAACCAGCAAGTGTTTGAATTACACGTCTTGGTCCAGTATCCAGGATCTACACTCATCTGGTTGGGAACAGACAGACTTATACAGATGTAGACACAGATCTATACAGTTAGAGATATTTATCTGTCTGGATCCATCTAGACATCTGTCTAGCTAGATATTTGCATATTGTAGCAGGTTCGGTTCATAACCGGGCAGAAACACCAATTTAATGTAGTGGTTTGGTCCAAAATACTCATTACTGTTTACCTTCTGTGAGATAAGAATTAGGAGAAATGCAAAGCCGGCACCAAACTTGAAAGAATATAAAGAAGTTTATTAACAGACCTAAAAGAGGGGAAAAAAAATTATACCACCTTCAGAACTCTCCTCCTCCCCCCACCTTCCTCCCTTCTCCCACTGACAATGTGAAAAGACAACCCTTAAGATGTTCAGTCTGTTTACCACTTCCATAATAACCTTGTTCAGTCCATTTAGAAAGAGAAGTCTCTTCTTGCTCATGCTATGAAAACATTATCACAACGAGACAGCCGCCCACTTCCAAATATTGTCCAGTCCATTTAGGAAGAGGAATCTCTCTGCTCACATGTGAGTCCCTTCCCCCGACTTGCAGCTTTTCCCGCAACTGCTTTCGAGGGTCCACTCTTGAAGGTTTTTGGGGTACAATTTTAAGGTTGAGCCGTTCAGAAACAAAAACCAGAGGCCCTTCTCCTTCCCTGGGAGCTAAGGGTCTTCCTCATCTTCATCTTTAGGACTATCTCTGGGAGCATCTCTAGGAACTGAGGTTTCTCCTTTCCCATTTGGAGCAAAAGTCCTCATCTGGTCCATCTCTCCCTGTTCAAACTTGTCATGAAATTACAGCTGCGTCAGCATCTGCCTATCTCAGCGCAGGTGCTTTTGCTTACGAGTTGAACACTCCACCCCCCATATCTTCATGAAATTACAACGGGATACTCTGATATATCATAGCTTCACAACAGAATTTCAGCTTTAAGCATCTCCTCTCTCTCTTCCCTCAGGTTTTCAGCTCTTCACAGCAATAAAAGGGTTAATCTCACCTCGGCCTTGCAGCTTTGCAGCTGGAATGTTGAATTTCTCTTATCACAGTGGAGAGGGGGAAGAGCCGAGCCGCTCCGGCTGCCCACGGCAAGGCAGTGGGGGGGGTTCCACGGCTGGAACAGGTCCATCGGCTCCAGGATGGCCGTGGCCGGGCCCGGCCTGGCCCAAGCAGGGGCCGGGCCCACTGGGCCCTGCTTGGGGCCTGCAGCCACCTGTCCCAGTGCCGGAAACGAGAGAGAGAGAGCTGTGGGGGGTTTTGTCTGTTCTTAAGTGTGGATCACAGAGGCAGTCACAACTTTAAGTGGCTTAAAGAATTGTCCATATTCAAACTGGCCAGCTGATAGGTTCTATCAGTTCCCAGAGGAAACTGTAAGCACCCCTTAGCAAGGACATCCCTTCCGGGACTATGCTTTGCTAATCTATGACACATATCTAGATAGGTAATCATATAGATCTAGAGATAGACAGATAGATAGATAGATATATAGATAGATAGATAATCTGTATCCTGATGCCTTTATCTACCTAGATAGACAAATATAGATACCTGTGTAGAGCCAGCTAGTTAGATACCTGTGTATCTATCTACTAGGGGAGAGGATACTTACCTACCTCAGTATCTATCTACACCTAGACACAGCAGGTAGCTACGTAGCTGTATGTCCACATTGCATTCACATAGCACCATCATCAACACTGATTGGACAAGTGCATGCAGAGGTGACTGCAGAAGTAACAGCTTGCTGTAACTGCTGGAAAATGGAATTCCTTGCAACAGTCGCTGGCAGAATGCTGTTCTCATTCTCCTTAAACCAAAAACATCAAAGCAGTGGATTATTTATTTAATACGGTTTTGTCAAAGAAATGGTGGGCTGAAGGGACAGACTTTCAGTGTAAAAACAGAATACTCTTTAAAGAGTTATTGGTGCAAAACAACCCTAAAGCATATCTAAGATATTATACACAGCTGGCTTAGCAAATGTACACACAGATACAATTTATAATGAATTCTGTGGTTTACTGCACATGTTCCAGGCATGCACTGTCTCCTCCCTCTGCTAATTTGCTTGATTGTCCTCTTCTTTTCTCTGTGTAGGAAAACCATCTGATCATCATAATCTTAACATTGGCTTTGTAGCTGAAACCCTCAGGCTTTGGATAGCAGCTTCCCTGTTTAGCCTGAATACAGTTTTATCCTTTTTCTATCATGCTGTCATGCTGCAGAGCTCATTTCTTACTGCTCTTGTTCTTCAGTGTTGTGAAGAATAATGGTAAACACATTGGATGCTTGTGATGGGACTGAAAACAGCCCTCTGAAACTGCTCTCTTCCAAGTCTGAATGGCCTAGGTCCACAAAGAGTGTATGTAAAGTTCTTGAGCATTGCTCTGCTGTAAGATTCGCCTGTCAGGCAGTGGCAAAGAGGAGCAGAGCAGCAGGAGCAGGAGGAGCAGAGCAGGAGCAGAGAGTGAGCCAGGCTGGCAGGACTCAGCCCTACCATACCTGAGCGAGGTGACCACAGGCAGCTGCACTCCAGCCAGCTCCTGGGAGGCTGGATAATGTCCCTGCCTTGCAGGGTGGCTGCAGAGAACCACATGTATGGCACACTCAGAAAGCCCATAGGGTGCGCAACACAAACCCTCAGTGACAGGTAAAAAACCTGCAGTGGCACACCCTCCAAGAAAAATCCCCTTACACTTGGATCTTGTGCTGTGTACTGCAGTTATAATATTTTAAAATATCCTCTGCCTGATGTCTTCTCTTGGAAAGTAAAGGCATTCAATAGAACTGAAATAAGGATAAATCCCTAAACAGTTTTATTACATTTTTATAATCCATCCTTCTTTTTTTGTTTTTATGAGACTGGCAGCTGAAGCAGGCTTGCTCTAAGCCCCAGATAGCTGCACTTTGTTCACCTTCCTGCCCCAAAATGCGGGTGACTTGGCTTTCCTTCCCAGTCCTTGCCTCTCAAATTTATTAGGTCTCCTTTCTTTGAAAATTGCAGTGGTTTGGCCTTGCTTAGTTACCAAAACTAGCAGTGCCTGACTGGATGACCTTGAGAGGAGCTGGCTGGCTTCTTACCAATATAGAGTCTATTACCTTCAATGCTTGGATAATGTGGAAAGTCAGAGGCACTTTTAATTTTGAACTAGTCAACATGATGAGTCAGTTATTACTTCTTGTAACAAAGCTGGTTTTGCAAGGTCATTCTGAAGGAGGAAAATTAAATTGTTTATTTAATGAGTGCATTTGCACCTATCCCATATTGAACTCAGCTAAACATTCATTTTCATAGGTATAATATTGAACAGCTGTGTTATTTTCAGCTTCCCTTTTGTACATTGGACTGTGGCTTTTGGAAAGAGATTGAAGAATAAGCATTCTCGATAAGTATTAATTGGATATTTTAAAGTGAAAATTAACAAAAGCCTTGGAAAGGTGGGGTTTTTGTGGGGCTCAGATATAATTTCTAGTTGTTTGCAAGAAATGCTGTGTATGTGGAAATTCTATATCAAGAATACTTACAGCATTAGATAACATTTAATATATCAAGTAACTAAGTGTGATCCATGTAGTGTCATTTACAAAAAGCATCTCTTTCCTAATCTATTTCATTGACTGGACAAAAATGTTTTTCAACAAACTAAATCAAACAAAATTTTGCTAATGAATTCCTCTAGTCCTCCATGGACATGGCGCATGATAATTGTTAGTGAAAGAGGATGCAGGGAAAAGGCTGGACTGTCTGAAATACAAGAGTAGTACAAAAGCATCCATCCCTTCCTGTGTAAGAAAGACTGTACACTCAACCTCTAAGGCTGACTGGAAATAAGTTCTATCCATTTATTTAATGAAGCCTCAAGAACACAGAAATTTAAATGCCACTAATTAATTAAAAACCTCTACAATAAAAAGTATAACAATGATCTAATTTGGAGGGCAGTAATCAATATGTAAGGAGATCAGCTAAAGTGTAGCCAAAGATACCATCAAAACCTATTGAAGATATGAAAACTCCAGGGAGTATCTCCAACAGAGTTTGGATAATGCCTTGTGGTGTTTGTCTGTAACTTAGGAAAGACTAGTGCGCAGTTATCAACAAATTAGTCTTTTATTAATAACTTACGCTTTTGAATGATAAATTCTGTGTTTGACCACTGTGTTCTTTCCGTGGTACAGAGGAAGTAGGAAGGAAAACCCATCCTTTAACAGGCATGGGCTATTGACAAGCCACCCTATAGGCTATACTTCTCCCCCAGAACTTCCTCAGTTAAAGCTGAATATATATGATGGATTGAGGTTAAGTGAATGTGGTATAAATATTTATACTACACATTCACATTATACATTTTTTTTATAGTACATAGGCAAAATGTCCTGATAAAGAACATTTTGCTATAAGGTGCCATGAAAGACTAAAAAGTGTAACCTTTTTTCAAGTTTAAATGTTACTATACATCAGTCAGATGTAAACAATGCATGATGAAATTGTTTGGGTTATGTAGAGAACTTGCTTTAGGGCTGATAAAAGACTATATTAGGCAAAGGTAGAAAACCACTTAACTCTGCAAAGAGTCTTCTAGTCGAGTAATGATTGACCTATGGACACTCTAAGCAGAGCTTGGTTTTTAATGTCTGGCTTCTACATCTATATAATATCCCCAGGTTATCTTAACTATCCCCAGTTAAATTCATCAATGTTTATGACCATGACTTTGGACTTGAAAATATGATGGAGAAACTTCGGCAAAGAGAGAAGCAGATTGCATGTGAATAGAGAAATTCATCATAATTTCACTGAATACCTGGGGAGTGGAGTTCAAGGTGATTTATTACAACATTATTTTTCATTTTTACTGTACACTGATCAAGCTTAGGCTCAAGCAATCTCATTGTGATGTCCATTCAAGCAGTGAGAATGACACTGCTACTTCATAGGCACATTTTTTATAGGTTTTTGTGCTGCTGCCTGGTAACATGCAGCTTTTTGAGGCTTTCCACTCTGTGGGTATATATTGCATAGCATCCAGAGCTGTGAGACTGCACCTGAAGCAAGAGCAGAGAGATGTCTTGGGAATTCCAGCACCAAGAAGCATGTGTCTGCTTACAGGATGATGTAGGCTGCATCATGAGGAGACAGTGCCATGCATTCAGAAGTCCTGGGGCAGATCCCCTCTGCTGATGAGGTGTGCCCAGAAATGTGAGATTTTCAACAACAATAAATAAGGATCTTTCTCAGCTGCAAAATACCAAAAAATCACACAAATGGAAAAAAATGCAATAGAGTAGCAAAACAGCAGACACACAGAATCTGTTCTTTCCAGTTAGCTATGCTGGGAAATTCTGTAGCAGATGTCAAAATATGGGGGAAAATTCATCCTTCAGTCACAGTCCCACCCCAGCCGCTACTTTGAGTGGGTGCCTCACTGCTGGGCAGCACGGACAAGGGGCAGGCAGCCAGAGGCAGCTGCTGGGCAAGGATGCCACTGAAGGAGTCAGGAATGTCTGGAATGTGACTCCAGCTCAGCCATACCACCTTAGCCCGGTGGGAGTCAGCAGAATTGGGTGGTCACATACTGGTTAATTTTTCTTGGGACAACAAATTAGTATGGAACAATGCTGACTCTTACACAACAAACTAAAAGGAAATTTTAAATGTACACCAGAGGAGGAACAGGAGTGGAAGGTACATTTCCAGCAGAGTTTACAAAAAAATTAAGGGACTAAGACCCTAGTTGTACCATAGATTTTGCTTCCTCATAGCTGAAAAGAAAAAAACCTTTTTGTTTGTTTTGGGCTTTTTTTTTAATCCATGGGAAAGACAGGTGATGGGACCTAAGCAAGAATGGGATGTATCTCCTCTGCACCTCCAGGCATGATACCAGAGAGCAGCTCCAGCAGGTGATGGTCCATTCCCTTTTGCACCACAGGATGTGTCTGGACATAGGCAGGAGCAAAACTTCCATGTAATTTCTGATATTTCCCCTCACACAGAGCCCCTTTCTTATCAGAGTCTGCAGTTGCTGTTTTTCTTTCTGATTAAAATATACTCTTGGGAACACAGGCTATTTGTGCTTTACTCTTAGTAACCTTTCTACTGCATGGCAGGGGTGAAATGTCAAGACTGATAAATACCATGAAGTGAACCCCCAAAAGACAGGCTTGGATACTGCATCATTATTTTTGCCAGCCAGGGTAGTTCGGCAAACCCTCAGAGAATTGATTCCTAGAGCTTCACTACAACCTGTGTAAGTATGTGTGTATGTATGCTTGTCCAATGTTAGATCTACTTCTTTAAAAAATCATAACATCACACGTTTCTAACCATAAATTAGGTTCATTTGTAAGAACTTCACATTGTAAGGATTTTTTTCTGTATTGCTTAGGTTTTTATTACTGGCATTGAAACTGTAATATTTTCTCAATAATTGACCCGTTTTTTCCCAGCACTTTGATTTCCAAATGAATGTGGGGGATATATTTATTCTAGTAACAGCAGCAAGTATTTTATTAAAGTTTAAAACTTAGCATTTTTACTGCTTTTTTAGAGGGAAAAATAAAGAAGCTAAGAGATATGTAAGGTAGGGAAAAACGGATGGGTGAAGGAAAAAGCAATGGAGTGGGAATGAAAAACAAACATAATTAGGACTTAAAATAGAAAAATAAAAAGACTACATCTTACTGAAATTTGGAGGGCTGTATATGCAAGATGAGAAACCTGGCTGGAAGGATGAGTTCAAATCATCTACTAATTTCATTATAACTGTAAAGCTGTAATGCACCTGGGGTTTATTTTGGTTTTGTTTTCTTTGATTAGCTATGAAATTAAGTGGGCGTGATCACTTGTTGGACCTGGATTGCCCTTTGTATATCTTATTTAGCATATAAAAATAATTTTCAGCAAGAGCCACAGCTTTGGGAAACTTGCATCCTTTACCCATCTCCAGGTTATGAATAAAACATTGAGAACAAGCTTTATGGAGATTAGGCATCATTGTTTAATGCGACAGTCTTGTTGGAAAGTCTTTGGATATCACTACCAGCTGTTAAGTCAGTTCAGACAGTATAGTCCATAAAATATTAGTAAAAGCATTGAGAACATCGTCTTTTAGAAAAGGTTCATGGCTTCTTCAAAGGCAAATCCTGCCTCAGTAGCCTTATCAAGCTCTTGGAGGCTGCCAGTGATCTTGTCAGTGAGCACACAGATAAAGGATTTCCCTGGGTTATAGCACGGAGTTTCCAAATTCCTTAAGGTCCATAACCAGAAGTTATTATGGGAGCTAAGTTTGGAGGAAAAAAACATTTATTGAGTGAAACCTGGTAAAATGAGAGAAAACAGATGATTTTTCTACATGGATGAGTCAGTAGTTTATTCCCTCAGAATCAGTGCTAAACCCAGTTTTACTCAGGACCTTCATCAGTGTTGTGGTGGTGGGAGTTCACCGTGCAATCTCCAAGGCTGCAGCTGGCAGTAAGTTCTCTCAGCCAGCCACATGCCATCCCGATGGCAAGGAACTTCACAAGGACCTCAGAAAATTAAGTGTGGGGATAAAAAGGGGGGCAAAGGAGTACCAATGCAGATAAATATGAACAAATGCATCTGGAAATAAAATCATCTAGGTGGGTCTGCTGCATGGGGTTAAACACAGAGATGGCAGTGACAGCTCAGGAAGTCATCAGCTCAGCATGCAAGAGCAGCCAAAAAAATGCTGGGTATCTTCAGGAAGGAAGAAGGAGGGAATTATATAAAAGCTTGGTGGGCTCACATCTTGAATGAGATGTATATTTCTGATCTCCACAACTCAAGAAGGACATTGTGCAGCTGGCACGGAGGAGGACAACAAAATGTTCAAGGATTTGCAGCAGCTACTTTACCTCAACATGGTAAAAAGTTTGGGACTGTTCATCTCGAAGAGACAGCTGGATTAGGGGAGATGTCATCAAGGTTTATGAAATCCCGAAAGCCAGCTGATAAGTCAGATACAAAACTTCTCTCTGCCACACTCTGCAACAACTGGACTTGACAGCATTTGAAGCTGATAGGAGATAGGTTTTAAACAAGTGACAAGGTGCCTTCACACAGGGCATCATGAGCTTTCACAACCTTTTGCCATTTGAAGCTGTGGAGGCAGTGAGTACCACTAGGTTTGGGAAAGGGTTAGAGGAATTAATGGACAGCAGATCTGCATTAAGACCGGAGTGAAGTAGACATGAATAGGTCCTGGAATGTCCTTAAAACTGTCTTTCTGGATGCTTAGGGAGTATGAGAAGAACAGACCACAAAATGTTGCGAAGCTCACATATTTTTCCCTAAATTGCACTGTCCTTTTGATGGTGTTGGATATCATTAGCTTTACCCAGCAGGTACTTTTATTTTCTTAGACATAAAAATTACAACATACAATTGCGTTGCAAATAATTATTCAAAGGTGCTCTGCTATTCTTCTGGATTAATGGCCCTCAGTTTTAATGTCAGATTGAAAATTATTTTAGAAAAAATGTATGTTAATTTTATAATTCTGTGCATTATCAAAAAACAATACTTCCATGTTCTTTCTATCAGCAAAACTCTTCCCAGATGTTTCGGTGAGATTTATACTATCCCAGGCCACATCAAATTTCATTTGGAACATAAGTCCCTTATAGTTTTGAATGAAACCCAGAATTCAAACCCAAGGAGATTCAATGATTGAACTTTTCTTTCAACCTTGAATTTCAAGGACAAGAGATGTTCAGTTTTAAGGCTATGATTCAGACTACTTTCCAATGAACCACTTCCAGTCCTTCTTACAAGTGAATCACACATATTTAAACACAAAATCCACCCTCTTTCAAAACAGCTTTTACTCATTTATTTTTTCAATTAGAAAAAAGAGAAACAATATGCAACCAAATGCACTGATGACATGGCAACCGCAACATCAGCTAAGGTTTATAACACTATGCCAGCATTTCACAACAGAGGTGTTCTCTTTCTCCTGTTCGTGCTTGCAGCAAAACTCCCAAAGGCATCCACAAGTACAGAACAAGGTCTTGAGTTACTAGTCAAGTTGAGACAATGGGAAAACAGATGTGAAAGAAGACACCAAGGTGTCTGAGAACATTTATTCAGTAGCTCATGGAGAAAACTCAAATACAAAATCAGCATAGAAAAGCTGGCATCAGGGATTAACTGTATCAGAAAAGATGATATCAAGGAGGGCATGAATTGTGGGTCACCTTGGAAGTTTAACCGAAGGTATCATAGAGAGAAGGAAGCCACGGGAAAAGTGTGAAGAGAGGTTTGTTGCAGTCAACCCCACAAGATATGAGAAGGGACACCTGCTTTCTAGAGAGGTGAAACTGCTTTGTTAAGGGCAAGGGAAGGAAAACTGCAATATTCAAGATGGGGAATGAGAATTTCTGCTCTGAAGGAAAGGCTTTAAGAGCTTTTAAGCAGAAAATACCAACAACTTTTATCAAGGAAGAGCCTAGATCAGAACCTTTATCAAGGCAGAGCCTAGATCTTCAGCAGGAAGCTTGAATGGAAGATGTCCTACAGACAGAGAAAGCAACAACAGGCCAAGGGTAATGATGGTTTCTTTAGTGATGAAGGAAGGTGATCTAAGGAGAGCTGGAAAGATAAATCAGGAGATTTTACAGAAACGCTGAACTTGGGCTGATGCAGCACATCCCCAAAGAAGATATAAGGACACCAGCTGAGATGTAGGCTAGCATATTTGGGGTATTTCCTGTTTAAATATGTTTGCTTTTGGCAACCTAAGCTATGTTAATATAATGATGTAGGCAATGTTTTGCACAAGTCCTTGAATTCCCATCTTCCTATCACTCTTACCTCTAAGCTGAGGTACTGTTTACAGCCCTGACTCTTCAGGACGTACTCAAAGCTTCACACCTCAAGGCGTTGGACATGCAGCTCAGGAACACAGGTGTTAATAGTTTCCAGACAATTTTTAAAACACCATGCAGTTCCTTAATGAAGCAAATGTTTAATGTACACAGAAAATATTGTAAACTGTAACATTAAATTGTATTTTGAATGCCCTCAAGAAATTTTAAATAAAATTTACTAGAGCATTTCTGTTAGAATTCCTTATGCAGTCCACCCCTCTCTGTTGCTGTTTTATATCCAAACATAAGGTTTTGAGCACTTTTTATTGCATACAAAGGCATCTTCTCATCTTGTTCCCAAGGCAGTTCTTTAAATTTATAGCATAACCACAATATGTGTGTGGAAATGTCATCCATGCTCAGGGTCTGAGAAGACTTTCCCTGACACAGCATTTCCTCACTGCTCACTGGCTTTCTGAAGTCTGTCAGGAACTTTCTGGGGTGTCTGACTGTTCTCCCAGCAGTTCGTGTCTGAAACTGATAAAGTTCTGGGACTTGGCCCTTCCAGGAGATACATCTCTTGGATCTTAATCAGTCAGGCTCAGGGCAGACCTTAGCTTTCACTTTTATGAAGAATTTCTCATCGAGCAACTGTGGATGACCCGCCAGATGGCTTTCCCACAATGGAAAGTTCTTTAAAGCTTCAGAAACAGTTACCAAACATCTGAGCATATTTAGTAAGTGCCATATTCTATGTCTACACATTTCTGTGTAATCTACCCCAGTTGCTTTATCCCACAGTTTTCAAATATTTGGAGATCAAATTTGATTCCATATACTGTCCACTGGCTTGCTTTCATTTTCTTGAGACAGAAAGAGCAAATGCTGCAATGCAGGATATGTGACTTTTCCTCCAGTTTTTCAAAATTTGGTGTGTTCATGTTTGCCGTACTTGCTAACAGATGCAGGCCCACACATCTTCCACCATCATATGAGTAGATCTGAAGGCTTATTTCAGTGTAGAAGGGATGATTTCCCTTTGCATTCACAGTGGAATATATTCACCCTTGAGTAAGAAATAAAGTGTATCTTCATTTTCTGCAGAGTTTTTTGTCTCTTGGTCTAGGTAAGTGAAACTTGAGCTGTCTCAGCATGTGGAAAAATTGAAAAGTTGCATCACATCCATGGTTTTGAATTTGCTTATTAAAACTAACAAAAAGTCAGAATTAAGATTAAGGGGTTTGTCCACATATAAACAGTCTAGAAGAACACATCTAAACTCTCTCAAACCATTGTATCAATACAGACTGTCTTAGTCTTTCCTACAGGTGCAAGGATGCTGGGAAAGGCATGCACAGCTTCTTCATGAGGAACTATGATAGACCACTATTGTAATCAATTTGATCATTATGTGTAGAGAGTGTGTAGAGAGCAGTCAGACAAACTGGGGTGGAATCAGTACTTGGCTTAGAATATTTTGAAGTAACATAATGATAAAATATTACCAAAGAAGAAAGGGGCTGGTATTCTTCAGGAATGGTACCTCTGATTAGCAATTTACTGTAGTTCTGCCTCCCTCAGCCCTTCTTATTTTTTGAGTCAAAGGGACCCCTCATCAGCATGATTTTTAAGACTCGCAACCTTGAAATGACAGCATAAAGCTGTCATTTCTTCTCTCTGGGATTCTGCAGCAAGGATGCATGGTGCAAGATACATGATAGGAAGAGGATGTGGATTGTAGAGGGGATAGTGACATTTTCTCTGCTTTCCACATGCCTGTGTTATTTCATTCTTTCTTTTGCTCCCCCAAGTTAGGATGCAGCTGGCAGTCAACACTCAGGTAAAGACAAGTGCTGAAGGAGCTCTTGGGTTAAGTTTTGTGTCTACTAATGAAGCTAGCTGTGATGGCTAAGGAAGACTTTGACCTTTCTGTGGAAGCTTACCGAACAATTTAGGTAATTTCTTTGACTCCCATCATTGATGACAGTTGCTTGTCATTCCTTTAGGCCTGGGCTTCCATTTCTTCTGACAAAGGCTTATATTTCATTCATTTACAGTGACAGTTGTCAGATAACCTTATTTTGCTTATTTAAGAGAATGGGAGGGGGGGGATATCACACCCCTTTTTTTTTCACTCCCTTCTCAAAAGAATTTCTGTGAGCTGGAGTGAGCTGGAGGATTTATAAGTCTTGGAAAAATGACTGGAGAAGAGTTGTTTGAGGAAATGCCCAGGATGAGGCATTGAAAGATAGAGGTTGTGCAGGACTATAGGCAGGTATTTGGAAAATGTGGTCAGAATTCCCAGAAAAGAAACCGAGGCACAAATTATGTGGCAATACGATACCAAAAGGCTGTCTGAACCTTGAGTGTTGTCTGAACCTTGAGTGTTGTCACAATCAGAGTTTAAAAATTTTGACTTAAAAAGAGATGCTAGGGACATTTTTTTCCTCTTGCCTAATGATGTGTCAAAACTGGAAACTTACAAAAGGCTGCGAGCCCAAAAAGTGCTAGAACAGAACAAACTGAGATTTTGTTGAATGATCTGAGAACTTGGGCATAAGAAGTGGACGTTCAGATGAAGGGACAAGCAGCTGTTTATAAGAAGTCAGAAATCAAACTCACCCATGCAGCTATCTACCTATTTAATTGGTCAGAGATACCTAGAGATGTCTGGGTTTCATACCCCTATTAACTGGGAAGGCATGTGTGTCTGGCAGGCAAACTTACCTTGACTCTCAGGCCCTGAGACTGCCAGTGGGAAGACACCACCTTAAAAAATCCTGGTCTTTTAGGACAGTAGCCAACACCAGTGAGTCTGTTAGTGTCATTTAAGACAGATTGAGATGTTTCTCTTTGCAAGTGGCTTGAAGGTGTATTTATCACAGACTGAGAAGAGCTGTGCACACACCTCTGTCAGGTCAATAGAGTATGTGAGCGCCACATGCAACATCAAGAAATTTGAGCCAGAAATTTAATCCCAGCTCTGGAAATGTTAAAGATCCTCTCCAATACTGGTGATGTTCCCTGTAAGCTATTATTCACAGCATCAGATTTCACCATTTTTCCTGGGACATTTGGCATTTTCCACACTCTTTGCTGGGCATTGCCCTTTGGAACTTGATGGCATTTTGTCCCCCTTATTTCTCTTCCACATTTTGCATGACAAACTCCCCAACTCCTGCATCGTGCGAACCACAATCTGCACATGAACAAAGCCCATTTTGAAAGAGTTTGACAGAAATGAACTGGAGGACCTGGGCTAATAAATGGATGCAAGAGCTCCTGCACCACCTGAGTGGTGCACAGCCTCACTTTTCACTAAGACCTGCGCTGTCCATCCCTATTGTGGAACTTACCTGTGGTAAGGTCAAAGCTGTCTCACACACAAAGCCCTGTTTTAAAGTTTTAGTCATTGTTAGTAGTGTGTGGGCCTCTTCTTGAATCTGCCAGGCATTGCTACTTTAGTTCATAGCAAGACAGTTTTACACTTGACAACTGCCCCATTCACTTCATGAGTCAGCTTTATTCTTTATTCAGCATTTTAAAAGACGAAATTTGTAACTACACTGGAGAGACCTTGGTGCTTTTTGCTTTAGAAGAGGAGGAAATTCTGCCATTAGATGCATCATGCAAACTGGGTGACTTCTGAAAATTAGTTTAATCAGCCTCTAGTAACTATCCTCGCTTGTGGTTAATGGCAAGTTTTGTATAATTAGATTTTAAGAAAGCATATGTTGCTAATTGCTTGCTCGGACCAGGAACAACAGCTTTAGCCAGTTATGTGAGATCCTGAACAATGCCAGGTGGAGCTGTAGTTAAGAGGAAGCATGAATATTTACATCGTTTTCACTATAGGCCACTCTAGGTGCATGTAAGTTGGATTTGCAAAATGTGACCAGTTCTTGGTTTCCCAGACTGAAACAGCTTTATCTCCCCTGGAGTCTAAGGAAGAATCTGGCTGCTGGCTTGAGAAATCTGTCTGCAGGTGGAGAAAAGTGATGAAGTTGTTTTCCTATCTGGAAAAAATAACATTTTTTCATATAATGCTACAATAGCTTGTGATATTCTGAGTTATTTAGATATACCAGAGAGATCAAAGCATTGCAGTATATTTTATCAACTTGCCTGTATTCTGAATCTATGAAATTGTATTTTCTCTTGTTCTTATTCAATTTATGATTTATTTTTCTCCTGGTATAAATCGGTTTCTGTTCTATGGATTTGTGGCAGGTATTCCATCTTGGTTTTCAATATGCTATGCCTAGAACAAATATCTAGTCAGTCATGGACATATAAAGTATTAATCATATGTGTTTGAAGGTATGTTGCTATAGCAATTCCTTTAGTGCAAGAAAAAATCAGCATATAGCAGGCCAGGGATATGAGAACAGTAGGAATTACAAAGCTATAACAGCACTATTAACACATTATTGCATTGTAATGATATTATTTTCTAACTATTCCAGTCCCCAGCTGCCTAATTTTTAAGATAGAATTCTCCAGCGGGGATTTCATAAATGGCTCTGACATGAAAGACACTTGCAATATGAAGAAGACATTAAGCTATCTGAAGAAAATAATTTTCAAAAGAGAAAGTGGGTAAACAAGCAAAATATCTTCTGTCCATGACATACCAGATCCCTTGTCTTCCCTACACCAATGTGATCTACCCTGAGGTGCCGAACGTGACAGGGCTGAATGGAAGAGATTAGCAAGACCCAGCTTAAAAAGAAATCCTGTGAGTTGAGCATGTAAAGCTGCAGAGCAGGAAAGCTGGGAGAGCTAGCAGAAGGAGATATGGAAATGTAATTTCATCTTGTATTGCAAATCTAACTGTAAAATTTTAAAACCAAAGCAGAAAAGACATTGTCTCCAGGAGGATTATAATTATCTGGGGGAGAAAGGAGGCGGTAAGTGGTGGTGCAGCTCATGTCTGTAAAAAGAATGCAACGGTAAATTGAACTGATTGGGAGTATGGACAGAACCATAGCATGAAAGAGGACTAGTCAGACACAGATACACTTAGCCTGTATTAAGGCTGCTAATCTTCTGGGTGTATTAGCATTGCCTTCCCTGGGGGGAAGGTAGGGTCAGCTTCAAGTAATCCCACTCTTGGTATTTAACTCTTCGAGTTTGATGCTTTCCTAATGTAGATGTTTGCGTTATGTTGCAAAATATGCTGAATTGCCTAACAGATCTCACCTTTCTATGCTCTGTGTTTTAAATATTGAATTCTTGGGGTCCAACTATTGTAATATCTCTCTTTCAACACAGTCATTAAAAAAAAGAAAACAAGAATCCCCCAAACAAATGAACGCTGCAGTAGACCTTTGGATTTGTTGCATTGATTTAGTGTCTGAATAAACAAGAAAGAACATTTATATTCGAGTGGATGGGATCAAATAGTAAAGATCAGAGGGAGCTAGCTATGTATCATCCACATCCTTTCTTTTTAATTAAAGACAAATATAGGCCTTCAAGAAAAAGAAGCAGCAGTTCAAAGAGGTATTAAGTTTAATAGCAAGCAACCTTTACAGAGATGGATCATTTTCCTGCTGTTTTGCTGTACAGCAAAGTGACAGCGAGAAGCAAGAAAGGAGAACCGGGAAAATCTAACCTGTCACAGGAAAAAAAAAAAAGAAAAAGGAAAAATACTACTTTTGTTGAACATGCTTTCCAAGGAAGAGAAAATTTTCAAAGGGGGAGGAAAGGAAGCAGATAGATTTTAAAAAATAGTAGAGTTTAAAGATACACTTCCTATTCAGTCTCCTTGGGAAATGTGTGAAAAGAAGTTAAACAAGCTGCTTAATTTCAATTGTGATGGAAAGAACTCCAACAGGAAAATAAAAATACCTAGGCATTTGGAAATGATCAAGTGTGCTTCACCACTGAACACTTTTGGTAAGCTGCAACTTGCTCCCAGATTTCATTTTCCAGCTACCTAAGAGCCAAAATTCAAACACCTGAAAAATTCATTAGAGGTATCAACAGCATTTAATATTTGTATAGCACCAGACTAGGCAGCACTGCAGAGCAAAACTTTTCAACACTGTATAGCGCCAAGCTTGTGGCAAGAAACTGTGATACCACAAACACATGGTTTTTCTGTAAGGGAAAATCTCTCAGCATCCAGAAAGTATCATTTACCCTAAAAAGGTTATGTAAGTGCCGAGTAAAATTATTAATAAAGTGGTTGACACTATGAACTGGAATTTTGCAAGCAGTTCTGGCCAGTGAAATATTTGTGGTCAGGGTCTGTAAAATTTGAGAGGTGAGCATGCACAATGTATGTTCATTCGTGTAAGAACAATATGGGTGGGTGCATGATGAGTCTCATTATTTCTGTGTACATATATCTATAGTATTGTTGTTCATGTATATATGAATAGCGACAGCTGTGTCTATGAGAACCACCTATACATGTGCCCACATTAAACATCATCTGAGATTTCTTAATGATACATTCCTCACTACATTTTCCCAAACTATAGAAAATATTAACATTTTCCAAATTTAAAATAATAGGCTCATACTAATTTTGCATAGAAAGCAGAACCTGTACAATGGGCCATTCCCACCTCTCTCCTAAAGTCAGCTCCAAATTCCTTAAGAACACATCTTTTCCATTTTTATTATAGGCCTATTTCCATTCACCAGGAAACTGACTTTTACTGATGTCGTGAATGCTACTTTAAATCGGGTTTCCACTACTGGGTCTAATCTAATATTTTATCATTTTGAAGTAATACACAGACGCTACCAAAACACAGAATGAAAGTGCAAAGCACTGAGGAAGGTGTCGAGCCAAGGCATGCATTTATTGCATGCTGTTGCTCTAATTTGGTTTATGTTTTCCAATGAGCAACACTGGACCATGATGGATTAGCTATCTATTGACATTGCACCTTCTAAGGCTACACCTTGTAGGAACCGTGAAACTAATTGAGAGAAAAATCTGCTCCCACTGAAATCTCGAGGAATTTTGCCACTGCTTTCCCTGAAGCCAGGGTTTCACCTTATATAATTGTTCAAGGAAAATGGAACCTTTTAACCACAGTGGATCTGCTCTGCCGCTCTGCCACTGCTGCGGGTGACCTCAAACACTCATGCTCAGTGTCAGGCAGCACAGTTGCTGTTTATTTGCTTCTATTCCTAGCTCAGCTGAGCGTGTTAAGTGAGAGATGCGCCAGCCTGCCTCGTCACAAATGGCCTTTTAATGAACTAGTCAAGGATTTAAATTATCCAAGAACCTGGGAAAAAGCATTTTAAATTTAAGACCCTTTTAGGCAATTAAAACCTGACATGCTGCCATTGAAAACAGGCCAGGGAAAAAGTGATTCCACCTCTTGAGATTTGCCACTTACAGGGAGAATAATGGCATTTCAGACACCCCAGGTACTGCAGCCTTCAGAGGGTGCTCATATGTCAGCTTCACGAATTGATTCTCACTGTGCAGCATCTCAAGTTGATCCTCCAGGCGTGAGAGTGTTTGGTCACTGAACAAACTGGATTACTGTATGTTGGGCCACTGCCATTTCAAAACATGGGGGAGGAGGAGAGAGAGAGGAAGATTTCCAGATCTAAGAGATTTGTTTCACTAGAAACTAGAGTAAACAGTTTTATTTCTGCTTTTGGATTTATTTGTTTGTTTTAAATGTGTGATGTGATCAACTTCTATTTGAGAGCAATAAGAGCTGAATATCTTAATACTTGAGATATTTGGTGTTTGCAAAGTAGTAAATAATCTGCCATTCAGAATTTGCTAAATATCCTATCAATAATGTACTTTAAAAAAAAAATGTTATATATATATTTGCTGGGCTGCAATGCTCTGCAGTAATGGAAAATTTCCATGTCCTGTCTACTTACCTCTTGTGTGGCACTGAAAGGCTGAAATATTAAATAACTACATACATCATACTGAAAAACTCCATGGTGAGGCCCTGAAAAAATTATTTTCCAAATAATTCCCTTACTAGTTAAAAAAGTCATAAAGTCAGCCCCTTACCATAAAACATATCACTCATATTTCAATTCTCAGGTGCCGTGCCAGGGTCATGACTGCTGTGCATGAACTGTTCCCACGCAGGCCCAGGGAAAGCAGGCTGCCCTTGACTCCCAGTGCTTCCATCTCAGCATCCTTATGCTGGAGATCACAATCCAGTGTGGTACTCAGCTTAGCTCCATCTGTTACCGGCGCCCTCAGTTTTTAAAAGCTTAACCCAGGTATACGTTTGCTGCTTAGTTCCCTGTTGACATGTGGGAGAATCAGTGCTGCCTTTTCCTGAGTTCCTTGTGTTACACATGATCTGGCTGCACAGGTTGGGCTGGCCATGCCATGAAATCTTGCAGGCAGCTGAGGAGCAAAGCACTGGAGACGATCACTGGTTTCCTGGAGTGCTGGATCAGAGTAGCTGCAAATGCTGGCACCGGCTACATGAGCACTGGTGAGGCTGTTTTTGTGAAAGCTCATGAAGGTTCTGAAGGGAGACCTGTTCTTCATCAAATCCACTGCTGCTGAGGCAGAGACCTTCTTGTATTTGTATTTGCCTTATCCCTTAAAACTAACTCCACATGTATATTTAAGATTAGCTAATGGAAAAACGTGAAGTGTTGTGTTTTAGCCAAAGCTTCCCTTTAGGGAAGTGGAGCAGCTCTGTTTTGGAGAGATCTGGAGAAGTGCCTGGCTGTCCAGTGCTGTGAGTCTCCTGAACTGCATCTTCCATCACAGCTACCCTTTAGGACTGCAGAGGGAAGGAGGTTTTTCTTACTTTTCTAGTTGTAAAACATAATTAATGAGAAAATTTCAATATGCACAGAGAAAAGGACACCCACGAAAACCGAATTCTTAAGTTTATAATTTTTCAGAAAAAAATGTAGTTATTTGTAGCACATATGCAGACACAGAGAGATGTGAATTTGGCTTCTGATGTGGTTAGAAAGCTCGTGGGATTGGAGCACGCATGCTACTGGTAGCCTGAAATGGCTCATAGTGGCTGCTCAAATGGAGAGTTTTTTGCCTCCCGGTGATTAGGCAAACACTTGTTTTTAACTGCCTTTACTTCTTATTCTCTGATTTTTAATGCAACTCTGCTAAATGTGTCTTTTCCACAGCACTCAACTCTTATGCATTATAGTCCTGCTCTGCATGACCTTTGAGAGCTGGAAAGAGCAGTCCTACATGAAATAATGAAAAAGGTTAAAGGCATTAGTTAGATTTTTTTTATGCTGTCTTATGTTTTGGCCAAAAGTGTAAATTCACCTCAATATTTCTGAAGCATTTCCTACAGAATGCTAGAAAATTACCTTTAAAATAAAGCAATTATTAAAAGCACTTTGCATGTTGTCTCTGAGCCTTAAGCTATGAAGAATACCAATATAATAGAATCAAACCAAATCGAGAGATGTGAAGAATATCAATTTCTACATTAAATAATTTTATTTCTTAAATTTTCTATACCTATTGAACTTTCTATTCCTTTCTGTAGGAACGTATATATTAGATATTTCTCCCACGAACTAAAGCAGCTATCAATCTAAAAAACCTAAAGCTGTATTTCACCTTGGTACTACGTAATTTTGTTACAGGTACAGAAATGGAGGATGTGAAATTCATCAAAATACCTATCTATTGCCTTTATTTGTTTTTACCCAGGTCACAAAGGCAAAACTGTGGCCTTCAGTGCCACTTTGACTCAGGATCCCTATTCCCAAAGGCCATTCCTGCGCTTTCCAAACATGTAAGTATTTTTGGCCCTAAATTTTGGCAAGCATGAATGTATGAAGGATACTCATCTAGGTTCTGTTTTCATCATTCTGTTCATGGATATCCACATCCTAAGAAGAGTTTGAAAGCAAAATAATTAAAATAGAGTAATGGATCTAAAACCCTAATCTCAGGTTTTAAGCATGATATCAGCAATAAACTGGCTTTAGTGGAAGATTACTCAGAATTTCTGTTGTCATTGCCATTTTCAATTGCATGCAATGTTTCTAGACAAGTCTCACTGTTCTGGAACCTACTTATTCCAAATAGCAATGATAAGGTTTTATGAATCTGAAAATAAGTCTCTTTGAACTGAGTTAAATCTGCAGTGGTGCCAGTGCTCAGTCTCTGACTGTTAGTTCATGGGGAAAAATGAACTTATCTTACATAACTTCAAAATTAAATAATTAAAAACAATCCCTTTCCCTCCCTGTGTGTAGTTCCCCCCCGCTCCCCTTTCTTTACGGTTAATAATTATAATAACATACTCAGATGCAGGCAGTGTTATTATCTGATAATGCCTGAAATTTGAAATGGGCCTATTAGCCACCCGAGGCGAAACATAATTGCCCAGTTTCTGTGCACTATCAGATGGCAGATGATGTTGCTGAATGTTATTACTTAAGTATTTCAGTTTTTCATGTGGTGGAGAAATTAAATTTCAACTGTGTTCTGCAGCAAAACATTCTGTTTAGAAGGGTGTTGCTATTTGCAAAAGGTTGTGATGCTGGTACTGTTACCCCTACAACCCCTGGCAAAATGGGTGCTTTGACAGTATAATTAAAGCTGAAGAGCATTGCTGCTGGGAACATGAATGTGGCATATATTATAGTGAGCCTTTGCACTTCCAAAAAACAATCATCCCATGTCAGCTTTCCTGAGTAAGCAAGGCCTGAGCCCATTTCATTGCTGTAAGTTACACATCTCCAGCTCATAAGCACTTTCCATTGAAATTTCTCATGGACTGGTGTTCCCAAGTCTGAGTTCTTCTTCACACTACAAGTTTTAAATGTTCAAATTAAATTCTCAGCTACTGCTCCTTTTTTTCTCTTTTTTTTTTTTTCCCCTTAAATAATTTGTTTATGTCTGCTTTAAAGCTCTGTTGACCCCAGGAGTAGGGACGCCAGCTCATAGCTCCTTCAGATGGGAGGTGTTGTGGGGCTCTGGGCCAGCAAGACTGATGTTGCTAATAAGGCCTGGTGGTGTGACTCAGAATGAAGGGTTACTTGCCGAACAAAAAAAAAGGGTGCAGCTTGAATAATTTCATGTTACATTGAAACCTCTGGGAGTCCCTCCCAGTGGAGCAAGTCTAATAACACTGCCTGGGCAGAATAGACTTCGGGGCTTGATATATCAGCCTCACCTAAAAGAGCAAGAAGAAACTATGCTTTATAAGAATCAGAATGTACTGGTATTTAGCATCTTTGTGTTACTGCCTAAGGCAGGCATAAACCAGTAGTTATTCCAATCTGTTGTAAGAATGATGTGCTTTCAAAGAATTTCAGAGAGGTAAGCTCTTTAGAGAGCTGACTTTTTAAGAATTTTCTGGCTTCTAGCTCAGGTTAGGGTTAGTTCATCTGTATAAAACTTCCAGATGCTGTGAGTCTCTATATAATGTCCTGGTTACACAATTCTCATTCACAGGTAAAGATGTAAGTTTTGAGTGGGGTCTAGTCTCCTGCAAAATTACCTTTGACTTCAGGTCCTCTGTTTTTACTTTCCCTTGAAGGACGAAAAACACAACCCAATGAATAATTCTATTTCAAATTTTTTTTTGTTTGAGAAACTCATATTATATTGCTTAATTTTCATATTAACAGCTAATTGAGAAAAACACTTCATTGTTGAATATGAAAACATTTCAATTTCTCCTTCGCAGATGCTTTTGCAGCATCCTGGCTCTGCTTTTTTTTTTTATGAAAAGAACAATTAATGAAATCATGATTAGGAAATCCTGATAAGAGGAGGAATTCAAAAGCAGCATCTAGAGCAACAAAAATGAACTTCAGAGTGGGGAGAACCAACTCTTTCCCCACCTTTCCCCTGCAGCAATGGCTGATGCATGGAGCCCTTGATTCAAACAGAGCAGCGAGGGAGCAGCAGAGGGTTATGTCAGTGGCGCAGTGTGCTGGAAGGTATTCCTTCTGTGTCGGGTTGTGTGTACATCATGCAAATAAGCTTGTTACCAAAATGCTGTTTTTCCTAAGAATTTACTCTGCTCCAAGAAAGGGAGGTACTTGCTTTCTAGGGTGGGGGGAAATTGTGTTATCATATTTCTGCCTCATTAAACTATTTTTTAAACTCTTTAAAATAGGGAAGACCTACATTTGTAAGGATTGGAATAGGACATAAAGGAGAACAGAACTCTACTAAACTTTGCTGCTTTTTAGAGTTAGTGGATTTGAATAGAAAAACTTTGAATTATTCAGGATAAGATGAATTTTGAGCCAAATTTCCAGTTTTAAGGAAAAAAAGCAATTTCTCTAGCAGGTCACAAGTAAATACAGTCCTTTTTGTTTCTATTTGATACCTCATTCCTTACTTAGGAGATGCTTTAATGGCCTGAGCCAGTAAAGTGAACTCTTGGTGAAGTTTTTGTATATACACACACCCTGGACTTTGGGAAAATAAGAATAGTAGTCTCAAATCTCTGTAAATACAAGGATGTCATCCCCAGATACAGGAAATGCAGCAGAGAAGGAGCTTTATTTGCTCTTCAGCTCATCTGAATGCTGGTAAAAAAAATCCAGCTCTGAGGCCCAGATTCTCTTTTCAGAGCATCAGTATAAATGTGAAGAACTTTGCTGGAAAATGATTCTTCCAGAAGGTCAGTGTTCCAGGTCTGCAAGGTTCAGAACTCCTGCTAGCCTTCTTCCCCTGGACCTTGTTTCTGGTCTGTGCAAGATGGGCAAGACCAGTACTGCCGAGGCTTGCTTTGGCTCACCCCATCTCAAAAGCAGAGCTTTAAAAATGGAAGAGCAGACCAACTTAGAAGATATGAACAGATGAACAGTTAGTAACTAAAATTCATTTTTAATATTCATCTCCCAATTGTTTTGGAGAGGGGGTTAGCAAGACTACTCAAAAATTCTGTCTGAATGCTGCATGATCAACCGTGCTTTGGCAAAGTTGCCGCCAAGCCTCCCAGAAGTCCTTCACAGCACAGCAAGCTCCCAGACTTGTATGGCTTCCTCTTGGCAAGGGCATTTGATAGTCCGCAGACTTCAATGCCAGAACTGGAAAACAATAAAATAAACTATAAGCTATAATGCAAAAAGAGAAAAGAAAAGAAAAGAAAAGAAAAGAAAAGAAAAATTATACCCATTGTAATTGAGTCAGCTTGTTGAGGGACATAAAAATCTAATAAATTGTTTTTGCATAACAGTTGTCACATTGGGCTCTAATTGAGCAGCCAGATGGAGCCTTGTAGTTGTAGACTGTAGCAGTAGTATTCCTGGGACACACAAAACCACGTGAGGTGATGAACATTAGGTTCATCTTTCTATTAATGTGTAAGGAAAGCTCCGCTTTACAGGCAAAACCAGGTTTCCCAAACCAAACATATTCCGCTCAATGTGCTTCTCTCCCCTGTGTGGCAGATAGAAACCTTTATTTTAATGGATCCTTTCTGGGCTTATAGGTATTGCTAAATATACTCTGAAGTTGGGGCATGGATGCCTTCCAAATGCCCAAATGACATGGAGTATCTACAGGAACTTCATTTCCTTTCTAACGTTTTTGTATATGCTCCATATGCATGGCACATTTAAAAGGAGACTGACGAGACATTTTTCATAAACATTCTGTGTCTTAGTGTTTATAAAAGCTTCTTGGGAAAACTGAAGCTTAAATCCATTTCTTGAGTGAATTGTTTCTCTCCTCCATCTGGATACTTTGATTTACTTGCCTGTGAGCTTTCTGGCAGTAGCAGAAGCAAGCAGTAATAAGGAAGTGAGAATATTTAACCATTTATCCCTAAAATTAACCAAAAATAGGCAAGTCCCATTTTGAATGTGCAAAGCTTGGCAGCATTCCGTCAAATAGGGCATTAAATCAAATACAGTCGAGAAATAAAAATGACCAAACAAACATTTTTATACCTAAATACAAACAGTGTTTTTGTGTTCCCTAAGATATTCTTTGTCCAATAAACTTCATTGACTTTGGAAAGGGCTCAACAGAACCCTACCAATGTCTGGTTTTTTTTAATGTATCTACTTGATGATACATGGACAAGTAGGCAAAATATTGATCTGGGAAAAAAATGAATTTGCCGATCTCTTTCCTAGCTTCCAATAATGATTAAAGTTACAATAATTCCTCTAGGATTTAGTGACCCTTCTCTTCAAAGGAGGAGAACTGCTAAGGGCAGCTGCCACTGCTGCACTGCATGAATTTAGCAGGATGCTGGCTGGGACATGGTGCACGGTTGTGACTTTGCAGTGACTGTGAGCATTGCATATGCACCATGAGCAGCTGCCCTTGTGCTGAGGCCTTGGCCAGCCTGCCACATCAACCTCTGATGGGCAGAGAGCAACCCCTGGTTCTTTTTATTGATTTGGCCACAATTAAGATCTATTATCTTCATTGTGAAACCTTCTTTTTTTTTGCAGTCTCCCTCTCAAACAGTCTTTGGATGGCATTTCTTTCTGCTTTTCTCTTACTATCACAGTTCTCCCTAATTTCCTGTCCTTCTGTCTTCTAATCTGACTCCTAATTTCACGGCTGTGCAGACTACTTATTAACAGCTGTCATATTCTTTCTCCTTTCTCCTTCTACCCTCCCTTCTTGTAGCTGAAAATTTCAGCTAAAAATAGGTAGGATATGCTCTGGGGAATTCACAACAACTCTTAAGGAGCAGTACACAGGTTGCTTTCACTGCTGTAAAACACTATTTGACAATAAAAACAAAGTGCTTCGAAAGATTCATCTCTCACCAGAAGCAACCTTAATTTCAGTTCTTGGGAAGGTCTCTATGTTCCCTTTCACTGCAATTTGCTAAAGAAGGATTAATTTGAATTTTTTCTATTTTATATATTTTTTCTATTTTATATAACTATTTATATACCTATATAGATATAAATTATATATATTACTGTACTGAAGGATCTTATGTATTACTATTTTGTAGTCATTCTAATGTAATACTACATTAAAACAATGCATTGATAATAGAAAGTAATACTTAGCACATTTTCAATTAATAGCTTGTCTGAAAATGGATCTTTGTCAGAGATGAAACCTTATTATTATCTAGTCATTTCTTAATGATTGAACTAAAACGAATGAGTCAGTGCTTTGTTCCTCTGAGAAATCATCAAAAAAAGAAGTTCTTTCCTCACATTTCAACCAAGGACTTCAAAACTTCCACATGCCTGCAGGAAAGATGCCTCCTTTTCAGGATATCATTCCCCATATGCATTTCTGAAATATCTGAAATTAGGCTGAATAGGCATACGCAGTCACAGGCACCAGAAACCCAACAATTTCATTTTTTGTCTTGGCCAATGTTTTTTGAATGTGAGATTCCACAGTTTAGCTAAAGTACACACAGAGATTACGAGAGAAAATATTCTTTCTTTTGAGAGAGAACTGCTTAATTGTTTCATTAATATTAAAATGTGCACAAAGATTTACTTTTTTATTCTGAGCTGGGACAGCCCTTCAAACGAACAGTGCTGGTCCATTGCTATTATGCTGTCATGTTTAAAAAAAAAAAAAAGAAAGAAAGAGGTACCTTCCATTTTAACAACTTCTTGGCTTTTTACCTTATAATTATAGATTGATTATGGCTTTTAATCTCACTTTTTAATGTGGTTTTTATTGTTAAGGATGATAGGTCCAAGGGGATTTTCAGATGTGAGATTACTCCTTTGGGAATGATATGTATAAGAACTGCTGGATGCTGCAGATAAGCTTGACACATCTGGGAAGCAATCTGTGTGTGGGTTTTGAGGGCACGTGCCATTAGTGGCTCCAACCACCACCCAGGGATAGTGTGAGCTCAGAGTTTGCTCAGTGCTCTTGACCCTACCCTGGCAGTGTGTTTCTGTTTGGCTTCTTGCTGAGGCAGTGGGCAAAAGCAAGATGGGATGAGATTCTTCGGCCAGGTATACATCTGAAAGATCATTGTGGGGAAAATTCCCAAGTGACATCTTCATCCTAAAAATCAGTCAGCACTTTGGTGTCTTTGTGTGAAGACAGACACTCAGGAACCTCTGCTCTGGTCATATCCGAGAGAGATGATTCTATTGTGAATGTCTTTTTAATCCTGGGCATGTCAGGGTGACATTTTAGGTTACAAGTAACTATCTAGTGCTGTGCATAGAGAACGTAGTATTTCTAAAGGGAAGCCCATGTAGGACAACCAACTTCCCCCTACCGTGGCAGGCTGGAGGGGTATCTGGAAGTACACACAGTCTGTGAGGTGTCTGATGTCCACATCTAGGCTCATGGGGCTCTTCCCCCTTTGTCATAACTATACAACCTTTTAGCAAGGGAAGCAGTAATTGTGTGCTAGCTAAGTTTCTTTCTGGTGGAGTCTGATTTCTCAGGAGCATGTGTCTGTTCCATACTCCCATGTGGGCTCTGAAGGCACAGCATCAGCCCTGGTGAACCTCAGGATTCTTTAATTGCCTACTCTGATGAGATCTCAAGGTGTAGGCTTATTACTCATTGGATTTGTTCTGGTATATTGAAAACAGTTTTTTCAGGTGTTCAAATGCAGGTTTTTGTATATGGGCCTTGGAATCACTTTAAAATCCTTGGTGTATATGTATTTGTTTATTACATTGATAAAAAACATCCAGAGGTACCTCGCTTCTTGGGTGCTGCCTTGGCATACAGAATGTTATAAGAATAAACATTGTTCATATGACCCAGGCCCTAGACCTCATTACCAGCCTAATGAGGCTGGCTGTGCCTTGCAACAAATTCTAAGAGTCTCACCTCACCAAGCTCGGGATTGGCAGCTGGAGAGAACCCATAGAAAAATACCAGTGAAGAAGGCTTCTCAGGCAAGCATTCATAGGAATGTCTTGAGCTGTCTGGAGTTGGAAATTTTCTGTTGACATGAATTTTTCCCAGGAAAAGATACAATTTTGTAGAAAACAATTCTCATGGCAAAATTTTTATTTGCAGCTTATCATTTCCTGGATGACAGCCACAGAGAACAGAAACAGAATTCTGTCTTCGAATTAAGGAAGGAAGCTGTGTATGTGGACACCCAGCTGTTGACCTGCATCTGTCAAATTTAATACACTTTGATATCCAGTAGTGGAAGTGGCAAATCTGAAACATCAAAATAATATACATGCCCGAATTACCATGCAGACTCCTTGCCAGATGTCTGATAAGAATCTTCCCATTCATTTGGTCCAATGCTTTAAGCATATAACAAATTAAGTGAAACTTCAGTCTTTTGTCAGTGAAGACTACAAACTACATCTCACCACTAACAGAAAATGGAAATTGTATGTGCCTGTGTGTGGTCTATCCCTTATTCATCAATTTCATCTCTATGGAGCTGCTTTTTTTGATTAGGTTTTCATTACAAACCGACTGCAAAACACAGATTTAAATAAAGGAAAGCTTGTGTGTGGTATTGGCAGTTTTACTACTTGAGGGATAATAACTTGTGAGCATGGATTTACCTGAACTTCAGCTCCTGGACATTTTCTAGAAACCTGTTTTATTGAAAAAACCCTATCATATTGACATTTTTATGTCTGCTGTTCTCGCCATCAATGCTTTTTTTAGAATCCTTTTGTGCTGCCTATTCCTCA
Source organism: Corvus cornix cornix (assembly GCF_000738735.6). Classification (NCBI taxonomy): domain Eukaryota; kingdom Metazoa; phylum Chordata; class Aves; order Passeriformes; family Corvidae; genus Corvus; species Corvus cornix. Next base: position 60,605,825 of record NC_046333.1, read on the forward strand.
GTCTTGGCCTTAGGATCCAGGTTTATTTCACAAGCAAAAATTTTTTTTACAAAGATGCCCTTAGGTAGATCAGAAACCTTTACATCACTTTTACTGTAATAACATCCTGAACTTACTTTATCCCTAGTGCAACTTTCCCAGAAATTATTTTTACCTAAATTGCAACAAATAAAGATGTCTGTCAGGCAAAATAAAAAGTAATAGTTATAGGTGAGTTTGTATTTCTGGAATACTCCTCATATAAAATTAATGTAGCGCAACACATACACACACAAAGCAGTAAAAAAACCCCCAACATTGAATTAGTGATTCAAATTCTGTTTCCAATTAAGTTGTTGTATACCCAGAGCAATTCCACAGATTGCTGCATTATTACTTTTGATTTATTCCAGTATAATTAAGAAAAACTTATGTCATCAACTCCAACGGAAGTCATAGTCTTAAAATTTAAACTAGAGAAATATACTTAGAGATAGTTTCTGAGTAATGAATTGCAATGTAATTCAGTATTAAAAGAAGCAGTGATTTAATACTAGTACCCTTTCATTGTCTTAACTTTGTATTCCAGGTATGCATCCCAGTTAGGAAAAAACCCCCAACCAAAGTACTAAGACTCAAACAAAAGTGTTTTAATTTTAATTTTTACATTATAGGTACTATTTGTCTGCCAAACATTGAGTTAAATTTGTGGAACAATCCAGACCTCTAGCAGAACAGACTCAAAGCAGAAAGACCCACTAAATGAATGACCCACTAAACTTTTTCAGTCCAAAATAATTGCATTCTGCTCCATTTTCCTTATCCTGATACTTTACTTTCCTGATATATTCTTCAATATGCATTTGTTCCGTGAGTTATGACTCCTTATAGCTGCTCAGATCAATTCTTTGTTTACTGTGTATACCAAGTTGCATTCATCTATCCCCCTTTCTGCTAACAATTGATTTTTGCATGAATCCTAACTATCCTAAAAACCTTTCAAGGATTACTACAAATTAGTCAGACTCATAAAAATAGATGTCTTTTTGCCATTAATTCTTTATCACCTGTTTGACTCAGTCAAATCAGATTTTGAATTATTTCAAACATATGCCCATACTTTCTGAGGAATTACTAAAAACTGTCCTGACAGATGAAACTTTAGATGGCAGTATAAGCATGACCTGGCATGAGACTTTTTTGGGTAGTCCCAGAACCTGTACTGCCTGCACCTCAGTTTTAGAAACCAAATTAAATATTGCTGGCCACTTAATCAAATATCATGTATCCTGCTACAAAATCTAGCAATAAACTAGCCAGAAAGGGCAATAGTTCTGTATTCAATTTCTCTTTTTTTTCTACAGAAGAGGGGATAAATAAATGTCAAATGCACAGAGAGAGACTGCTATTTCACTGCAGAAATAATTAGATGGACCTTTCTTGACTCCTAGACTAGAGAATAAAATACTTCTAGGTAATAGTGCCCTTTGTGCTGTTTTTAAGAGTCTGTGAGTGATGCCTCCTCTTGCAAAGGCACACTTCCCTCTGTGATTAAATATTTACCACAGTGAAAGACCAGCAGCAGGACTAAGTGCCTCCAATTGACTATTGCAGAGGTCCATAAGAGACTACAGTACATATATAAATATTTTAAAAGATCGGGTCAGAGCAGTGTCCATATCAGGCCATCTCCCCGTAGATCAGGGTGTGCTGTTTGTTGGTAGGCAGATGCATGTTTGCTTACCAACAAACTAAACCTCCACTTTATTTATTACACCTTTGCTATAGATCACTTGTTAAATTATCACATTAATCATGCATATGAAGAGCTCTGCTTTGTCTGGTGATTCAGAAGGGCAAGAAAAATATAATTAAAGGTGCTACAATCTGGTTTTTTTTGTCCTGGGTATTGTTATTGTTTCCAGGGTTCACACACAGGAAGGAAATTCACATTTAATTCTTTGGACCAAGAGGTGTCCGAATTTATGAGGATCTTAGCCACATGTCTTTTCTTTCCTTGAAAAAACAAAATACAGGGCACCTTGCCCCAGGTCTGCCATCAAGAGCCTTTGGAGGGAGTAGAAGGGACTCAATAACGCTCTCCCAGGCTGGCTGCTGATCCAGAGCATAAGACCATGCTCCAAGACAAAGGTTGACCGGTCCTTGGCTTATATCTTGAGGAAAAGGATGATCATTGTGAGGGCTTTTGAGTTCATGGCTGCTCAGTTTTTTTCACCTTTCTGTGGAGAACAACTCTAATTATGGGTCCTACTAAAACTTATGGTTGTGGAATTCATCTGGTCTGACAGTACCCTCAGGAGAGTTCCCTACAGAACCCAGGGCTTACAGACTTCTGTCTGCAATTCTCTTCCTTCTGGATACATCTTGTTTGTGGTAGTAGAATGAGCTGAGGGGAAAAAAAAAAGAAGAAAAAAGACAAAACCTGAAGAAGGGACTCTGTTGCAACAGATTTGGGGAATCAGAACAATAATGCATTTTATACTGAACTGTGGTGATATAAACAAGTATAGTTCTGTATTCAATGAGGAAACTAATTAATCAACAGTTTATCAAAAATATGTCTGAAATAAAGTATGAAACAAGCAATTTTTATGCAGCCCTCTGAGATTTGAGAACACATCTCTATAAGGTGTTACAAAATCTTACAGCAGTTTAAGGTATGTGAGTGAAACAGATTCATTGGTACTAAGACCAGGGCAATGACAGGAGAGCACTTCAGACAATGGATATCTATTGCTGGGTTTAAACATATTTCCTCTCATAACAACTCTGTTTTCAGTTTCTCCATCCTGGTCACTCAGGCATGAGTTTAACTCAAGCTTAGACTCTGGGTATAGGATCTCCTCAGGTAGGCTTGTGTTTGGGGTACCTCAGAACACATTTGAAGCACCCCAGATTCCCCTCAGCCAGGATGGAGCCTGCACACACTGCACGTCAAACCCCATATGGGAATCGCGTGATGTTGTGAAAGGCTCGCTGTGGGTCATCCCTCCCCCTGGGGGAACAGAACCCAGGAGGAATGGAGCTAAGCTGCAGCAAGGCTTTGTTAGCTATCAGCTGTGCTAAAGACCAGCACTGGGAAGCAGCAGGGACTCATTAGCCTTCCTGAGACCCTATGTGTGGAGGGAGGAGAGGCAACTGCTTCTGTGGGCTTCTGGGAGTCCTTGCCTGTCAGGGTACAAAAGGCCTGTTTATGCTCACATGACCTTTCTGTATGAACCTGCTTTGCAGTCAGGTGCTGAAAGATGTTTCACGCAGTTAGTTATTTCTGGTGGGTAACAGGCCCCTCACTTCAGCAGTTTTTCTAGCAGGAGTAGAGTAGGTTGTCTTTTTTTTGGTTTCAGGCTAAATAAAAATGACTTTATGGAAGCTTAATGAAAAGTTTGTTTGATAAGAAGACATTATCAGCACTAACAATTAGCAAAGAGAGGCATAATCAAGGCTGGCACCTCCGGAAGCAGGAAGGAGGTAACCTGGTTCTGGAGGTTTTGGGCAACATCTTTTGTAAACTGGTCTCCTTGTAGCTGAGGAATAGCAATCCTGTCTCTCCTCTGCTTGAATGACTCCCAGGGACCCAGCAGTGCAGCTATCGTTGGCAGAGCAACACCAACTACTTTTTAGAAAACATGAAGCAGGGCAGGTGAGCAGTATAGGGCTTCTCTTTTGCTCAAATAAAACACAAACTGCACTGTAATTTCTCCAGTGAAGGGTAGCACTGTATCTCCATGTGCAGCCTTGGCCATGATGAAGCTGTGTTCTGGCCAGGCGCTCTGCAAACCATACCCAGTAGATGTTGAAAAGGCTAAGAGCTCCCGCCGGTGTTACATGGAAGAGATGAGATTTGTTTATTTATTTTTAGAATGGAAAACAGCCTCAGTTGTGGCAAAATACTGTGCAACTCCAGCACAAAAAACAGGTTGCAACATTGAGCATGGCTGGTAAATAGACTTCTTTTTCATGTTTAACAGATGTAACCCTTGCCTCAAAGTTCAGACATGCACACGTTTTAGTCAATGCACACCAATCAGGAGATACCCTCTTCAGAGGCAGTGCATTCAGAGATGGAATACTTTTGGATCATATTAAAGAAGACGGGACAAGAATTAGTTTGTTATTTCCTTGGATGTGTAGAGATATATTTAAAATTGTGGTGATCTTGTAATTGTGATGTTTGTTTTCAGTAATTCCGACTGAGAGGGGACACATGAAAATACATTTCAGGCAGCATCTTGTTTTAAAAAATTTAATGGCTACATACCTACATGAAACACCTTAGCAGGTTCATTTCTGATGAAGTAAATAACAATCAGCACACATCAAACAGGCCATCAAGCCACCTCTGAATGGCTTGGCCAAGAAAAATAACAGCTTTCCTTCTGATTATGATCACAATATTGTCAGAATAATAATTACTTTTTTCTACACAAGTACACAGCACTGTGGGAATTCTTAACATGTTGGTCATCTTGAAGGAATCATAATTTACCATTTCAGCTCCACCAAATGCCTGGGAGAGTATATGGCTGCTACAACCTGAACATGTTCATTTTCATTTAAAACTGTTTTGGCTTCAGCAGTACCCAGAGATCTTATACAAGGCTGGGATGATAAACATACTCCAAGATGTGGCCAAGGGCCAAGGAACTGTTGTTTCAATGCTTCATGTTCTTGCTCTTTGACAGGGTCTTTAATAAAGCTGTGTCTCCCAGGATGGACCACAGTCTTGTAAACTACAAAAGCTCACAATAGGGGAATTAACCAGGCTGAGAAACCCTGAGGGGACCTGAAAGAAATTTTTTCATTTTCTTTTCTTTTTTTCCTGTTTGGTAGGAAGGAAAATATTCTGTAAAATGTCCCAGTATTAAATGAAAAGGATTAAAATTCCCCATCCCTCCTCCCTTTTCTTTTTTCTTCATGGAAATAATGTTAATGGGAATTTTTCCAAATATGCCCACATATTACCACAGGCCTGGTTCCTACGGTATATCACCGTGTCCCGCAGCCATAGGGAGGAGGAGGAGAGAAGATCCAGCAGGCAGGAATTGTGCAGCAAGATTGATTTATTTAATTATTTTACAAACTCTTTATAGACTTTTTTCTTCATAGTCTAACTGGACAAAGGACCAGCCACCCCTTGGGGGTGATTGGCCAAAATCCTAAAACATCCATTGTCAAAATATTTTCTACTATACCATAAACAAGACTTTTCAAGGTTGCAGGTGGCTTGGTTGTTTACATTCCATGCTACCTCTTCTGTGAGAGAGAAAAATGTCTCACGGACTTAGAAAATAACAAGAAAATCCTCGCTAGCAGCATTTTTGTACCTACAATTCCCCCTTTTTGTTTTATAAGATAACAACTCTACTATTAATCCTAAATAGAAATCTACATCAGTTATTAATTCTAAATATGTCCTTAAGGCTTTATCTGACTCCATAACAAGAAATTTAAAGTTCAGTCTCTGCTTGTGGAAGGACCATCCCAGTCTCTGCTTGTAGAAGGACCATCTGCCTGATGGTTGACATCCTGGTCATCATCAGAAGAGTCATTATATTGATGATCTACATTCTGGTCGCCATTTGGATGGTTGGCATTCTGGCCATCATTTGGAGGTTGCCTGTTCTGCCTCTGGTGCCGTAGGTCAGGGCGAACGCATTTTGAAGGTAGCCACCGTATCCCAGTATCTGTGGAAACGCAAGCATACCCATGACCCCAAACAATAAGCTCATGAGGGCCTTCCCACTGGTTAGTGAGTAAATTCTGTACCCAGACCTTTGCCCGGGCAGTTGTGTCTCGCCTGCACACTGCAATGAGAGAAAATGATTCAGAATAACAGGATTATTTGAATTTTGTGGTACTGTAAGGTGATTAATTGTATACAAAGCTTTTGCTAGTCGGCTCTGTGGGGTTTCTCCATGCATTCCCCTTTTCTGTTTGTCCAAAACATGCTTCAAGGTACCATGAACGCGTTCGACAATGGCTTGGCCAGTAGGAGAATGTGGGATACAAAAAGTATGGTCTACACCCTATAGGTGTAAAAACAGCCGCATCTTCTCCGAGGCGTAGGCAGGACCATTATCAGTTTTCACAGAAGCTGGCACGCCCAGGACTGAGAAAGCCAATTTCCAATGGGCAATGACATCACGGCCCTTCTCTCCAGTGTGAGCAGTAGCCCACATAGCCGAGGAGAAAGTGTCAATAGACACGTGCACATATTTCAGCTGACCAAATTCTGGGATGTGAGTTACATCCGTTTGCCAAATCTGCAAGGCTTTTAGCCCTCTGGGGTTTACCCCCGCTGGCAAAGGCGCAGCAAGTCCGTGACAGCCGGCACAAGCGCTGACGATGTCGCGCGCCTCGGTTGGCATTAAATGAAACTGCTTCTGCAGGGTTTGTGCACTTTGATGGAAGAAACTGTGCGATGCCTTGGCTTGTGCAATTTTGTCAGGCTGAGGCCCTACCCACGCAGGGTTGGCCAGCATGTCAGCCCTGGCATTGCCTTCTGTTAGAAACCCTGGTAAATTGGTGTGGCTTTGAATGTGCAGAATGTAATACAGATGCACTCGAGCCTGAATTGCAGACCACAAGGTTTGCAACAGTGAAAACAGAGCCGCATTGTTCACCTCCTTCAGAAGTGAACAATCTAAGCATTGGGTGATATCTGCTACATAAGCAGAGTCAGTAACCAAATTCAAAGGTTCCTGTGAGAATCGCTGAAAAGCCATGGTAACAGCCCTTAATTCAACTAACTGAGCAGAGCCTAACTCGTGTTCCTTCAGCACCTGACATTCCGATCCCTCCTTCCAGGTAACGATGGCTTTCCCAGTTTTCCCTGAACCATCCGTAAAGACGGTGGGTCCTTGCACCGGCACTCGGCTATTTCTCGGCCGCAAGGAAAGTACTGTCGATTTTGCCAACTGCAGTAATTTATGGCTGGGCAGATGGTAAGTGATCTGCCCTGAAAAGTTTTGCAGCGCACTTTGCAAAGGAGCACAATGGATGAGGCTCCACTCAAAGTATTCCTTTGAGATCGGAATGACAATTACTGCAGGATCCGCAGCCATCAGTTGCAAACACCATTGATGGCATTTGATTATCAGAGAAGCGACCAATTCAAACACTGTGGTCACCATCCTTTTTGGCTGGTGAGGCAAAAAGACCCATTCTAGGATATGCAAAGGATCAGGCCATTGTGCATTCCACTGGCCAATGATACTTGTAGGATGGAGGTCTGGAATAGTAATGAAAACAGTGATAACAATGGAGGGATCCACTCGATAAACCTGACAAGCGGAAACAGCCCGTTGGACCTCCTGCAGCGCTTGTCACACTTCCGGAGTCAACTCCTGAGGTGAATTCAGATCAGGATCCCCTTTTAATGTATTAAAAAGCGGGGAAAGTTGCTTTGCAGTTAGACCTAAATAAGGTCGTAACCAATTGATGACACCCAAAAGCTTCTGAGCATAATTCAAGATTTTAATCGAATCCGGGAATTGCACCTCTTGGCATTGGATAGTTTGGTCCAAAATTTTCACTCCTAAATATTTCCAAGGAGGATGCTGTTGAATTTTCTCCGGAGCTACCTCTAATCCATAGGCATGCAGAGCAGTGAGCAGCTGAGGCTGTATTCTCAGCAGCTCGTCCCGAGTGGACGCTGCCACCAGGATATCATCCATGTACTGGTAGCAGCGTGCATCAGGAAACTGCTTGCGAACTCCGGCTAAAGCTTGGGCGACATACCACTGACAGATAATTGGGCTGTTCCTCATCCCTTGAGGAAGGACCTTCCATTGGTATCTCTTAGCAGGTTCAGCATTGTTAATGGCAGGCACAGTAAAGGCAAATTTTGGTTTGTCATCAGGATGCAAAGGAATTGTGAAAAAACAATCCTTTAAATCAATGATGTCCCACCCCATAGGAATCATGGTGGGAGAGGGCATGCCAGGCTGCAGTACCCCCATACCTTCCATTACTGCATTAACTTTCCGGAGGTCCTGCAATAATCTCCATTTCCCTGATTTCTTCTTAATTACGAAAACAGGAGTATTCCAGGGGCTAGTAGAAGGTTCAAGGTGGCCCTGTTGTAACTGTTCCTGAACCAACTGATGAAGGGCGTCTAACTTTTCTTTTGGTAGGGGCCACTGCGGCTCAAAGATCAGCCACCGCAAAGGCAGTGTAGGATACTGTGCGCCCTTACGCACAGTGACCCCTGCTAAAAATTTGTCCCAATCTGTACGCCCCAAGCTGCCAACACATCCCGTCCCCAAAGGTTAAGGGAAGTGGTAGCAACATAAGGCCTAATTGTAGCTGTGTGCCCCTCTGGGTCCCTCACCATCACAGGCTGTTCGCTTAAATAGCTCTGTGTGGTTCCTCCTAATCCTGCGATGGCCGATCCCACCGGGGCTAAAGGCCATGAGGGAGGCCATGCAGAGAAGGAGGTGACAGTTACATCAGCACCCGTATCAATCAAACCTCGAAGCTGAATCCGGGGTGGACGGACGTTCGGCAGGACCAGGGTACACGTCATCTGTGGCCTTTGGTCAGAAATGTCTGCAGTCCAGAAGGCCTGCGGAAGTCCCGTAGATCCACTGCCATTATTATCTTCATGAGTTTGTTCTATCCTGGGAACACAAGACTTAAAAGGCACTTGTAGCAGGGGGGGGTCCCAGGAGCAGGGGAATCCAGCCAGAGTCACAATACGAACACCGATACGATTTGAGCATCGAGCTCCAGTTTTAATACTCGGTTACACCAAGTTATACTTTTTCCCCAAGTTCACGCCCCTTTCCCATGAGAAAGCCTCTAAGCAGTGGGGGAGCTGACCAGTGTATACCTTTTCCCAAGGCTGTTCAAGGCTGCCGGCTAGCAGGTGCCTTGCAAGCCTGTTTTCAGCCTGAGGCCCTGTCAGGGGTACTTCTGCAACAGCCCTGGGATGCCCAAGCCCTCCTGGGGTATCCTATATTCCACAAGGAATCCCTCTACAGGCACTAATTTAGCAAGGCAGGTCTTTTCAGGAATAGTTACAGGGGGTTTTTGCATGGAGACCATAGCGTAAATCTGACCTTTAAAGTCAGCATCAATAACTCCTGAGTGCACTAAGATTCCTTGATGGGCAACGTCAGGTTTTCCCACCAGCATTGCACTGGATCCCTGGGCTAAGGGTCCATATGCATCCAAGGGAACCTTATAAATACCGCTAGAGTCTAAGACGACTGCGGCTGTGGTGTGGATGTCAAAACCGTCTGATCCCTGGGTGCCGTCTGATCCCTGGGTGCCATCTCTAGGGTGGCTGGGTAGGCCTGTGCCTGTACCTGTGCCACTCTCTGGGGGAGAGACTGCATCGGAGAGCAATTCCCCCTCCTTGCACCCCAGCGGAAGTTTCCTGGCAACGGCCGACCATCAGCATGAGTCTGGGATCTACAATAGTCTGAGCAATGCCCTGGCCTACCACACCTCTTGCACTGGGGGATCAGTGTGTTCTCTTTTTGTCTCGGCTTAGGCCGCTTCCGTTTCTTCACCTGTTTTGGTTGCTTTGGTTCACGACTAGAAGATGTGTGAACAGGCTGCAGGAACGCAGCCAAAGCAGACCTTTTCTGATTCCCAGATCCCACCTTAGTGCAGGCTTCGACCATGTCTGTTACCTCAGGCTCCCCTGGTAAGGCATCTATGATTTTTCTGCACTCCTTGTTTGCATTATCTCTCACTAACTGCCTTAACAACAACTGTCTTAACCCATCATCCTCAACCTGCTTCTCGAGAGAAGCAGCGACTTTCTCTACAAAAGAGAGGAATGACTCTGATTTCCTTTGAACTATTTCAGTATATCGCTTTCTGGGCGCAGATAACACTATGGTTTTCAACAGGGCAGCCAAGCCGACCTGTTGAGCTTGCTGCAGGACGCTAGAGGACAAGGTAGCCTGTAGACTTGGATCAGAGAAGGGCCCAGTCCCCATCAAAGCATCCATTCCTGCTGTCTGTCTAGGATCAGCAGCAGGAAGCTGCATATTTGCTAATGCAGCCTTGTCGGCCAGCTTTCTCCAGGTTTTCTCAAAAACTGTAAATTGTACAGGTTGAAATAGAATTTGACCTAAGTGTCTGATATCAAATAGAGCAAGCAAATCTGTATTTATCACCCTTATTATCTGCATAACCTCAGCAGAACCTAGCCCATATTGTGCCACCTTGGGATTGGAGGTCCTGGGCAACCTTCCAAGCAATTACCTCATGCTTGTCATGCTCCCCTGAATCTGGGAGAGCCTTATACACTGGGAAAGCTTGGATCTCCCCTTTTAGGGAAGCACTACCATCCTGAACTTCTGGCACAGCCTGCGGATGGAGTGTAACAGCTCCCCGGTTACCCCCAGAATCCTCAGATCTATTTGGCATTCCAAGGGTTTCTAATAACCTCCAGTCACCCTCCTCCAATGCTCGCATCTTAACAGACTCTAAGAAGCGATTGTAGTGGGTCGGATGCACTGTTACCATGCAGTCCCGAAAGGTCCAGGGGCGAGACCGGTGCAGCCTTTTCCTTAGCCGTGCGGCTACAGCCGCCTGACGACCTGGGGCCAGAACCTCATCTGCCTCACTTCCTGACAATGAGTCATCAGGCAAAGGCAACTCTGAGGTGCTGGGAGTGAACAGAAATGGACGGAGAGGGGCACTTTGGCAAAGTTCTCTAGAGGCAGAACAGACAGCACAGACTGCAGTTGCCTGTGCTGCAGTTTGGACAGCAGCTTCTTTACGGGGTGCCGTCTCAGCCGGTCCCGACCAAGCCGGTACTGAAGCTGCTGCTGCCTCTGGGGCTGCAGCTGTGCTCGGCGCCGTGCTTGCCTCTTGCACCGCAGCTGCGTTCGGCGCGATCGCTGCTTCCGCTGCTGTTTCTCGCTCCCCGGCCACACTCGGCGCAGCTGCCCCCGCGGTTGTTTCACGCTCCCCGGCCGTGCCCGGCGCTGCCGTCTCTGGCCGCGTCTCCACAGCCACTGTCTCCTTGGGGTTTTCCCGTGCCAGTGCTGCTTCCGGGTTCGCCGCTGGCCACACCGTTTCCTGGCTCGGAGCCGCGTCTCCCGCGGGCAGTGCGGGCAGCGCAGGCAGTGCTGGCGGTGCGGGTGGCATGGGCTCAGCATGCCCCGCACGGCAGGGTGCCTCGGGCATCCGCTGCTCTAGCAGGCTGAGCAGGTCCTCCATCCTTCGGGATAGATTTGGTAACTCTGTCAGCAAAGGCAGATGCTGTATTAAAAGGTCAATGGCTCGGTTCTGCAACTGCGCAGAACGGTCCAGCGCCAGGGAGGGCAGCGGACCACAGCCAGGCAGTCTCTGGGCAGGCACGCCCAGCACTACGCCGGCTAAGAAGTTAGATCCAGGTGCATATGCAACCGAGCTAGGAGCTGCTCTGGGGGTCCAGTTCACTAAGCCGCTGATTTGCAGCCCTGGATAAGCCGTGGCCACCGCCAAGCTGAGCGGCAAGGCAGGCTGTGCGCCCTCTTGCTGCCCCGACCCCCCCGCCTCTGCCGGCGCAGGGTCCCTGGGGGCCGCAGAGTCCTGCGACTGTGCAGGGTGAGGCGGCACAGGCTCTGCCTGTGGAGCCGGGGGGGTTATTCCAAATCCACCATCACTTGCCCCAGAAGCCCGGTCAGCGGGGCCCCCCTCCGACATTCCTCCCTCACTCATCACCGAGATAGGCGATCCAGCCCTGCTATCACAGTCAAGGTCTGTCAGCAGAATAAATAACGAACACCAGGTTTTGTATAATTCTAACGCTGCTGGGTCCCCAGTCGGGAGCTCATGTCGGACAGCACAGCCAAGTTCCTGCCATAAGGCAAAGTCCAGGGCAGTATCTCTGTCCATGGAAATCCCTTTTAAAGTAGCCCAGTCTAATAATTCCCGAACTGAGTTTTCAGGAATGGAGGTGTGCAATATGCTAAACACACCTTTCCAGACCAGTACGACAGCGTCGGTTTGTGAGCCGCTGTTCACCATTTCTCAGTCCTGTCGGACCTCCCGGTCCCAGGGGGGAAGGGGAACAGCGTACCTCTAGAGGAATTCGGCTTGGCTCGCAGCAGCAGGACACGTCAGAGAGTGCAGATCAGGTCAGGCAGCACCAAATATTACCGCAGGCCTGGTTCCTACGGTATATCACCGTGTCCCGCAGCCATAGGGAGGAGGAGGAGAGAAGATCCAGCAGGCAGGAATTGTGCAGCAAGATTGATTTATTTAATTATTTTACAAACTCTTTATAGACTTTTTTCTTCATAGTCTAATTGGACAAAGGACCAGCCACCCCTTGGGGGTGATTGGCCAAAATCCTAAAACATCCATTGTCAAAATATTTTCTACTATATCATAAACAAGACTTTTCAAGGTTGCAGGTGGCTTGGTTGTTTACATTCCATGCTACCTCTTCTGTGAGAGAGAAAAATGTCTCACGGACTTAGAAAATAACAAGAAAATCCTCGCTAGCAGCATTTTTGTACCTACACCCACATGGCTTAAAAAAGTCTCCAGTCAATGTACCCTGTTTTCAACCATAATTACTCCCATCTATAGAATGTGCCACAAATACATTCTTTAAATAAAAATCAGAAAGAAGATGAAGCTGTGAAACAATGAGTGGCATCCTTTAAAAATTCAGAAGAATGAGCATAATAATTGGCCATAAGAAAGGGAGTGCCCAGAGTTTTCATTCTTATGAGTTTACAAAGAAGAATTAAAGGAAATGCTTGCACTTGCTGAAGAAACTTAGAGGATGAAGAAGGTAAATCCTCCAGCAAATTAAATACATTGCCAGAAATACAGAGAATTCCCTTAGGTCTTACCTACATCTTTCATCTGGAGTTGTCAAAGCACTTCTTAAGGCTTCAAGAACTCCTTTGATGCTGACATCTGGGACATTTACTCCTTAAACTTACCTTCTAGAAATATTTTGGCACAAAACATCACAGAAGTTAGGTCTTATAAAACTGGAGGTGTAGTATTGTTTTAATTAGAGGAATGGTAATATTCTACATAAAAAACCAATTGTCTGAAGCATAAAACTGTATATGACCAAAACTATTCATGAGCTTAGGATAAATTCAGAAAATTCTCTTTGCTTTAATAATGATACACGGGCACAACATAGCTGAGGAAACAGGTGCAGAAAATAACGATTATTCCATTGAATAGCTTGAAAATGTGGAACAAGTTCAGACAATGAAAACCTACTTCCTGGCAGAAAAGGGGGGTGCAGAAATGGTCACATGACTCAAGTGAAGATAAAGGCAAAGCAGAGAGCTGAGTGCATATTTAACACCTCTAACTTCAAACCCAAGTGCCTAATGCTGACAACTCAAGAGAGTGTGTGCATATGCCGTGGTATGAAATACTGTGAGATGTGCAAGGTGCTTAACCTGTTTTTCTGATTAATGAGGAGAATTTAAGAACCATTCACATGTTTTAACTCAAAGGGACATATAACTGTATGGCTGTCTGGTTTAATTGCAGCGCAACGTGTGATTGGGTCAAAGAAATTATGCGTGCAAAATAAAGACATCATATGCCTTGAATTTGATTTTTATCTGTCCGAATTACGAATGGGTTTCAAAGTAACCATAGATGATGTCATTCATAAGAGGAGGTTGGAGAAACACGGTGACTGTGCTGTGAAAGCATGGCTGCAGCAGACTTCCTCTTCAAACAAGATTAAGGATTACTTCTGAAATTTTAGCTGGTAAACATACATACATTTCAATAGGACATTTTTCGAAATGTATCACAGATTCTTGGACTGACAGGTTGAAAGAAGATGCTCTGAGTAATCTAGCCTGATTTAGAGGCAAGATTAAGAACCAGTGTCAGGGCATGATAAAATCATGGAAGGTTGTACTGGATTTAGAGTGGGCTTGGAGGACAACGAGATGTCTAGCACTATGAAAAGAAAAGAATGGTGGTGTATATAATTTCTTACTTTCCTATTCTGAATGTTTTTCAGGTGTGCTTTCAGTGTTTGTGGGAGAATTCCCAACAGGCAGAAGAGCTGTGGTTTGAAGAGAAGCAGTGTCACTGACAGAGGAAGGACATGTGGAAGAGTTTGGGATGACTGAACCTTCTGGAATTATGCCAGCCTGATTCAGAGAAGAACTGGGGTAGTGAAATGACTATGGGGGAACAGATGTATTAATATACAGGATGATCCAAAGGTATTACATATATTACTTGTTTACTACTAGAAATTTTTCCTATTTTTCATAATGGATACTCCTTGCAGTTTCTTCAGAAACAGTGGAACTTTCACTTCAGTGGGTTATTGTCTTAAAAAATAGTATTTTACATGGATTACAGCAATAAATTATAATTGAAGAGCTACATTTTTTTAAGTAACGCAAGGCTTTGGGGCTCAGTGTTCATGCAGAGGAATATATCAGGACTTTGTCACTTCCTTCTGGGATGGAGTTCTGAGCTAAATACACCTCCAGCACCCAAAATGAGATGCCCTTGCTAACACTAAAATGGCAGGTGGAGACCCCTGAGCATTAACCCTGAGCAGACATGGGCAGCCTGCATGGCTTGCACAGTGCTTGCGCCGTACAGACGTGGAATGACCACCAATCTGGCACAGAAGTTAAAGAAAAGGGAACAAAAGAATTTCCCTAAAATTCACAAATGTTAATGGTAGCTCAGGAGCACAAGGGACAGCGGGAACAATCTGAAATGAGAGTGGCTCAGACTCCCCATGAGGGTAGCCAAGCAGGGTCACAGAGATGCTGTGCAGTCTTACAGCAGAGTATAGGGTTGGGTATCCTCCTTCCACCTGATTTATCCTGTGATAACAAACGCGGATGTGACAGGTTCATAGATGTTGCTAAAAAACCCCAACTACAACAACAACAAAACCAACCTAAACAAACAAACAAAAATCCCAAACAAAATCCAACCAAAAAACCCCCAAAAACATAAAAAGGCTTCTATTTAATACAGCAGTGCTCTCTTGAAAACTGGAAAGATGGTGGTGTGGAAGGCACAGACAAATATTTGTACAACAGCCGTTATGTATGATATATGAAGGATAACCAAAGGAAGTTAAATTGCTCTCTCAGCAAGAGATCAATGAAAACAGAAGGGATTTGGATGAAAAACAGGCTCTGAACTTGCATTGATTAGAACTTCACAAGTTTAGTCAGAATGAACTGTTAAAAAGTCACCTTGGTCAAGTGAAATGATTAAGTGGAAACATTTTTAAAGCGAGCAAAATGCTTCCTAAAAGAATATGACAGTCTGACAGAAAATAAGCATCTGGTAGCAGACTGAAGTGAGAGCAGCTACACAGAAGAAAGAAAAATGGAATATTTTAGTTTGATTTCAGTACAAGAGATCAATCACAGGGTTCAGGTTGATCTTGCTTGAAGCAACTTGTTCTACAATCGTATTAGAAAAGGTGCTTAAGCACCCTATAATTTGAGCCCTGCTGTTCTTATGACAACACTAGAACAAGGGAACTTAAGCTAAGTTTTTTAAAACTCTGTGTGAATTTTAAGATTTGATTGCTTTATTATGACAGACAGAGTTTTCATAAAATGGAAGTTTGGCCTAAATGAATCAGAAAATGATATATGAGGTTTGCTCACTTGATTCAACTCAAGGGGCATCTTTTAAGTCAGATGGGCACAGAGTATCATTATACCTATTGTCAGGATGGCATCCCATCCACCAAGGAGTTTGTGGACCTTGCAGTGTAGGCTGTGGTTTGCAGAGTTCTCCAGCATTGCTGGGGAAAATGGATGTGCTGAACATACCCTCATCTCTCCCAAAAGTTCTCATGCTGTTAAGTGAAATGAGAGAAGTTTGCAAATGACAAAATATTTTGACTCGCTTGGCAATGTCAAATTTCATTTTGACATTTCTGAGGCATTTCTATGAAACTGAACCCTTTCATGAATAATTTGAAAGCATGGACTTTTCATTTTAATTCTGGATGCAAACAAACACTGAAATATTTGAATTATCCATGCAGTGAAAACTGAATTTGGCCAACTCTATTCTGTAATCAGTTTAGGCATTGAATGGATTTTAATGACTCACAAACTTCCTGTGATATGTTAAATATTTCTTCTTTCTCACTTGTACCTTGAGTATGGTAAAATAATTAATGTCTTTAATCCTGATCTGTAATGACCCTGTGTAACATTGGCACCTTTTGTGTTCTTTCCTCTGCATTCACATATTTGATTTTGCTTATTAGGAGCTGTGCAGCACAGTTGTAAGTAAAGTGTAGTTTTTAGACCTCAGATCATAATTTATGTAACATTAAGAGTAAGGTTTGCATATAGTCTGCCTTATCTGCTGTTAAGGCAAGTACATTTAGACACTTATCCAGAGTGCAATATAAAATTTATCCCCTCTTCACTTCTCTTGGTTTCAACCCCTTTCCTAGAGTGATTTCTTCCTTTGCTGTCAGACCAGACCTCCTCTGGGGGCAAGGAAGGCATTCTGGATGAAATCATCATGTTTAATGAGAATTTTTCCTACCTATTAGACTTTTCTCTCTTCATTACCAGCATTAAAATCTCAGGCAGCACACATGCTGAGATGTTTCCTGGGTTGTCAGGAATATATATCCTTAGACACCCGGCCAGCAGTTTCTATAATCTTCACTGGGCATGAGGCCAGTGTGTGCCCAGGCTGTTTTCTTGGCATTAATAACAGCATGTAGACATGGTCGTTCTTGGAATTTCACATCAAGCTTGAAAATCATCTCTTACTTGTGAGTTTGTATACAACATCAGTGAACTCTGAAAATTGAAGCTGAGGATCTTGCTGTGAATAATGACAAGCCTAAACAAGATCAATAGATGCGTTCCAAGAAGCCTGTGCACAGCTGGTGGCAAAATAGGCACATTTAATTTCCTCATATATCTGTTTAATTTTAAAATGTTGTGTATACATACACAGATCAGATTTTGAATTTGGTGCTGCATGTAGTGATTACAGCTGATCTTCAGAGTGGAATCTCAGAAAAAGTATAGAGAATAGGAATATTATTCAAAAACTTAGCAGTTTCATCTCCTTTGTCTCCTGCAGTGGTAGAATTTAGATTGCTTGGCATCTTCCAACAGATGTTATAAAGGAAGCTATTTTTTTGGGGGGTCCGAGTGCTGGAGAGCTGGCCAGAGTAACGACACATACACCGATATGATTTGAGCATCGTTCTCCACTTTATTGTTTACCTATACAAGCTCATATCTACTTTTGCGAAGATTCACACCCCGTCCCTCTAGACGACCTCTAATCCGTGGGAGAGCCAACCAGTGTATTGCTTTGCCAAGGATTTTCAGGGCTGCCTGCAGCCAGGTATTTTCCAGGCTTGCTGGCAGACAGGGGCCAGTTCAGGGGTTTTTTCTCAGCAACCCTGGGTTGTCCAACCTTTCCAGGGGTATCATATGCCCCTGTTCTGCATGAAATCCCTCTACACATCCCCCGTTTTCTTTTTGGGCAACCCAGGCCTGGTCGATGATCTTTCGCAGCCCTGCTTTAATGCAAGAAAAAATGCACCCACATACTAATAAGCCCAATATAACTACAAATAGCAATCGGCAGCTTTCTACTACCAAGGTACGCAGCCATCCGGTGATACCCAGACCCTTAAGCCAATCTCTAAGAGGGTCATCTGTCTCCTGAAGGTTTTGCAGGCCTCTCTTCACCGCATCGGAAACAGGCTACTCCGCCTGTCCAGGGATCAGGAGGTGGGCCTCCTTTTTACTTCGCCCCATTTTTACTTTGCGCCCCTCCCGTCAGCGCTGCGGCGATGACTTGTCCCTGTTTTTGCAGGACATTCTGCAGCGTTGCGGTAAATGCAGCTGTTTGAGACAACTGCTCCGCATGGCTAGCATGCACCAGCATCTCGTCTGCTCCTGCTCCCTGAGGCAGTGTGGCAAGAATTGTCTTAGTTTGTCTATTAGCATTTTCAAAGGCAAGGGTCAGGAACATTTACTCTTGGAGCTCTTCAGAGAGCTCAGTTGCGTCCTTCAAGGCTGCTGACAGACGGTCAATGAACTGACCATATGGCTCCGACAGCCCTTGTCGGACTGCTGCATATGGAGGAGACTTCTTTTCGGGTACTGACAACAAGGCTTTGTGGGCAAGAGTCTGTGACAACTGATGAATGACTATGGGCATGGTCAGCTGTGTCACCGTCGCCCCGTAAGCTCCGCTCCCAGTTAGCATGTCAGCTTGGAGTGCATACAGTGGGTCTTGTGTGTCACCTTGCTGTTTTCTAGCTTCTTCTTGTGCTAGCTGCTTCCACGTTCGCTCCCAGAGCAGGAACTGTGAAGGGGTTAACAACAATTGTGTGATGCTGATGCAATCATTAGGACCCAGGACATCTGCTGTAAAGATAAACTTCAGGATGCTCCATGTAGCTTCAGATTGCAAGCCATGCGTGGTGACCGTTTGCTTCGCTTGCTGCAAGATCTTCCAGTCATGGGGCTCCCACCTTGCAGTGTCCCCCTGTATCAGTACAGGGCAGGCTAGGGCATCTACGGCTTGCCAATCTCCTTCAATAACTGTGTTACGGACAACGGCATTCCATCTCTTTCGCAATGGATCAGTCCTCGCCGTCAGGGCTGATGGAGGCAATGGCTGCACCTCCTCTTGCGGGAAGGGAAGGGCTGTAGGCCCTGTGCCCGGTTCTCCCGACGGGAACGTAGGAGTTCTGGTGGCTGTCTTGACCGGTGGGTCCACGGGACGCCATGGTGCTGATGGTGTGGTTTCGCAAGCCTTAGACTCCAGCGCATCCTGACGTGTAGACAATTCAGTGAGCTTCTTGATTAATTCATGCATCATCTCTCGGTGCTTCTCCTCCTCTTGGGGCTGACCCCCAGCAGCCCTAGCTGGTTCTGGCTCTGTGGGCGACAAAGCCGTAGAGGCTGCTTCGCAGTCAGACGATGATCTGCTGTCTGGCAGAGGGGGGTGGCGCGCTGCTGTTTTTGGCCGGGAGCTAGGACCGCTCACTTCCCGTATGCTCGTCTGAGCCCTGCCCCCAGAGTCGGGAGCCTGAACTTCCGCTTTTGCTGCCATTTCTACTTCAGGCGTCTGTGGGGTAACTTCCTTCCCCGTCGTGTCCAGCAGCTCCCTCAGCGAATGTACGGGTGCTGTTGTTCCCTTCATCGGTTGACCCGTGGTCAGCCCGAAGAATCGCACAACCCTGGACTCCGCCCTGGCCTCCAGGCACCGCTCCGTGAGACCCCATCTCTTTCCTTTCCGGGGCTGACACCCCCCAGCACCTCCATGGCTGCCACGGCCACCTTCCTCTCTGCCTTCATTTCTGTGAGGGTATTAGTCACAGCTCTCCATGTTAATCTGAGAGCGTTAGCTTCTTTACCTTCCTTTCCTCCCTCAATTGTGGACAGCTACAGTTTGTTTCCAACTTCCCGCCATTCTTCAGTCGAGAACAAAAGCAAAGTGCATTTCAAAAACCCTTGTTCCTGGGCCCACGTTATTAGGGCATAGAGATCTCGATCTTTTACAGGCTTGACTCTCTTAGAGAGGATGCTGGCTAGGAGATGAGTGCCAGCCTCGTATTCCATAGCTTCTTACCTGCAGGGGCCTGCTCGGCTGTGCGAGCTCCGGTCTCCGGCTCCACTCAACTTTTTTGCTGGGACACTCCCGCTCCAGCTCTCCAGGCTCCTCACTGTCCTTGCAATGATTCGGAGTCTTGCTGCATTCAAGCAAAATGCATTTAAGCAAAAACAAACCACATCTAAGTGAAAATCACTCGAGTCCCTGCTCAGGCGCCAGGTTTTGGGGGGTTCAAGTGCTGGAGAGCTGGCCAGAGTAACGACACATACACCGATATGATTTGAGCGTCGTTCTCCGCTTTATTGTTTAACTATACAAGCTCATACCTACTTTTGCAAAGATTCACGCCCAGTGCCTCTAGATGGCCTCTAATCTGCAGGGAAGCCGACCAGTGTATTGCTTTGCCAAGGATTTTCAGGGCTGCCTGCAGCCAGGTATTTTCCAGGCTTGCCGGCAGCCAGGGGCCAGTTCAGGGGTTTTTTCTCAGCAACCCTGGGTTGTCCAACCTTTCCAGGGGTATCATATGCCCCTGTTCTGCAAGGAGTCCCTCTACACTATTTGGCTATTTGGCTCAGATTTTCTACAGCACAACAATGGTCAGCAAAACATTCACATCTATTTTCAACAGGCTGTTCTGGATCTTGCTTCTATTGGTGAAAAGCAGAAAAATTTGTTTAAAACTCATCTGACACTGTGCAAGCATAAAAGCACAAAATCAGAATGAGAGCCATGGGAAAGCTTTGATAAACAATTCTATCTCTGTAGAATGGTTTCTCACATTTTCAACCTGTTCTCAAAATGTAAACTTTGATGGGAAAAATGACCTGAGCAGGAGACTGAGTATAGGTCCTGGCAGAAAACCACAAAAAATCTTGTGGATCTCTTTACAGAATGGTGAAAAATGAAACCATCTCTTCTCTTTTTGCTGAACAGCTCCAACATTATGATGAGCTATGGCTGTATTGATGAGACTGCACTCTAAGTAGTGGCTTAGAACACAGTGGGATATGCTGGGTTTTGTTTGTTTTTCTTTAGTTAAGGTTAGCTGCTAATGGAAAGAGTCCCAAAGACGAGTGATAAGTTGACCAAAGTCAGGCTCATTCACAAAGATCAATGGTCCAACAGCACTCATCTATTATCTTGGACATGTGTGCATGGTAATCAATGGTCATCCATCTCTTTCCTGGAGGTCGATTAATCTTTTAAATTTTATATGCTTGGTATCCTGGTAAAGAGCTTTTTATAAAACCCTTTTCCTTTTATATATATATAAAAGTACTAAATTATCTAAACTATATAGGATGTGGTTCTTTAAAATCTAAAGGGACTAACTGAGGTGTGAAGTCAGCTCATGGCCATTTCTTCTTCATCTTTTGAGGACACATGGTTTTAAATATTTTTACCTGTAATGATTTTAAAATCAGTGAAATAGCAAAGTTTTAGCACAGTTTACTGTTTATGAAACTGAGTAAATTAATCTTGTAGGATGGCATAAAGAGATAACACTGTCAGATGAGATTGGTGAAGTCTTGAACTTGCAGTAAGACCTATGTCCTACCGAGGAAGAAACTTTATCTACATTGCATCTTAAATAGGAGACAGAACCATGTTAAATGCATGTACCTCTGAACATTTAACTTGGCAATAGAAATTACCATCCTTCTGGTAATGTTAGATCTCTGTCTTGATCAGATGAACCTAATCAAATATCCTTCAAGACAGACCTTCAGCTGGGTGGAATAAATAGCCACCTGACGGTTTATAAGATATCTTGACAAGAGAGGAACAAGAGTTGTCCTTGGAATATTCCCCAGCATCCAAAATACTTAGAGAAAGGCAGTATCTTGCTGATAACACAACCTATGCAGCCTTAATTGAAAGACTTCTCAGCTGGAAAAAAAGTAGAAAATATCTAGTTAAATCATCATCTTGCATAAAGCAAATAATTCCTCCTACTTTTGTCTATTTGTTTTGTTTTTCTTGAAATAGAATTGCATCAAGAGCTTTATTATCAGCAGGAATTCTAAAATTAGATAAAAAATTAACCTTCATTAATATTGGTCTCATTTTTGTTATATACTCTTTGATATACTTTGCTCTGTTCTAGTGCACCAGGTTTTTGTAAAAAAAAAATGTCCCTATTTTTGTTTTCTAAGTGCTTAATGCAAAGTGAAGATGGATGAAATAAGATATCCTATGTTGAAAAGAAAAAAATTTAAATCATAATTTACTAAGTGGTTTAATATGTCTAGTACTCTTACAGTAATATATTATTACATTATTGTATATAGTTTCTTATTTTTAAAAAGTTAAGTTCTTCAAGAGAAAAATTAAGGACATTTATCCAAGATTGAACACAGTTGTCTGAATTCTGTTATAATAAAATGATGCAGCAAACTGGAAGCAAAAAGATTTGTGTTGAAATTACATGAACAAATATTTCCTGAAGAAGATTTTTTATTCAGAGCACTTCTTACTCTTGAAGAAGAAAACACTGGACCTTCCCTGTAGGTATATTGCCATTTCTTTAGTGCCCAACTTCAGATGTGTCCCTGAGTGATTAGTATGACTGCAAAATGTAGACAGCAGGCTGATGCTATTCATCCAACAAATTTTTATCACTTTCTGAACTGAACTCCTCACAAAACTGAAGAGTAAGCTAATGCATAACTAAAAAAAACAAGCACAAAAAACACACACAAAAAAATAAGTCTCATATCTTGGTTAGTATCTCACAGAAAGACTGGCAAAACAAAGAACCCAAATGTTCCAGGTCTTGGTTCTGTTCCATAATAATTTTCACAGAAGACAAGTGTCACTATGCAACTGCCATTCAAGTTAAGTGGAATCTGCATTTCGTTTTGACTCTGAGGTGTCGATGTGCTGATTAGTTTTCTGATACAGCTTGGTTGTCAACATTTAAAACATTTCTTGGAAGAAGAAAAATAATTTTGAACAGAAGGCATTCTGTTATACCTATATTTATACATATTTCCCTGCACCCTCAAAACCTAGTTCTAAAGCGGTACTGGAGGAGCTGTCACCATCAGCTTGGAAACTGGTCCACTGACAGCATGTATCAATCAGTCGTCTCTCACAAGTATACAGGTTCTTTTTTCCTTTTTTTTTCTTTTTTTCTTTTTTTTTTTTTTTTTAACATGTTTGAATCGTTTAATGCTTTCCCTGAAAAAGGAAAAACAGACTAAATTCAGCATGGACATTTTGGAGGGTGGCATCTCTCATTAAACAGAATAACTGCCTTTTTGTTTTGTTTTGTTTTTTTTAATTGCAACTGATTTAGGTCATGAATTTGTAATCAGGGTGCTTGCAGGAGATGGAGAAGTTCTATGCTCCACAGGCTGCCTCAGTTTCATGTGAAGAATCATTGATGGTTAACCTCTCTATGTGGTATCTACCTGTCAAGGCACTTTTACTGTCTCTTTTTTGCCACAGGATAGGAGAGTACTTTCTTTCCAGAACAGTTGGTAGCTTTAACCTGCTCTTGGGAGAGGTGTAGCTGTGAATCCCTTTAGGCTGAGGAATACAGTGAAAGTGGATCTTCTGCATTTTTGAAAGGTGATTTATTTATGTAAGAGGGTGAGGCTGTGTTCTACAGTAGTTGTGCTCTCCAAAGGAGGAAAAAAAATGCAAGTTGTTCATTTTTTTTGGGAAGGAAGACTTTGGAGAGAGCAGGGTGTCTTTAGTTTGCACTGCATGGGGCAGGGGCCACCTGGCAAACCATGGTGCTTCGCATTATGGGCCTGCCCACACCTGTCCTACTGCACTGGATACCCACCTCTGGGATGCCCGGGGGACTTCCCCAAGTACCTGTCTCAGCATTACAATTTCTGTTCCTGAACTTTGACCCCTCAAGCTCATTATTTCAGTGCTCATCATTGCACACTAAGGCCAGTTTCGGAATTGGGCTTTATTCAATCAATACCTGTGGATACAAAACTTGTATCTCAGATCAGGACCAGCAAATAGTAGTTAGAAGTTTTTTGCTTCTGAATAAGAAAAGTGAAGATATTTCCCTGTGTTAGAAGGACATCCAGAAGAAAGATATGTAAAGATAGTACATTTCTTGCTAAAATATCCAAACTTTTTGTCAGAAATAATACTGACTGAAAGTGGAATAAGGCCTATCATGAGTGAAGTTCATGTTCTGTGTATTTTTCCAGGGATATAAGTTCTTTCTGATTTTATTAGTGTTTGTTGTTATAAGTAGCACCTAAAATGTCTTGCAGAAAGAGGATTAAAGGAAATATATATTTTTGTCCTTTCTAACTTGACTATTGTCTCTTCGCAGTGCTTTGTGCATGGTCAGATTTAGTTTTCACCACAAAGTCAGTTTCTTGATCTCTTCTTTTATGTATTTCCTTTTATGGTCTTTCAAAAAGCAACAGGGGACAGATGAGGATTTTACAATATCATTGTAAACCCAGAGAAATTGTCAAGGGGACTCAGCAGCAGGCAAAACTTCCAAACTACTTCTAACCTTCTGTTTTAGATCAGATTCTTTTTCAACTTCATGGCATCTGTGGGCAGATCCTTGCCCAAGGCACCTTTCTGTGGCTTGTGAGGACTCACTGTGTTAATTTCCTATACAGCTCCTTTCAAAGACGATTGCACCTATGTGTGAATATTTACATGACTTCAAACACATGCTCTGTCAAGCCACAGGGCTCGATCTACTTCCAGAGCAGACAGCTTCTCTCCTTGCCAGGTAATTGTGGTGACTTTTTTGGCACTTCCTCTCAGATAAGGTGAACTGTGAAAGTGTCAGTGAAATTAGGCGACTTCATTGTGCTCCATTGTACAGATGACCTCTTTCTAGGGTGGCTGCTCTCAAAGAAGTTTTTAAGGCCCATATGGATTCAACCACCTATGCTACTCTTTGGGATGACAGGTCACACAGAAATGGAGTCAAAATTGGAAATCACTTGAGGTGCTGTGCTAGGGGATTAAGTTCCTTCTCTGCAGGTCAGGAGCTCTGTGAGATGAGGTGCTCCACTCAAAATCAGGACTCTCAAACCATTGTGCCAAAAGGTCCTTGCCATGAAGTGATAATGCAGCCCTGAACTTCCAGTTGCCCTCACTGAGGTGACAAGGAGGAATCCTCCTAGAGGAGTGCAAGGGAAGAAGCTAGTTCTTTCTGACTGGAAAACAAGATGCACTTGTCCTGCTCAAGGATCCCAGGAGATGGAGAAGTTCATTACCCTACTCTCTTTACCCCCTCCTTCCCACTTCTGTGAAGGACAACATCCTTCAGACCCCCAGTGTGCCATGCAGCAGACAAGCATTAGCAGATAGCAATCTCCCTCCACCTCCAAAGTGGACAGTCCCCTTGGATAAAGTACTCCTTTAAGAGTTTTACTAAATCTGCACGTGAGCTCAATCTGCCCATGGAAGAATTTCCATTTGTGCAGATGGCATCATTTGGCAGATCACTCCGATGTTGGCAGCATCACAGGGGTCATATTTGTGCACAGATGGACTGTTCTTCATCTGTTTCTTTATTGTAATAGACCCAAATAGGTTTTCCCACAATAGTACATATGCGCATTACAACTCTCCTTGTTCCCTGTCAGACAACTTATTTAGCAAGAGCACACAAAAATTTCTCTCTTTGTGTCCTACTCTTTGTTCATGTATCAAGTCCTCTTTGTTTTGGGGATGCAGGGTGAGGACAGACTCAGGAGAGCTATCAAGGATCTCTGCAATCTTGAGCCATAAAATCTGGTGGCATCACCAAGATGGTATTCAGAGCACTGCTGTGAGTTTAGGTTATACTCATGCATAGATTTCTTTTTGTGGTAAATATTTTTTGCATAATGCATGTATTTACCACAGCTCCCTCATAAAGCAAGAGCCCTTAGAACTGACATGTGAGGGGACAATTGGAGGGATTGGAGAGGCTGGGGAATTGATAATGCAAACCTGGAGATTTTGAATCCAGAGCAATGATTTGACTCTAGTAGTAATGAACAAAAGCTGTTACCACTTGACAGCTGTTTAGAAAATTATGTTAAATGAACTAATTTTTTAGTGGTGAGACTTTTTTTTTTTTTTTTTTTGAAACATCTATTGTTACTCTCACTTGCAATCTCAGTGTGGCAGCAATGAACTGACAGTATAGTTTTCAGGAGCTGCCCTGCCAGTAGTGGTTTATGACACAGCAAAAGGACATTTTGGAAAATTTGCACTGCTTCTATTTTACTTTACACAATCATTTGCTTTGTTAATAGAAAAGTTAATCCCTGTATGCCTTACATTTGATTAATGATGAACTTGTCATCTTGTGATGAAGCTTAGACATTTTCAGTCTACATGTTGATAGCAACTTTGGCTTTTCCTTCTCACTTGCTAGTCTAATCAATTTAGTCTAAACTTCTCAGATGTCACAGGTAGTGCAGGTACTTCAGTATGGACATTGTTTGCTGTATACAGCCATGAAAGAAGTTTTCACTGGGTGTAAATGAGATCAAAATAGCTACAGAGCTTGGGCAGTGAACTTTTGGCATTTATATACCCAGACTCCTAAATCCAATATGTCATTAACATAATTTTTATGGACATTAGACAACATATAGGATACTCTTTTTTTCTTTTTTTCTCAAAAGGAGTACTGTTTGAAAGAAAAGTAGTTGCTTGTAATGTGAATATTACTGAAAAGGCAATTCCTTCTACAACTGCTTCAAAATGAAAAATACTTCTGCTTATTTACTGATTTATTTTTAACCTTTTGACAACAGAGTGAAAAAAAGACATGAACTGGGTACCAGATGAAGCATTTTGAATCAAATTAGGAAGAATATGTGGGTGAAGTTCCAGTAACAGTGGGTAAATAACTTCTTGGCTATACTGGGTAATGAGGAGAATAAAATTGTGGACTGCAGCTAAATGCAGGTTACTTGGGTAATATATAAAAACCCAAAACCAAAAAAACCCCCCCCAACTTTAATTTTATATCCATCTGGTAAGTCTTCATATCAGTCCCTAATTATCTACTTGTTAATGCATTTCTGGTTACTCTGACACCTTAGGAATTTTTCTATGCATTGATTTCTTGCCCAAGGCTATGGAAAATTATACATGCTTGGATACAGCTGGTTTCTGTTTTGGGGTCATTTTCTTTTTCCATCATGGTTACTGAACATATCTGCACAAATAGCTGCACTGAATTTTGCTTTTTCAGTATGATTCTGGAGCTTGAAAAGCAGTATAACCAGAACTCCTAGCAGAATTGCAGCTTCAGGAAGCAAACTAAAAAAAGGAGATGCAAAGTATTGTAGTTCTGTAGCATGTTATCATATGATAACCTATGGAAGGAGAGGTACAGATAAAAGATAAAACGTTTGTGGTGCTGGAGGTTTTGGCTTATTTTGAGAGAATTTAGTATTTTCTTCTTGAACAAGGGAAAATTCTTTCCTCCTCATTTTGAAAGGCATATGATGTGGTGTTTCACTTGCTGGAAGTTTTGCCCTCTCCTTAGATCTATCTGATGCAATAAGGAAGGAATTTCAGTCAGCACATTTCTGACTGGTTTCCCCAAATTAGTCTCTAACAGCTGAACTTCTTTTCCAGAGTATAAGGAGGTATAAGCAGTTTGTGAAGCCACATTAGGAAAGGACTTTCACAAAGACACTTGATACAACCTGTAGTGGTACAGGTTCAAGTCAACAAGACAGCTGACACCAAGGCCTCCCAGAGACTTCCCATTTAACGAATATATTTGCAGGAGATGGATTCTAGAGAAGATTTTATTTTCTCCTTTCATTCCCCAAATACTGAAATAACAGTAGTAGACAGTAATAACTGTGAATCCTAAAACCCAGAGTACTACAATATGTGAAGTGTACTGGCATAGTAAAATATTTTTCTGCCCACCAGAAGGCTTGGTTGAGAAGAACTCAAGATCTATGTATCCTTTCCTTTGAAGATGAGTAGCAGCCATGCTGAAGCTGAACTGTACAACAAGTAAGAACAAGCACAGGCTGATGATGTTCCTATCACAAGAATTAGGATGATCAGCAAGGGACAGTTTATAGGTCTGGCTTTATAAGCCCAATCTCCAAACCCCAGCTGGCAACTAAGTACCATGCAGCGACTTGCTCAGTCCCCCCTATATACAACAAATCTGGCAATTGAATATTGAGCTGACCCTTTTTGGTCTGGGCTCAGCTGTCCTGGCCGTGTTCCCTCCCAACTTCTTGTGCACTCCCTGCCTACTCACTGGTGGGGCAGTGTGAGGAGCAGAAAAGGTCTTGCATGACCGCTGCTTATAAAACAAGTTTTACCACTGGAGTAAGGCCCATCAAGCAGTTGATGGTAATTTGTCAAAGCACGTCTGGTCTCCCTGACCTGATCAGGGTTTGTACCTGGTGAGTGCCACTGGAGCAAAAGACATTGACTAAGAGCTGTTGGGCTAGAGACACAGCACTCATGATACAGAGAGAGCACCTGAATAGCACACGGAAGTTTTAGGGCATATGCAAGTTCACTCTTGGAAATCATTGCTGGTGAGGATGTTTCCATGGTCCCTATTGAGCTGAGAAAACCCTGCTGCAGTGTGAAAATGTGGCTACTGATGTTTGTTAGCAGTAGTTGTACAGCTCCTTCACCATCTCACTCTCCCCACAAAACAATGAAGGGGCTTTGTGTAACCTCAGAGCAGCCTTGCTGGTGGGCACTCACAGTATGGGTTCATAGAACCCAGACACACCACTTTTTGTCTCTGGCTTCTTGTCTGTATTGTCAGTGTTGCATTAGGCAGGGGATGGATGGGCTCTGAAAGGCAGTGGAACAGAAATCTCCTGTTTTACAGAGGCAGTAGGAAATAGGAAAGCCAGTCAGAACATGCAAAAAGAACACTTTTTGATTTCTACAGTCCTTGTGAAAAGGAAGATAATCATGTGCTTAAATTTTGCCAATATAAGTTATTTTGTGAAAGGCTCCAAAACAGAATACAGGCCTGAATACAGACTGATTTTATACACACTAAGGTAAAGCCAAGTCAAAGTAAATGGGAAGTGATCCCATGGTTTTTATGCTGTGAAGGTCTATGTTCTGATAGACACTAAGACAATGATTTTAGTCAGCTGTGGATATTTATGTTTTAGAGAGGGGGGAGAGAGGGGAAAAAAAATTGGAGGATAAATGTTACTAGCATTATAATTATGAGATTTGTCAGAATTTCCATTATCAGAGTCTGTTTACAGGTTGTAAATATTCCCTCTGGGCTAAGACTTAAAATTCAAGGTCACACATAGGAAATTGTATTTATCTTTGCTAAATTAAAACATTGGTTCAGCAGCTTATAAAAAACTGCTTTCACAAGAAAATCCTCCAAAGTGCACGAAGTCCAGATACTTCTGACTTCTTTTTTTTTCCAATCTACATTTTCTTTCTGCCTGATAAACATGGCATATGCTGGATATGCCTTGACCTGTTACTCTGACATTAGTAGCAGAGATATATTGAAAAGTAATGTACTGAAAGTCTTTCACCTATGAATGCACCTTTTCTTGATGGCATTTTCTGTTATTTTGCTTGTCAAGCTCCATAGTGTTCAGTGTTCCTTCTTTATATTTGTAAGAGGACTTTGTTACAAATAAATCTTATCACTATTCAAATAGAATAATTATTAGGTTCATATTACCATTACTTTTCCTACAGAATAATAAATATATCTTTAAAATTCCCTATTTTTGAAGGTAGTGTAGCAATTAAAATGCACTTAAACATTCCTTATTTGTATGCAAATGGTCAGGATGAAGAAGAACAAGAGGATGTGCAAAATGGTATGCAATTTTCAATCACAGATATATATATATATTTAGTATAAATCTATTCCAACATTTTTTGACTTCTGATAGCATGTCCCAATTATTTTTGTGATTTAGAATATAATTTACGATTTAGATTACCAAGGAGTAGAGAATTTTATAGTGTCCAATATTTTTTTTCCTCTAATTCCTAGTTGAGCATGAAAGAATTCATCTGTATGGGGCCAGTCAAATTGTCTGTGAATAATTTTCTGTTAAATAGCATTCTGGCAATGAGTTTTTCATTTCCCAGAGTATTTTAACTGGTGTTTTCTGGAGCTGATTGAATACTGTCCATTTACTATATTGACACATTTTGATGCTGTGACTGAATACATTATTCAATTAATCATCTCTGCAATATTAGACCAGCCGTAGTTTATGCTCAGAGTCACAGACCTGATGTGAATTCACTTATGTAAGAGCTGTGTGTGGTTTGATGAACCCTTTTCTTTAACTTCTTCTGTTCAGAATAACAGACATTGGGTTGCTGTTTAAAACAGGTTGGTTGATTTATGATTTTGCTCCCCTTATGCCATGTGTTTAAGAAAAAGTTCCTCTTTTCTTATAGGTCTCTAAACGTTTGTTCTGGTTAAATACTAGAGGTTTATTTGAAATTGGGGGCAGAGACATCAGTGCCTGACTCAACTCCTCCTCTTCATTGGAAATGTTCCCTGCTAGAAGAGGATAAATCAGGCCATGGATCAGGGGGCCATCAAGATCCTGGACACAGCTTATCACGGTGGTGATTAAGAATGATGCAACTTGAACTCACTTTTGAAGGCAAAGACCAGACTTAAGGCAGGAGGCTGCTACGTGATCATCACTTTACATATTTGTAGTAAGTATGTGTGGTCCAAATGCTATGTCACCCAAGTCTGTTTGAGGGCTGGGACATTTTCACCACCTGCAACAGAAGTGACATTAGTACAACAACAACAAAAAAGAACTAAGAATAAAGGGGAATGTGAAGAGTCTGGGAAACTATTTTATAATATTTTATGTGGTGGATTCTGCTCTCATTCTTTAATGCGAAATGAAGAAATTTGCTAAAGAACACACTAAAATTAGATGCCATGTAGCCGAGCACTGGATTTGAATGAGGCCCTTCATCTCTTGGTTTTCCACTGGTTCAGTGATAACCATTGCCTTCAAGATCTCTTCAGGCCATGGAGCTGTGGTGTCTCCTACCTTCTGCAGCTAAGATTTTTGCTAAGATGTTATTTCCTCAGCTCTGGCTGTAGGTGGAAAACATTAAAATGCCTCTAAAATTTCAAGTGTTGTAGTTTTAAGAGTATACTTTTTGTGGCTATAAATGCTTTTGATTTAGTATTTGTTTATGTTCCCTCATAGATGCTGACCTACCTGAGCTATCATTAAAGCATCATCCAGCTTTCATGCAGCTTATACAACAATACCTTGTTTAAAACTAACTTAATTTGAGTTGCAAACCCTACAGTATATTTATATATTTATATATTTTTCAGGAGGTGGAGAGGATGTGCCAGGTACAGGCATGCAATTTATAAGCCTTAGTTGGGAGGTTAATTGATTTGTGTTCCTGTTATAATCAATACTGAGTGGGAAAGGCTCCTTAAAAACATTTTTGTTCCCTCAAGTTAAGCTTCTTATCTGAACTACTATTCAGAGAACAGTATTTCTCTGTAATGGTTGTCTACGGACGCTAGCCAATTAACACTGGCCTGAAGGTGGATTCTTGAATTTAGGAGATACCATCCTCCCTCTGACAGGGCTGTAAGAATCCATCATAGTGCAAAGGCAAGGGCCCATCACGGAACAGTGGGTGCCAGTCTTGGTGCAAAATAAACTGAAATTTCTTAAATATGAAAGCCATGGTTCAAAGAGGGCAACTATTCAAATATTACTAGAATTTTTAAGGGAAAGACAAGGAAAAGTTCATATGCCTTCTTTATCTTTGTAACAGAATAGTTCTGGAGAATTCACCTTGAAATTTATGCTATTAGTGCTGTCAGCCTGCAATACGTATTTCAAAACAAGTACTATGGAGAATTGAAGATATATGCAAATGAGTTATTAAAGAGCAGAGAAAAATTGTTTCAGAATTACAAGAAGAAAACAGTGTGATGGAACAAAGGTCAGCTTAAGTTACATCAGACCTTCAGGTTCTTGTTTCAATTCAAAATCAATTTCAAACAAAACCAAATGAAATCATGCTGAGAGAAAGGCCACAGTAACATTTCAACACTCCACTGTACTGAAACACCATAAAGTATTATCTGATCTTCCATATCACAGAAAATATTCAGTTAGTCTATTTGGGTATTTTAGTAATATTCAATATTTAAAATTGGGGGACTATAATAAGGAAAATCAGCCCCTCTTAATTAAAAATGGTTCATGCTAAATCAACATTTCATATTTTCAAGGCATCTCTTTACAAAAGTAATTAAAATCTCCAGACATCTTTTAGTGCTCTGTGGATTTAAGTGTTTTCTTTTTCATTCAACTTTCTCCCTTCTTAAGAGAGAAAGAATTATCTTGGGGTTTATTTTCCCTCTTCTGTAACAGATCCGTCTTTGGCTGTTTGTGTGGATGCCATGCAAAGACCTCTCAATGTAGACCTACAAGGTAAGGAAATGCAATGGATTCTTCAGTCACAAACTTGTAATAGGGTATTGGGGAATTCAAGGTGAAATGAAATACTATGGAAAAAATCCACTTAAAAGCTCACACTGAATTCCTCTAGGGCCAAGATTTCATACTTATGCCAGGTTACATCCTTGGCTGATTGACGTTGAAATGAAGCTTAGTTTGCAAAGCTCTTTTACTGTTCAAACCTCCTCTGGAACTTCTGATATCTTTAATAAGAAATGTGAGAATGAGTAAAATAAAATTCAGAAAAAACCCGCCAAACTATGGAATTCTCTCCAGCAGCCAAAATTGCATTGTGTGTGGGCTTTTAAAAAATTGTTATACACACACAGGCAAATTGGCCCAGTGAATATACTGCAAATCTGCTATGATGAATATCTTAGGCAGGCTCAAATCCTGCTGTAGGTTAACAAATAGTGGACCCAATGACCAGAATGGTGATTCTCCTGTGCAGAAGGCAGAAGCTTTTGGCCAAGTATCATTAGCTAATGCCAAAGCAAAGGGAAAACAGCGTGGGTGCAACAGCCCATCTAGGCCACCTGGCCCTCACGGTTTTATTGGAATAGTCTCACTCACACCGTCCTCAGAAAGAGAAGGCCAATGTGGGTCAGAGAATCATTTTCTCTTCCTTCCAGCATCTTAATTAAAGAGTCAGTCACTTCCACAGATCATTCTCAGATAAACAGGTTGTCTTCAGTAATTCATAATACAAGGTTTCTGGGAAAAACAGAAACTCTACTTTAAAGATAATAATAGATCTTTCCATCCTGCTGGCAGATATCAATTATACTGGGAAAGCACTTGGAGGTTCTGTACATACGCTAGTACAGGGGACTCATTATCCACATGATTATAAGTGTGGTAGGAGAAACTTTCTAAGGACAATCACTTAGATCAAGAAAACTTGAGGAAAGAAACTTTATAAGTGGTAAAAGCTGGAAATATTTGAGCTAATCTTTTGCTTTCCTGCTTCCCTGCTGTTATTAATAAACCCACATCTCAGAAGAGAGAGTTTAGGCTTTGCTACAACAAAAATTATATGTTTCTGAGCAGTCCAATGAGGACACCTGTTTATGATCTTAAAAACAGCCTTGGGAGATGAATCACCAGTTAGTCAGTTTATGTACACAGTTACAGTTCCAGAAAGCTGAGGAGCAGTAATGCCAGTTGTGAACCTGGACCAATGAGTTATGAAGGGTTTTACATGGAAAAAGTAGGTAATCAATGAATGAAAGTATAGTATTATAGAACAAATTAATGTTAAAAAAAAAAAAAAAGGGAAAAAAGCTGGAATGCATATAGCAAACAGAAGTGCTGTTATAATGAAAGTCTCCACCACTGCCTTTTTTTGTCATAATCTTTTCCAGATAGGCTTGTAACATTTGTATGTCTGATTTGGTACACAGACATCTGAATGTAGGCCCCTCCCTTGCTGTTCTGACACTGACTGTGAAACTGTGGAACAGTAAACACACAAGCCTAGCAGAAAATGTGTTGGTGTGTGGAATTATGTATGTGGTCCTGGGAGTACCAGGTGAGGAAAGTTCAACTCTTCCCAGCTGAGTCAAATTAAGAGGGTAGGCAGCATATGAAAGCAATGAAGGAAAAGGAAGCTGGAGAGCTTGATGGGAGGGCTAGTGGAGGGACTGGTAGAGGTGTTTTGCCTCCTGGCTGAGGCCAGGGAAAGGAGCTGAGGGATTCACCAGCTGACTTCTCTGAACAGGGATGGGAACTTGGACAAAGCATCAGAAGCTGAAGCCAGAGAGATAAAAGACTGTCTCCACTACCTAAATGAGATCTAGTGAGCAAAGAGACAAGTGGAAGTGCAGGCAAGCTGATGGTGTGGTGATGGACTCTGCTGAGAGAACATGGAGCTGCTGTTGGAAAGTGCTTTTGCTTAGTGATCTGCTGACTGTGTGACCGCAGTGCCCTAGGCCAGAGCCCTGGAACTGGGAAGGTGGCAGAAGTTCTGGAGTTTTTGAACCGAGCCCAGCTTGTTTTATGTCAGGGCATGTGTGGATGCTTTGTGGGTTTTCCTGAGCAAAGTGTTTGTTATGTAGTTGTGAAGAGTTGAATGTTGTGACTGGGTGGTCCTTTCCAGTTCTATTACCCATTTGAGATTCTGAAGGGTTATACATGCCTCATATATGTGTGTGTATGTATATATAGCCTATACACACACACACACACATATATATATATATATATATATATATATATATATATTCTGTGATACTGAGGAAAGAAGAAATTTCTCAGTAGGATGTTAGTGAATATGAGACATCTCAGAGAGGATAGGTGGATCTGCAAATGATAGCCAGCTCACAGGGAAGCTGTACATAACAGTTTTTGGGGAAACCTTAGCAAACTAAGAATGGGTAGTTTCAGAAAACTTACCAGCTTTATCATGAGGTTGTCCTTGTGGTTTCATCAGTCAGTGAAACATATTCTCCCAGGAAATATCTAGGTTTATTATTTTCTCAATTACCTCATTATTTATACTTATCTGTTGTCGAAATCCACCTTCTGTTCCCCAAAGTCATCTTCTGCTTGGTTATGGACCAGCCCAGAGCAAAATGGAGTCCCTGCCCCAAAAAGGTTACAGACTAATTATAAACAAAGATAAATGTGTTTACTTCTGTGTGTCCCTCTGTTAAACGTGAAGAAAGGAATGCATACAGCACCTTAGGCAGCTGCTGAAGGCCAGCAAAAGTATTTTTGTAGGTTTTACAGTGAAGCAGGAATCTGTATATTTCTTGAAAGCATAAAGGTCAGCTGTTCCCCCGCCCTCAACTATTAAAACAATGTTTAAATAAATGTTCTAACACAAGAACTATAAGAAACAAGTAAAGTCAAAAAAACCTACTAGCATGTCCTAGCTGCCTTAAAGAAGAAAAACTTTTCAGTAAGCATGTTCAATTTATCTTGCTAGTATTATCCCAGTGGCCTCTTCCTTTTGTTGTTTGTATTTGTTTTAGTGCATGCCCAGTGCCTCTAGGTGAAACCAGCAATGTCAGCAGCACTCTGCATGTGTCACGGGGTATGTGCAGAATATCTGTTTGGAGAATCAGGGCCTGACACCAGCAAGAGAAGGACTCCTTTGCAGGGAAATGAGGGTGAGGAAGGTGAAAGGTCAAATTATTGCATCAGATTTTATCATGTATTTTAAAACCTTGCCTGAGGAAATAACATTGAATCTTATGATGACTTTTCTTTTGCAGTGGAGGTGAGACTGCTTGAAGGGGAACCCCCTTTCTGCACATAGTAGAAATTCCCAAAGAGTACTTGAGACTCTCCTCTGGCAGAAGGGAAGAGCAATGAACAGTTGAATTTGATAGTGACCTGACAAAAGTTACAGGAACTAGAAGGGAGGTAGGTCTCATCCAGCGTGTGAGCACAGACTTTGGCCCTCACCCCTGCTGTGAGTGTATTGCACAAAGAGTCAGTTCATCAGCTGATCGTGGGCAGTCAGAGGATGTTAGCAAGGTGTTCTTCACTCAGTAGCTAATTATGTGGGATTGCAACCCTCATGGCATAACAGAGTGTTACAAAGAGTCTTTGGATCTTTCCTGTCATTGTTCTGCTTTGTTGTGTTAGTGCATCACTGCTTGGGTGTTAGTGGGTAGCATTGCTGAGGGTTGCAGTAGTGTTTGAGCAAAGAGCTTGAAAGGTGACAGTCTGAAGGTTTTCTTGGTTTCCCATGGTCTAACATCTCTTTGGGCTGATGTCTCCCAACACTGCAAGCCCGAATCACCTCATATTTCTGAAACATTTTTGCTCCCCTTCCTTGCAGCCCCTTCTTGCTGTGGTTTCGTCCATGCTGTGTGATTTGGAAATACTTGCATTTAATAGAAGTCACACAGCACAAATAAATAACACTCATGAAAGTGCGTGTGAGTAACTGTGCATAAAAGTGTTTAATATTCTTCAGCCAGCTGCTGAGAGGTAAGCCAGTCAGAATATATCAAAACCAAACACAGCACTGGCAAGATTAAACAGCAGTGGATTTGCACATGTAATAAACCTGCTACATTGAGTTTAATCCATATGTAATTGGGAATAGATAAGGCTGGAATTGAATGACTGCACAGGATCTGCCTCAGATGGAGGAGGGAAGAGGGGGAGCAGCCCAGAGCATGGGGGCAAGAAGGCTTTTCAGCCTGTGGTTTGTCATGCAGATGCTGGAATAAGAGGTGGGTTTACACTGTTTAATTGTGAAGGACATTAGAAAGGTGGTATGATGTTGATGAGCTACAAGTACAGCAAAGGGCTTGGCTATTGGATAACTTCAAGTGTAAACAGGTTGTTTTCCTCCCTGGGCTATGGGAGGGACAGTTCTAACTGGGCTTAGTGTCAAGAAATGTTCCTGATTGTTTTTAGACTGTCCTTATTTGCCTGGTCTACTTTAATATGGTAAAATCAAACAGTGAGAATAAAATAGCTGCTACTCTATTGTTCTGCCTTTTCCCCATCATCTCTGTTTTTCAATTTAGAAAGGAATGACCCATGACCTATCCAAACTCCTCCCTTCCCACTTCAAAAATCATAGTACCTTGTCCAGTCAGTGTCTGTGTTGGCTTTTGCTCTGTTCCCTGATAACTATTTGCAAAGGAATGTGATGTTTGCCTCCCTTCCAGCTTCCTTCATGCACCTGATGGTATTTGTATGACTTTTCATGTGTTTTGAAACCCATGAAAAGCTGCATATACAACATTAAAAATACATTTTTTAATTCTATGGGTTGCAAATTTTTTTATGTAGTTTATCCCTCCTTGTCCCTCCATAGCTCTAAAAGTCTGATACGTTTTTTGTCTTCCTGGTTTCTCTTCTGTGATTTCCTATGTAGTTACCACTAGCACACAGCAGCTCGAGAGGCATTAAATGCATGCACAGCCAATCTTTTCCACTTATACTTGATAGACCCAGTAGGCTTGTGAGGATATTCTTAGACAGTAATGGAAAGGATCAAAGGACCAACATTTATCACACAGGACTTTGTTTTCCTCAGTTGTTGTTTCTTTTGATTCAATTAGTACAGCCCGCTTTTATGTGAGGATCAGATTTTGCCATGATTTTACATGGCTCCACAGCATGTGACTGTGAAGCTGGGGCACTTGTTCCAACTTTGTTAGCAGACACCAAAGAAAAACAGCAAAAATGCAGTAATTCATTAACTGGCAAAGCTGAAGTCAGACTTGCTTTCTGTCTCCTGGATATAGCAAGTAAGCTTGGGCTGGCACAGGGAAATCTGCTGTTGCCTTGACCAAATGCAGAAGCAGAGGATTTTTTTAACTGTTTGATTATACATCTGCTTTCCTATGTGATGTTTTCTCTGAAGAAGCATTCCTAGCTTGAGCTGTCTGAATTCAGAAACAGTGTTTCTGACAGCCCCTTCTCAGCTACTGCTCACTTGTGTAGGTACCATTGACTTATTTCATTTTGATTTACAGAAATATTTTATTTTAATCAATTTGATTACATTTTGATTTACATGCATCCCTGAAGCATGGAGCTGTGCCTCTCCGAATGCAGTGAATTACCTTAGTCCAGACCAGGACTAAGCAGCTCACTGTCCTCACAGTGAGACTCATTATGGGTGAGAAGGCAAAGTGATTTCTTTGCCTGTGTCTTCTCGGACGTGTATCTCAACCAAGTAGGTGTTCCCCAAGGTTACCCAACATGCAGTGAGATGACCAAGTAGCTTGAAATGTACTTGGGACCACTACTTGCTTTCAAACTGTAGTTTTTAGCAGTGCAGCTTTAGGCCCCTTGTTTTCCTTCTGTAGTGGCCAAGCTGGTGGGAAAGTTTCAGGATGGTGAGCATGGCTGGATGCTCTCCTGATGGACCCTCAAGCTGGATAGCTGAGTTGCAAGGACCATAAAAAACATTTGAAGTTCTGTTGCACAATTTTTTGCCTGAAAGTATAGGGTAAGGTGTTTAAAAGCTACTCTCTTCTCTTGTGATCTATGTGTTTGCTAAAGGTTTGAGTACAAGAATTTTTCAATCATTTTGCAAATGGGTTGTGCTTAGTAGCAATTACAATAAAATTTAATCCAAAGCCCCTGGATATGGCAGTTTATGCCTCTTGCTTTATTATTTTTATTATTTCAGAGTCATATAATTTGTGCATTTTAATTTGAGTGATGTTGGCTATATGCTTTTGCCACAGGACTCAAATGAGAAGCTTAATAAATGACTATGGGATTTACATGACTAAATTTATTTCTTATCTCAGAGCTGCTAGCTTCTCCCTTCCCCCTTCTCCCCATACCCATTTAGTCTGAATTTCTTCCTCTTTGATGTGTTAGTATTGTATACAACTTTTATTGACTGTCCATGTTACAGAATGATGGTAATTTGGCTGCTGCTAATTATGTGGGTATTGTGGGTGAACAGGATGGCAGAGTAACTAAAAATTCAAGGATGCCTTAGAGCCGAGAACAGTTTAGAAGAAAGTAATTGTAAATGCACCATCCCCGGAGCTTGCAGGGAACAAAACAGTCAGCTTTTCATACAAGGCTGTGTCTCTCTAACGCTTGTGCTGGGAAGTACCACGTGGAGCCTAAGCATTTCTTGTCTCTGTCTCTTCTTAGATTGGTGGAGGGCAGTGGAAGGTTGGTCTCAAGGCCCCTGACTTGACTGGTGCTGTGACCATTACATCTACCTATGCAGGATAGTCCATTACTCAGTATTAAATTCTGTGTTCATATTTCTGCTCTAGACACTGCTACTCAATCAACAGTGTTTGTTGAATGGTTAATAGGGTAACAGCACAATAGAAAGAGCTGGCTTAACGGAGAGAAAATTTTTTGAAACCTGATTTTGGTTTGTAGTGGATTTTTTTTCACTCTAATATACCTTTCCAGTCTAATTCTTTCAATTTTATAAGACCGCATAACTCTACCCCAAAGCAGCTATTTTGTATTTGGCTATATATCAATATCACTTCTTTAACCCTGTAAGCATCTGTTATTTTCTCTCTGACAGAACACTCTTCTTGACCAATACAACCTGGGAAAGGTGGTTCACCAAGCCAGGTACACTGATGGACTGATATAGCTCAACAGTTCCTATTTAATTGCTTGGGGTTCTTTTTCTGGGTTTGTTTTTTTTTTTTCCTCCCTTGCTTCAATTACAATACTGTAAGCAGCATTTAGGTGCTCCTGATCAAGTTTTCCTCACCTTCCAGCATAACCTGGTAATTCTAGGAAGCAAATTCTCTGCATTATTTTAAAGCTTTCCCTGTTTCTTGAGTAAGAGAGTCCCTGCGTGTCCATTCAACAGTGAAGGAAGCTGACAAGTTCTATGGCTAAAACCTGCCTTCCTCACCAGCTCCTTTGTGGAACTGTCTTAAAAATGGGATTCATGGGGAAAAATGAGTAGGTGTGACTACAGGAAATTACGTATAGTCATTATTTATTTGCCTTTTTTTTTTTTTAGTGTTTCAGTTTTCTTTGGTATCTTTTGCCAGGAGGAGTGAATGCAGTAGCAGAGATGTGCAGATCTAAGTTGAGGGCTTAGAAATGTCTGAGACTTTTTATTGCCAAAGGAAGGCTAGGAAGAGTGCAAAGGTGTTTAACCTGTGGTCTGTATAATTCATGTTTGCCAGGATAAGCTGTTTGGTGGCTTTTTTTTTTTTTTTTAATTATATATTAGCACCTAAACAGCATTAGCAAACCTAATAAACTATTTCAAGAGCACTGAATGAAGGATATGAATCTTGTCTCTGTGTATATGTATATATGTCTATTGTCCCCCCAACCCTCCCATTTTCAGGGGAAAAACCCATTGCTTTTTTCATGTTGTTTCTAAGTCTACAATAGAAAATATAACAGCTTTATTATCAATGCTTTTGCAGTATAAGACACTGCAGCCAGTAAAACACTGTAGTAAAAAGACACTGAAAATTTTAAACTCGCTGCTCGTGGGAGTATAGTTTTCACTGGTTTTGTCAGCAAAAATTCCGCCAATTGAATTGTGGGTGGAAGGTACAAAATTTGTGTTGGTGAAAGAGGATATTTATTTACTGCTCATGTGGATATGGTTTATAAGTTGCTTCTGCAAGCAAATGCAAAATACACTTTTTATTTTTCTGTATGATGCTTTGAATTCATTATAGCTGAAGGGTTTTTTTAAATGTTTGTCAGTATGGTTTGGAATTACCAAGTATCGGTAGTTACTATGGATGATTAAAATTGCTGAGGAAAAACCTCCTTAGCATATTTCAGACTTCATGTACGCATCAATCTCTAAGACAGTGAGATGTGTAGTGCATTTTAATCATATTGCAGTACCTTTGTATCCTGCAAAACTATTTCCATTGAAGTCTGAAATGAGCCTGGCATGACCCAGAGTCAACATGATAATATATTCTTGATATCCTTTACATGCTGATAACAGTTCAGCTGCACTAAAGCATTTTGTCAAGTTGTGCTCATTT
This sequence comes from Corvus cornix cornix, assembly GCF_000738735.6. Lineage (NCBI taxonomy): Eukaryota > Metazoa > Chordata > Aves > Passeriformes > Corvidae > Corvus > Corvus cornix. Next base: position 60,646,275 of record NC_046333.1, read on the forward strand.
TCTATAGGTGTTAATATATTTGGCAATGAGAGTTCAGATTGTTACTCTTAAATTAGTGTTGAATTTGGGTCATCAAGAACTCTGAATTGAGCAATTCTACCAACTGTTGCAGGACACTCTAGCAACCTTTGCATTAAACTGTGCTGCTGCGTGTTGAGTGTTGTAATTTAATAACAGGCACGTTGTAGCTACTTGTCTTCGTCCTGAGAAAAGATGGGAATATGTTAAGTTGATATTGCTGTAACTTTATAAGGTGAAACAGAGACAGGGCAGCCTAAAAGGACTGGTTTGTCTCCCACTTCCTTCCCCTTGTCTGTTGAGTCAAATCCTTATCAAGATTTTTCTTGGCCTGTTTTAACATAATTTAGCACAAATTTCATTTTCCTGGGTATCTTCACAATTTCAAGAAAAGTGCAAACCAGCAGTTCTTTGTCAGAGAGTCATGGTCTTCTGGCTCCACATTAAAGAAATGCCAGAGGTCACGCTGGGTATTCTCACACAAATAAACCAGATTATTTTAGTTTGGCTTGATGGTTTGAAAGGGAGTAGTGGTGTTTGGTTAAAGAGCTGATTGCTGGGTAACCTCTTGTAAGAGTGCTCATTTGTTTTTGACTTTTCAGTCTTGGATCACTAAGAAGATGCATTTAAGCTCCAGAGTCTGCTTTTCTACTTGTTTCGAGTTGCAAGTCAAAAGATGATATCTCCACAAAAGATGAGGGTGAGAGGTTCCATTTCTTTGTTTCTTCTTCACATGGACAAAATATAGGGTGTTTCATTTGCAGAGCCTTACAGCGCCAACTGCAGGACAGCCATGATACGTACTTGTTTACTACATCAGTCTTGGTTTAAACTTCTGTTTCATTAAATGTTGTTTTCAAACCGCTACTGTAGTCATAATTAGTATGAAACATGTAGGAATGACATATACAGCATCCTGTGGCAATCTGTGCACAGGGTCCTGGGCACTGGCTGGTCCTGTTGCTTTATTGAAAATCCTTGCCACAACTGCTCTTTTCATTCAGATCAAATGATGGACAAATATCTTCCAGTTTCATTACCAGCAGCCCAAGAGAAGGGCAGTACTTGAAGATCTGTGTGTAACACAGGAGTGGCCTTGTAAGGTTGAAGGCTGTTTCTTGAGTCCCTGAATACACTTCAAATGGGTGAAGGAACAATTCGTTATCACTATGTATGTAAGAGGACATAGGAGTAGTAGAAAACTGCATGTGTGTTGGAGTCCCTGAAGATCTCCAAGACTAAATTGCATGGCAGCAGTTGATCCGTTTGATCTTTGCAAACAGTAACTTCTGCAGGCAAGTGGAAGTGTAGGCAAGGGTCTGCTGAATGCTGCTTCTGCTCAGTGTCCTTGCAAATTCCAGAACTTCTGCTTACCACCCCAGACTGCAATGTGGACATGCCCAAAATAACAGAGAGAAAATGCAGCTAGGAAACCAAGCCCAGGAGTAAAACATTTTTACAATTTTTAAGAAAAGCCTACAGCAAGGTTCTGAGTAGGACAACGTTTGAATAGATGCTTGGAAGTGGAAGGAAAGGGACTATTTCCTGCTGTCTGCCCTCCTGCAGGGCTTTATGTTAATAGATGAGTTCAGAGGAACTGGTTGCACCCTTGATTTTTCCTTCTAGTGGGAGCAGCCCCCAGAATCCTGCAAAATGCTGAGGGCAGGAGAGCAAGAGCAATCTGCTTCATTCCCCAAACGTGTTTTGGCACAGACATTTTGGTCAATGTTGTTAACTTCGTGATAGGAGTTCCCATGACAAACACATTCCTATCTAACCCCAAACAGCAGGGTTAATCCCAACCTTTCAGGGTTAATTAAGAGGTAATTGCATGGGCCTCAATTAATCCCTGTTTAACTCAGTTGCATGTGATGGAAGGGCACTAGAGATTAATTTGGCATACTGCCTCATCAAATTCATTAATATCATTGAATGTGAAAAAATATTTTAAGTGTGAAGTAGCAGCTGCGACTCCTCTGCCCTATGACGGGGTCTAGCAGCACTAGGCAAAACCTTAAATACTTGTCATAAGGCTATAGATACCCGTATGTTTGGCTGAGTTAGGGAACTGCTGTCTCTTCCTCTCAGTGGCTACAGAAAATCTTTAAGATGCTGAATCTCACAGTAGAAAGGAATTGGTCCAATGGAGGAGTACTGACTTCTCGAATCCCTGATGATTTTGGTGGGCAGGACAAATGTTTGCTCCCTCTCTGAATCAGGCCCATGGTGGTTTCCATGAGAGCATGAATTCACAGGGCGATATGTTACACAACATAGCCTGCTTAGTCTTAATTAAGGTTATAATTGAGAGGATGCAGAAATGTTTTGTCATTACTCTGCAGATTACTGAAATCTTAACTAATGAGATTTGACTCTAACATCTGCTGTAATAGTAAATTTAGACCTAGATGAAAAATTCATATGCATTAAATGGCTTAGTACTGAAAGTATGGCTAAAACAGCCCAATGTCAGTCTCTGAAGAAGTTACTTCTGAGTTTTGAGTCAATGCCTGGCTGAGGGGGACAGGAGGGCTCAGATGGAGGTAGGTTACTAGATTGTCACTACTTTCTTTGGTTGGTTATGCCCCTACAATCCCTTGCCCAATACCTGCACATGCCACAAAATACTCTGGCTTTGCTGACTTTCCCGGTTAAGTTTCCTCCAAACCACAAAACCTGGGTGCGCTGTAGCTCCAGTATATACTCAGTATGAAAGCTGACTCAACTTCTGCTGCACTACACTGTACCAGGCAGCTCTCAAGTGATGCTGCTGCAATTTATCACCATAAACTGTTTCATATTGGAACAAACAATACTCATGAGGCAATCTGGATTCAAATTAATTCAAAAGCGCCATAACTGAAAAGTGAGCAGTCTCTTTGTGTTGTTTCTTTTTAACAAGATTTTATGATATGACTAGACTACAAATAGCTCTATTCATGAAAAACTGGCAACTTTGCAAATTGTATATGCTAAAAGCTATTTGTTGTACAAGCTGTTCTGGAAAAAACTCTTAAATGAAATCTTCTCTGCTAGGGGCATGTGAGGCATCAATTGCATGGGTCCCGCCATGGGTGTCCCATTTCAGGAGTCCCATGGCTATGTGGACAAGGATGAGAAAAGACCAACTGATCCAAAAACCTTTAACTGATCAAAGTTAATCACTCCAGGGTGCTAGAGAAAAGGACAGGTCCAGTAGGAAAGAGTTTTCCAGTCTGGTGAGGAAATGTGAGGGTGAAGGAAAACTAAGAGGTGGCAGAATTGCTTTTGGTCCTAAGCATTTGCATTTGATTCTCTGGAGCTCCTGTTGCATGCTTTCCCTTTGAAGGCAGGGCAATATTGTCTTCCTCCAAAATACCCCAGAAACATCTCCACTTTAATGTCCATTAAGACTGCTGCTGTTATCCTTCAGAGACGTGCTGTGTTTTCAGCATGATCCTGGGACATAGTTGTGGATGGACTTATTTTAAGGATGAATGAACTACTAAAGAGATGTAATATGTTTTTGTACCTCAATCAATGTAATTTATGGTATGGTATGGAACAAGGCATTAATACATCTTCCCTGTAGACATTACTACAGTAAATTGCACCTGTATTTGGAGACATGTATTTCTCGAATATTTGTGTAGTGGACTCAAATACCAAATGACACATCCCACCATGCAAACAAATGCTTTTGCCACCAGAAAGGGAGCATAAATTATCCTTCTAGAGTAACTCCTATGAGATATATAAAGATGCTGACTGTGAGCTGACGATCAAGCTTTAGTAGTAGCTATGGGAGTATCTCAGAGCCAAGGAGAAGAATTATAGTTATGTTTTAATGCACTAATCAAATCATTCCAATTCCTACCTCCAAGTAAAATTATGTTTCTTGGAAAGTGAGCACTATTTGCTCTGGGCCTTTCTTTTCAAATTATTTTTACTTTCATAATAATAATTTTAAGTATGTTGGAGGTTAAAAGCTATCTGCAGAGCAATTAGAAGCTTTTGAGGAGAATTTGGATCTGAATGTGAAGTCATTTATAGGTTCAAATTTCTACTGCACATGTGAGATACACCTAGAAAATAACAGTACATGTGAAGGTGCAGCATTAGATCTGAAAACAGCTGGAGTGAGGGAGGGGTAAGGCATTTGAACTTGAAGCCTCAAAGTTTTCTCAGCTGCCATTTAACTCTATGATGACTTAGATCAAGAGGAAGTTTGTGTCAACAGAGATTTGAGGTATGTTACATTTTGAGTAACCACAGAAGTGGCCTGCTTTTGGTAGGCATAAATATTCAGGGTTAAGCACTGTAGGAGTCCACAAAATGGGCTGTTTTGTGAAACCAGTTCAGTCTAATGAATGTTTTCTGGATGCTTCCACTGTAGTGAGCTCTCAGTCAGAGTCTTGGCATCTGTCTTGTTTTCAAACCCTGTTGTAAAGGACCTGGTACTGCTGCCTTTGCCTATCTGAAAAAACAGTATTTAGAGCACACGTCCAGAACATGGGAACTGGAGATTTGGCACCTGTGCAGCAGGAGGTCAAATCTGTATATCTGGTAGTAAATGGCCTAATTATTTGGATAAAAATTTCAGTGAAACAGAGTCTCTCTCTTCCTGCTGTTATGTGCTTCTAAGTGTGGAAGATTTGAACAGCCTGGGGTCCTTGTCCTGAGGCTTAATTAGCTCTTTCACTCAAGGCTTGATTCCTGTAAGGAAAACAGTCCCTGACAGAGGAATGGAAGTGCAGCCATGTGCCTCCTAGTAAAATGGTTGTGCTGGCTTGGGGCTGTTTCCTTCCTCAATAGCAAGCCTTGAGAGGCTTTGTGCAATGCTTGTCTCACAGTCAGGAGCACAGAGACACCACACAGTTGCCAGCAGCGGGACAGCTAATTGCTTTCCCTCTGTGGAATGGAAATGCAACCTGGGTTTGCTGTCTCCCACATCTGTGCTGTGCTCACTGGGCTGATGGATAAAATATTGGAAAACTGAAAGAGGAAACAACCTTGTTGCGACTCAGTTTTCTTTTAAGGTGGCCTTCATCTAACAGAGTAGAGCTCAGGCTATGATACCCAAGCATTACTCCTTGAAGATTATCTGTTCAGCTTTCAAAGGCTGACTGGAGGCCCAGATTAAAAGTCTTGGGAGGGATGAAGCCCTCTTTGAACACCGAGCAGGTGCTGGGAAGAGATGGTGTAGAGTAGATCATACGCTAGACCTTCACATATAACATTATTTGGTAAAGGCAAAAGAGCGGGCACTTCTCTTTCCTCTTCTCTTTTAGCTTTTAAGTCAGAAGGGTCTCACAAATGGGGAGGAGCAGTGGGGTGCAGAGGTGTTTGGGGTGCAGATGGCAGGGTGAGGAAAGCCCAAGGCATAGCAAGAGGTTGCAGGATGACTTGTGTGGCTCATGGAAACTGAGGCAGGCATCAAGTGTCCCAAACAGCACGTTTTTGGTCCATGGCACAGGAAGGTCTGGGGCTGTGGATGGGTGATAACACAGAAGTATCAGTGGAATAGAAGAACACAGGTGCTACCCAAAAATTTTGTTTTTTCAGGTTGCAGCTTGGTTAGATATTCTAAATTTGTGCTTGCCGTATGGACTGCAAGAACAACAAAAATTGTATTCATTAAAAACTAAAACTGAAACAACTTAGCTGGAATCTAATTCAATCCCTCAACTTGGTTTACCAGTATATTCTGTGCACTTTATCTGTATGTAGTATGATTGTAATTATGATATCTTTGTTAGTCTAACTCCCCAGAACAAAAAAGTGCTTAGACATTAGCTGGCTATCTTCCTGATTTTTAAAGCCAAATGTCTAATTAGAGCGCTTCTGTTTCTTACATTTATTTTCAGTTCTAGAGAGTGAAAGACAAGAAATCTCAACACAGCTGTGGCTCTTTTATAAACTTCAGCTTATTAGAGCTGCTGGGTCAAATTCTCTGGTGGTGCAACTCCACAGACTTTCTGCTGGTGTAACTTCAGATATAAATATAATTCTCTGTACATCCGTCCATATGTGTGTTCCTATGTATATACCAAACCCATAGCTGATATAAATCACTGTAGCTCTTCTGGCTTCTGTGAAACTATAGTGATTTCTTACCAGCTGGGTATCCGGTCCACAGCATCTGGTTTTCCTTTTCCCTCCCTTAATAGCACTGATGAATCAGAATTCCTAAAGGAGGATAATACTAAACATAATTAGACAGGATATGTTCAAGAAGAAAATTTAATTTGAAGAGGTTTGCACAGAATTTTTATTGGCCTCAGGTGGAATGCTGGGACTTTATCTTAATGAATCCTTTCTACAGATCCATTTCAAAAACTGCATTATGCTATTATGTGATGGAGTGTACTTTAATGGTGCATTGCACATATGTTTATTCAGTTGGATTTAAAAGTTCTTCTGTAAATTAGTATAATTATTTTGGGTGGTAAAAAAAGGTGTAATAACATAACCTGAAATTTTAAAATATTTACACACAGAGAAGTTTATTTAATCTTTGGCACCTACACACATTTTAGAAAGTCCTGTTAGTAACCCAAATATGTGGCTGTGGATTGGAGCTTTCTTCAGAATTGACTAGATGGTTGAGAAATGAACTATTTTTTAATCAATATTATTGTGTCAATCAATGGCTCACAATTCAAATACCAATATTTTATTATCATGTTCTATTTTTTACTTTTAAAATCATATCTGGTGGTTGTATTTTTATTGTAATTGTGTAAGTATAATATATTTTGCGATTATTTAGCTACACCCTGTTAGATTTTGTAAATATGTTCAAGATACTGGGTGAAGTCTTTACTTTTCCTGATTCCACATCTATTTACCTTTTATCTTCAGAAGAGCTTGCTAATTTTTATTATTAACAGTAACAGTCAGTATGTAGCTATCATTTGCGATGATATAATTTTATTCTAATTCAGATGCCATGTTTGGGGCACTTGTATCTGAAACAGAGTGTCAGTTAAAGGAAAAAAAACATTCTTGTTCTTTTTTCCCTGTAAAGGTTTGTGGGGGTTGTCTTTGAGGTCAACATCAAGGGGGCAAAGGCAAATAAAAGGCAAATTACTTCTGAGCTCAGAGAAAGGGGAGAAGAATTAGTAGAGCTGCTAGGTCTGTTTCTCTTCTTCTATAATCGTATTCAAAATGATGGAACCTTAACAAGGAAGTATTGGAGCTGCTGTATAAAAGCAAGCTACGAGCTCCCTCTGTCCTGGCACTGCAAAATGAGATTTACAAGGTGATAAAGTCATATGGAAATGGACCGTCTTCCATGTCCCTGGTATTTTTTCACTAATTACTTCTAGCATAGGGGTCACTATTTTTTTGTAGTTTCTCTGTTAACACTTCCTAAATGAAATTGCAAATCTGTGTTGTCTTCTCTATGAGCATAAGACATCCCATCTAGCTGGTGACTGAGTTCTTGATGAATCTAGTATTGCAGTGAAAAATTATTTTGCAGCCATTACATACTCAGAACATGCAATCAGATAGCGAAATGTAACTATTCAAAACAGCTGATGAAACTTGCAGAGCCCTGGTGAACACTGCAGGTGAACAAAGCAGTAATCTGTACTGCTGCATCTAGATTTACGGTTTGTTTAAACAACAACAAAAAGGAAATAATAATGAGGTACTCTCTATTTTAGAAATAAATTTTTAATAGACCTTCCAAGGAGGACTCAGGACAGGATTTGAAGCACCAACAGATGATTGCTGCTGCCTCAGGATCAGGTATTCAGAAAACATCTCCCAAGGTCCTGATATAGGAGTTAATCACTGGTTTGCAACAAGTTTTATAACAGTTTGGAGCACCTTTGTCCAGAGTCTGAGTGATAAATGAGTGCACCACATTACTCTGATGCCATGTGTTCTCTTTAATTTAATTAGCAATTGTTTTTCTAGCTTGGGTACAACCACAGTGCAATCTGATCATAGTGGCGAGAGAGGTTCTGTGCTTGTATGGACAAATCTAATGTTGTTACACAGCAAAAATAAATAGCTCACCCAGCAGATGTTGCTTCATGTTGCAAGCCTGTTCCTTAATTTACATACAGGTGTAAATCTAATCTCTATTTGCCTCCTTTTCCAAATATTTTGTACCTTTGTGGCCTTGGAAACATTCACATTTTAAAACCAGAAAGGGGCCTGAGCACCTGCTGTTTGGAAAGGAGTCTTAATTGGAGTGGGAAGAGGAGAAAGAATGTCATGTCCAGAAGCAATGATTAGGTCCTTCTCACATAGCCTTTTCCCATCACTGTGAGCACTTCTTTAAGAGTATGTGTCTGGCTTCAGTGAGTAAGAGTCACTGCTAGACTGAATATCCTACCTTTCTGCTGTTTTTAGTATGAGAGTGGAGGGAATTTGCTTCAATAAAATTGAAACAAAAACTCTGATGTGTGCTGTGGCAATAAGCAAGTCCACATTTTTGCAATTGGGTATCACATTTTGTAAAGGTGATAAAGATACTGTCCCAAAACCAAGTTTCAGAGAGTATTTCAGACAACATAATTTTCTTGGGTCTCTGTTACTTGAAAGCATCAACCCTGAAGTAATTAAAATGTAGGCAGGAAGCTGACTTCTTGCTGGGCTGAGAAATTCCTACTTATCCTTATTTTCTTTTGTGCGGTAAGAATAGCAAATACCACAATGCTGTTCAGTGCCTGGGAAAGCAGGGCTGAAGATTCTGGGCTTAAACTCCAGGGACAGTGCTGTGGATATTTGCAGCCTTGAAATGCAGGCATATAATATGAGCTAAAGTGACTGTACCTTGGGTGAGGCTGTGGATTCTGGAGCAACTTCAAGAATAGATCTCTTTCCTGTGATTATAAAGGAGTCGGGAGATGGAGACCTGTGAGCATCTTCTGCCCCAAAATTGAGTTGTGTACATCTTCCTTTGACTTTCCTCTCTCTTGCTCTTTCTGTAAGGAATTGAAAGGTTATTGTTAATAGCACCTTCTTTTCCTTCTTTCTCACCACAATCAAAATAATCTGATATTTTCATGGTGAAGGAGCTCTGTCAGAAAGCGTGCAGCATCTCCAGCAGCAGAATTTCATGCTAAGCTGAGGAATCCTGTCATCCTTAAGGCTAATTGATCCAGCATTACAGGAGTTAAACCATTTTTAGGAAATCAATTTAAATCAAAAGTCACGGAGTAAAATAGACTCTGTTCTTACTACAGCTTCTGTCTAAAGAACTCCAGCCTTCTTGGTTTGAGGAATTGCTATTTGCAAGGGGATTGTAACCAGAAATGTTAGAAATACAAAAAAGGTGGAATATTATAGAAAGTAGAGCTGTTTGCAAAGTGTCCCTAAATGGAGCAGAATTCTTCCTCAAAAAGTGGTCTCTTCTCCATTTTCTAATTAGAGAATTACATTTGATCAACAGCATTCCTGTCACCTGAGTAGCAGGACTTGCATTTAGGAGGTATGTGCAAAACCTGTGGAGTCTACGTAGCAGCACTAATGTAGGACTATGGTAGATTTTATCCATGTGGGAGGACTAACATGATTTTGGCTTACTGTAGTTGTCATGAGCATTTGAGATGTTTTATTTATATTTCCTTTTCTTTTGAATTCTTTTTTGTGGACAAACCTTGACTTTCATGCCTCTTAGAAGAGGCTGGTCTGCTTAGCTTATTAAAACAGAAATTGCTTAACAAAACATTTACTGATGTTATTTGTTGTAATTGAGTCCTGAAATAGTATTCTAAATGATACATAAGTCTATCTATTGGGACAGTTAGGGTGGTGTTTTCTTCTTGTTTTGGAAGAGCAGGTCAGCTCCTTATGCTCTTATTTATTTATAGCCATCAGTGTGACTACATTCATGGAACACCCCCTACACACATGTTTCTGAGTATATACTGCAAGTTCAGTTTTATAGCAAGTAACCTTGTAGTTTGAGCTGTAAGAGTCATGAAACCCCAAACAGAAAGCATTAAGATGAAACTTTCCTTGGAAAATCACCATCTATGATTGAAAATGACATCATAATCTCTTGGGGTATATTATAATTTTTATCTGGAAAGTTCTGGATTTTGTCTGCTAGATAAGAGTCAGTTGCTCCACTAGAATCCTGTTTTTAGATTTGAATTTTTCACAGGGAAAAGCCTCATTTGCCAAGGGGACTAGGTACATTTCTCTAATGGATATGATTTTGATTATAAATTGACACACAAAATGCATGCTTCCTTGTGATCAAGCTGCAGGAGGGAGATATTTTCTTCTATTCAGATTCACTCCCAAATGACTGGCCAGTCTATGTAATGATGCGGTATATGCACACAAATATAGAGGAAAAGACAGACAACTTTCATAAGAATAGTTATTCCAAGATGATTTACTGCAAAAGCAAACCAATGGAGTTGCAATGACTATTGAGAAATGCTGTTTAGCTTAGAATCAAGCTAAGAACACAAAGGAAACACCCACACCAGGAAACTGATGCACTTAATTAGATCTTGAATTTGCATGCAGTTTAAGGATGGATTTGGCTAGTTGTTCTCCCTTTTGTGTGCCCTTTTGCAGAGGGTAATTGGTGAGGGGCAATTGAGTTATTTCATTTATCTTCCCAGAATTTGAGTCTGCTGCTACAGGCTGTCAGCTACCAGCAAACAAGCACTTCATTTAAAACACTGTTGAAAAGTTGGGTTCGGTCCTGTTGCATCTGGTATGCAGATGGGATGCTACTTTTTGTTCAAATAAACAGAAGAAGCAATTAAGCCCCTTTTGGAGCAAGATATCTGAAACAATAGGAGGCACCATCTGAAGCACAAGCTCAATCAGATACTGAGCCGTGGATAGCAGAGTTTTATAACATGTTGAATGCAAGCATAGATTGGATAAGTGGGTTTGGGGTTTTTTTACTTTTCCCTTGTTTTTGGAGTTATCTGGGTATGAACAAAGATATAACCAGGAGGATGGATGACAGCAAGAGAGAAAAATGTCCTGAAGTCCCCAGTTTGTTATTCAGTTTCCTGCACTACTCTGAAACACCAAAGACATGACAGCAGGCTTTGCCTTCCTCCCTGGCAGTGCTGTGCTGTGTAGGACCCCGTGGCCCCACAGACTGTCACTGCTGCAGAACAATTGCAGATTATTCCCTCTGCCTATGAAAAAACAACTGACACACAAAGATTTCTTTTCTGATTTCTGTTTTCTGATGGCAAGCACCCCATCGACTCAGATACAGAGAAGAATGTTTGCATCTCTAAGTGTGATTACTCTTCTTTTTACACTTGCTATTATTTTCAAGGCAAAAGCAATCCTGTATCTTTTTTTTTTCTTTGTTATTTTCTTTGACTGTTGCTGACTGGTTTTGGCAGCATGGTTTTTTTGTCCCAGTAGAAGAGACTGCTTATGCGCAGGAATATATGTGCAGCACAGAAATATATACCAAATACTCTCAGGAAAAAAAAAATGGTTTTAAATGATACGTTGGTTGTCCTCAAGAATGCCATACCAGCATATGAAGTGGCAAACATATGTACTCACAGTTTTGGAATTTGATGTATCTTGTTTTAAAATAACATTTTGCATGTGTCCCATTAAGTTACATCTCAGTAACACAGTTAAATTAGTCTTCGTCTTGCCTTTTCTTAAGAGTGTGTGCTATTTAATATGACAGCATAACTTCTCATGTTTTCCCATGAAATGCAGAAGATTTTTCCCCAACGGCCACACCTGCCTATCTTGGAAAAGCTGGGTATGAGCAAAGATATGACCAGAAGGAGGGATGGCAACAACAGAGAATAGAGAAAAAAATCCCTCACCTTCCCAGCTTGTTTTGCAGTATGCAGTACTACTGCTCTACTTAATGGAAGACAAGAAGTTTTCCTGGCTGAGACATTACCATCTATCCTCTAAATTCTAAGCTCATGTCAATGGCAGTGCAAATGATTGACTGCTGCCTTTAAGGTCATGCAGAGGCAAACAGCTGACCTTGAAACAAAACTGGTTTACTATTGTTAATATTATGACTTTATTAAATGAAAAAACCAAACCTTCTTTCAGAAGGTGGAAATTGATACATTTTACTAAAAAATATGGAGATTTGTTCTAAGTGTTTGACATCTACAACTGCTATGTACAAAAGCAAAGGAAATACGTGTAGAGGGCAGAAACTATTTACCTAATTCAGCTTCTGCCTGCAAATAGTTTTTTGTAGTCCTACAATTGTGTTATAAAAGAAGAAAAAAGATAATATATCTGAAGCAAGGGGGTTTATTATGCTGTAAAATCCCTGTTATTGAACCAGATTATATACATGGTGGGGAAAAACAGGTGAGCTTTCTGATCCAGCTGCTGCCTGAAACATGGTGTGAGAAAAATCCTGGGTGTATGTCAGCTTGTCCATCAGTTTAACAATGAGGTACTATGTCTCTTATAAATTTTGTCATGTACAATATAGTACACAGTTGAAATACATAAATCAAAATCTTTACATATAAAACTTGGTAAATAATAGAGAAAAAAGTTCAAGAAAATACTTGGGTTAAAGTCAGAGAGAACAAGTATTTTTGGAGGGTTTTGAGTAAAATGAAAAATAAAAGTTTTCAATAAGTAAAATTCTACCTGAATTAAAACAAAATGTTTTTCTTTCAGTTTTTGGTAGCCTTTCACTGTATTATATTTCTACAGGTCATTTAAACGCTTTTAAAAAATCAAGGCTTTTGCAAACAAGTCATATCTCTGACATGAAACATTTTGCTTATAACTTCAGAGAAATGTTTCAGCTCCATTAATGGATGTTACCATTATCTTTATTGGTAGGAAACATACTCCAAACTTGATGCATTTGCAAGTAAGATTTGCTTTCTCCATCAAGACTCTGTTTAGCAAAGTTGATGTTAAGCTCCCTTCCCCTTAAAACCAGTTTTATTACAGTTCAAACTGTGTAGGACTCCAGACTGTTAAATTATGCATAAAATTCAGTGTTTCTGACATGTCTTTGGATTTCTATCTCTGCATATAATGACTTTGCACTATACTCTTGTCTATATATCGGTGCATTTACTTCTGCTTTTGTTAATCTTACGATACGCTGTTGAGATCTTCTGACTTTTGTGAGCTCTGATGAAAATCCCTGTAGGAACCATATTTACCATTAAAAAATTTAAAGAAGCCTGTGTTTTATTCTCCTTGGGGCTGCCATCTTAAAATCTTGATGTTGCAGCTTTCAGGATGAAGAGAACAAAACGACAAATGGACTCAACTGGAGCAATGTTTAGGCAAAAAACAGGTGTTATGTAATCTTGTTCAGAGTCCATTCCATTGATAAATATTCTACTGCAAAAATGAAGAGAGAGTTAGATAAAGGCATAGGGACCCTTGAACTTTTTCAGTCCATCAAGCTGTTGTTTACTTGATTGTTTTATTAAAACATTCCATGTTTTTAATGTAAACCAGAGCAGGTTCCTGTAGCAAGTACTCTTGAGCTTACCTCACCTCTTGTGGTAGGTTTCCTGGGGCCAGCCAAATGTAATATGCTTTTAGATAACTCCTGTATCCAGCAGCAAGTCTGAGGTTTGTTTAAAACACTCTTGAGACTCACATCTGAGCAAACTGATGCATAAGAGTCCAGTATGAACTTGGCATACTGTACTTTTCATGAATTTGCACAGCAACTGCTAAATTTCAAAATGAATACACATCAGCTAAGCCTAGGGCTATGAAGACTGACATCACCCCTCCACCCTGGTCCCAAGCCCTGACATGTGCTTCTTTCCAGGCTGTTTTGAGGTAAGCCATCTCCCAGGCAATCTGCTTCCACCATCTCTCCCTTGCTCTTTTCCCTTCATATATAACATTGCAGCTGAGCCTGGCTGATCTATTTAAGGGTGTCCAGTAGAATGCCTTTTGCAGGCGAGTGTCTAATATAATACGCCTAATTAAAAAAAATAAATTGAAACTGGTGACTTGGCTTATGTCTTAACACTTATAATTACCCTAGCAAATGTCTTGATCTAGGGGAGTGAAGGAATATGAAACAAATATTTCACATGAGTACGAAACATTCATATCAGTTGTTGATGTTTTTAACAGTCATTCCTTTTGCCAACACCAGCTACTCTTTTACATGTTATATTCCATTGATTTACATAACAGACCACTCATTAAATTGCTGTTGTATAATATTTTGCTGTTGGAAAAGAATTAGCAAAAACTAGTTTGATCATAGCATGCTAGGATTGCTGTAGAACTAGTTACAACATGCCATAAATCAGAAAAGGATGGAAATGTTTTTTGTAGGATGTGGAAGTGTATATCCCATGTAGAGTTTGGATTTGTGTAGAAAGCTTCTATTTAAACTAGCTACACAGTGCTAAACCCTCCCCCCCACCCGAAGCCCCAAAAACCAGTTTTGCAGTGTCCATATACTTTCAGGTGGTTTTTTTCCCCTTTATGAAAAAATATGTTGTTTTCATAGCAGGAATTTTTGACAAAACAACCAGCTATGAAATAATGTTTCAGAATGTTTGTAGGATGAGAGCTCCATCTCAAGAACCTTTAATGATGATGGGGCAGTTACACAAATGACCTCCATGTGCAGTTCAAATCTTAGTAGAAATTTACAAGAAAAGCGTGCCTGAATGACTTTGCACAATGAACAAATTCATTTGTTCAAACAACTTTGTTCCCAAACAGCAAATAAATCTGTGTAGAAAATGATCTATATAATGGTTGCACTGACTTTCTTTTCTCCTTTATTTTAAGAGGTTGACTTTCTATCCTGTATTTTGTTTGAGGTTTTGGTCTATAATTGTGACTCTTACACCTATAGACTATCAAATAAATTGTGACAGAGAGACCTAGAGTAATTTTAATAGGAATCTTCAGAACAGAGAAGAAATGTAATAAAGGAGTGGCAAAATAACCTGATTTACTGGTAATATATAGTAAGATTTTAAATTAGAAGTATATAGAATAAAGTAAAAGGGATGAGTAAGGTGTCCTGTCTGTTCATTGCACTTAAACCTTCTGTTTCTGTTAGAAGTGAAGTGCACATGACTAGAAGACCAGTTGTGTTAAGCAGGGAAACCCAGCTAGCTACAGAGAAGGAAGATTTCCATCTCCCTGGATTTTTTTGATGTGACAATCTAGCTTGACTGCATCAATGGAGTGACTCATTAAGAAAATGTCTTTTGTGCTCCTTACATACTTCCCTGCTAGTAAATCTATTTTTTCCTCTCACACTGTACTATTCACACTGTGAATAGTTATCTGAAGAGAATGAATGAAAAACTCAAGCCTCAGCTATCGTTGTGTACTTCTTAGCTGATGTCCATCTATGATCATCATTTATTTTTGCCAGGAAGAGGTTCAGTGAGTCAATGCCTGTCTTTCAAAGCGAGATCAACTTTTTACTCTCTGTAAATGAGGTGCACTTGCATCAAGTGGGCACGCCACAATGATGCATGAATGCTGGTTGGATTTCTCTCTGGTTAAAGAGTAGTTTGATTAATGATTCTAGATCACATGAGTTTGGTTGCTTTTATCAGATAAAAGAGCCACGAAAAATCCCAGTGGCTACTTACATTATCCCACTAGGTGGTACATAGAAAGGATGCCTCTCAGGCTAAATAACTAAAAACAAATGAAGAATATTTGTAAAGAAAAACAGCAACAAACTTGAATATAATGAAGTCAGAAATTTAGTTAGTTGTTACTTAAACCTTTCATATCAGAATTCTGTCATTGTATGTCCAAGCTTTTCTAGCCTGTTGAGACATGATACTTCACCTTAAACCTCTTAATTTTAATCTCAGTACTGTTCATCTGCTAACTACTAAATCGAGACTGATTTTTGAACTTATATCTTATTGGAGAAAGAGGAGACAAGTTAGAGATGATCGGGTGGAGTGAGGAGGGCTATTATGGCAAAGGGGAGGCAGTCACAAAATATATGCCTTGTCAAAATAGAGAAATAGCTCCGCTTTGGAGAGAACTTCTGCTTGACACCCATTCCCGTGCTCACATTCACATTGCCAAATTAAATACTTGGAAACACTGGCCTTTCTAAAAGAGAAGAAACAAGAGAGATAACAGTAAAAAAGTAAAACTTCAGTGAAACAATAAAAGGAATGGATGACTTTTTCCAGTGTAAGAGAACAATGAAGGCATTGCTGTTCCTCCTCAATGTCTTGAAAATAATTAGTGGATACTTTTCCCTTTTTTAATGGTAAAGAAGTATTGTGAACTAGTACATCAAGCAGCCAGCTTCTAGTCTAGTTCAGGCCTGTTTTCAGTATAGCATCTGAGTTCGTGGATATGTACCAGCAGGTATAAAACAAGTGGCTTTTTTACACTAAGGGCAGATAACTATCTTTATTGAAAGACTAATAAATGTATCTTTGTCTCTAACTATTTGCTTAGTTCCACGGATAGGGTCAATTATAAAGGGATGACAGGTTAGGTGAAGTTGATGCAACTTAGCTATGCTTCAGTGAGCAAGGTCAGATTTTCAGAAGTGAGATTATCATTGATTTCCTTCTAAGTTGTCTACACTCAAGCACTGAGTTACTAAAGTAGTTCTGGCTGGCTGGTTTTTGGATATGGATTTTTTTCTTCTTTTAGCAAAGAAGTAAAACATTTTCCACAGACATCTCTACTTTTCCTTGATGTATGAGAACAGTGCCTTCTAGATACCATACTGCAGTAAACAAAGACATCTTTCAACCGAGCAAATATTGAGCAGAAGTGACTTTTCCTGTGAAGGAATAACTCTTAACCTTGAGATCTATGTGCTGTTTCCATGGTAAGTACTGCCCACCACAGGAGAAGATAAGATTCAAGACCATCTATAAGGAACCTTAGTGTGCAAAATCTATGGGACCTGCAAGATAAAACCAGGGGTCTTGAGGGACGTGGCAGATGAAGTTACTAAGCCATTCTATCATATTTGAAAAGTTGTTGCAGACTGGTGAAGTTCTATCATATTTTACCCACAGTTGGCAATTGAACACTGTGCAGCCAATTGCTCACTTTCCCCTGGTATGGTGGGGGAGAGGACTGGAAGGGTAAAGGTGAGAAAACTTATGGATTGTGATAAAACCAAACACACAAGCAGAGCAAAACAAGGAATTAATTCACCACTTCTCATGCGTAGAGGGCAGATGTTCAGTCGTCTTCAGGAAAGCAAGATTACATAATGAATAATGGTTACTAGGGAGGTCAAAATGTGATCACTCCAAATGTCCTCCCCTTCCTTCTTCTTCACCTTGTTTTTTATTTCTGAGCAGGATGTTACAGGAACTATCCCTTTGGTCATTTGGGGTCAGCTGTCCTGATTGTGTCATCTCCCCACTTCTCATGCCCCCCCAGACTACTTGCTGGTGGGGTGGCATGAGGGGCAGAAAAGGCCTTGGCTCTGTGTAAGCACTGCTCAGCAATAACAAAAACATCTCTATATTATCAACAAAGATTTAAGCCCAAATTCAAAACACAGCCTCAAACAAGCCACTATGAAGAAAATTGGCTCTATGCCAGCCAAAGCCAAGGATAGAAGTTTCCCAGGAGTTGCAAAAAGGGAAAACATAACCCCTGGGTTTAAAAATGGAAAAAGATTTCTGGCAAGGAAATCAAGGGAGGTGATTCTCCCTTCTACTTCACTTTTGTGAGACCACACCTGGAGCATGTCCACAAAGATGAGCAGGGGACTGGACCACCTCCTCTACGAGGACAGGCTGAGAGAGTTGGGATTGTTCAGTCTGGAGATGTGAAGACCCCAGGGTCACTTTATAGCACCTTCCAATACCTGAAGAGAGCCTACAAGACAGCTGGAGAGGGACTTTTTACAGGGGCATGTAGTGATAGGACAAGGGGCAGTGGTTTTAAACTGAAAGAAGGTAGATTTAGATTAGATGTTAGGAAGGAATTCTTTACTGTGAGGGTGGTGGGGCACTGGAACATGCTTCCCTGGTAAGTTGTTCAAGACTAGCTTGGATGGGCCTTTGAACAACCTGGTCTAGTGGGAGGTGTCCCTGTCCACGGTTAGAACCAGATCTTTAAGATCCCTTCAAACGAAACCTTTCTACAATTCATCTTAACAATGGAATCATGGGCTGGAATATGAAGTTTCATAAAGACTTTTTTCTTTTAAAGGAAAGAACTGAGGTCAATTTGAAATTACCTTGCTTTAAGTCAGTGGACTTTCAGTAACTACGAATGGACATAATTTGCTACCTCATTAGTTTCTAAGCAAGTTTGTCACCTTGCAATCCCTCCAGGAATATGCAGCTTAAATGGAAGTACGGAGAGCTGAACAACATATAGGATGAAATTTTTTATTTAACTACAACAGCTGGAAGATGATACTTCAATTTTTAAAAGCTCATATAGCATATATATATATATATATATATAAAGGCAACAGCGGAAGTACCACTGGCTGTCAGTTCTGTCAGCTGTCAAAATTTATTTAACAGCAGCAGCTTTACACAAATTATATTTGCACCCAAAATGAAGCATTTTCTCATTTCCGGTGTTTTCATGGAAATAATAGTTTTTTTAATAAAGTTATTTCTATTCACGTAAATTTTATGTGCATTTTATGCTCATTTTATGTGTATATATGTATGTGTGTGTGTGTGTGTGTGTATATATTTAAACTGAATATTATAATTAAAAGCTACTGTCCCTCCCAAAATCTCAAGCCAATCATGGACCATCAGAAAAGTTCAGGAAGGATGGAATTTCTAACAGTTTCTCTGTAAGTGCAGCTGCAGCTGGAAGTGGCACTGCTGTGCTGCCCCTTGGGCATGCACTGTTCGTTTGTGCTGCTCCAAGTGGGCAGATGTGTTTGTACCTGTTGGCTGTTTATTTTTGTCATTGTTCTGGACAAGTCTTGGAGTTGCAGGGTTTCTGTGGAGAAGTTTCTCTTCTGTGGAGAAGCTTTTTACACTCCAGGTTTGACAAGATGTTACATTAGATCACACCAAAGGTAAGATTTGAATGAAAAGATAGAACTAATCATTCCCAAATCCAAGGTAGTTTATATTGGCTTGCTGAATTTTCTTCACATTCTGAAACAAAAAAACCCAATAGAACTACAGCCTTTAGAAACAAAAACAGACACGTGTAGTAACTATAACCTAATGAAACCAGCTCTAATAGTGACAGGGCAAACATCTTCCAGGGTCCTAAGGAGCCAGCCCCAAGGCTGGCTGCACTGTGAGACAACCCATTATCGGGCAGGCACAATCCTAGGGAATTACTCAAATCTTGGACGAAAACTACTGTTTCCAAAACATGGGTCAAGGTGCACAACAGAGACCGACAGAGAACCACAAGCATTTAATATCATCTCCTAAGGTCATTCTTTTGGGACACGGTCAAAGCTGAGTAGCTTTGTTTTAAGGAATTTCACAGATTGTGTGCAGATGCATACATGTGTGGTTATATACCCTCGTCCTCTCAATCAACATAGCTGATTCCCCATGGGAATGCTGGTCTTTGGCCACTTTACTTGGCAAATAGAGACCCGGCTTTGCCCTCTGCACTTCTCTGCTGGAAACGTTTAGGGTTTCTTAGAGTGGGGTGATGTAGACAAAACTTAGCAGGGTGGAAGACCACAGATTTTCTTCTAGACTAGTGCATCTGTGCACTTCACTCCACTTTACACCACTGTAAGGAAGGACGAAATGTAATTGGAAAATAATAAAGGGTGAATTTTGGCAGTTTGGTGCCCTGGTTTAAAAATGCCTACAAGCATTTCTTTGAAATAGAGTCATCCTGATAGTGGTCACTGATTGCTTTCTGGTTTTGTAGAGGCTTTAGTCCTTTACAAAGATCTAAACAACATCAGTGATTGGAAAAGGTTGTAGTCTAGAGTCCTTTCTTGAAAAGCAACTCCAATTTCAAACCACTCTCAGGGCACTGTTGATCTAGCACACAACAGCTGAGAAAAGTCTTTGAGTAATTAGATCTCAAACACAAATAAAAAAGGGCGTTTTTCTTCATGGATACACAATTACTTTGACATTTTCTCTTAAGTTAAATTGGATAAAAGTTTACATTTCAGCTATCAAAGTAAAAAAACCAAAAAGCAATCCAAACTAAACTGTTAAGTTTAGATTGAAATTTAAACCTGCAGCTCTGCCATCACTTTAGAAAGGACTCCTCAGAGGCTTTGGTGCCTGTGTCAGGCAGCTGACCAGAAAATTGACGGGGGCTAGAGCTGCCATGTCTGCAGACACACTACAGACACAGGTAGACAGCAGAGGAGTGAGAAACTTCTTGTAAACCACCATTGTAAAAAGGATTCTCAACATGCTCTGATTTCAAGAAAATTAGGAGATTCAACCTGGACAAGGAGGTCAGCAAGATGCCTTCATGTGATGGTAGGACCAAGATGCCCTGATTGCTCAGGTTATAAGAAGGGGATGTTTAGTTAAGCAAAGAAGTTATTTCTGCCTTCTTGGGTGAGGAAATTGAGGTGAGCATCAGGGGACACTGTTCTTTTAAGAAAACTCCTAAAACTTTTGAACTTTTTAGCTTTTAAAAGGAAGAGAAGCCCCAGACCAGGTAACACCACATGGAAAATCTTATTCCATCTGGGGCAGGTGTTATAATATTTGTTAGTTGCCAGGTAACAGGGTTTTATAACAGGAGATGTTGCCCATTTATGACTGGGGAACCCAGGTTGTTGTGTAGTGATGAATTGGTGGCTACTCTCAGATGGTCTCATTCCAAATTTGTATGAAGATTTTTTCCTTTTCTGCCGCCTTTTTTTTTTTCTATTTCTGTTGGTTGGTTGATTGGTTGGTGGGTTGGTTGGGTTTTTTTGCTGGTTTTTTGCCAGACAAAAACCAGCTTGCTAAGCTTGCTAAGAATTTCAGTTCCTTCCTCCCCTGGCTCCCATTCCAGAAGAACTCGGTGTGCACCCATTGTTCTCAAAGAGTAGCCTTAGGGCAGCACACAGCTGGCAAACAGTAGGTGGATAGTAGCAGGAATTGTAAGGTCCTTTTCTGAAAACCCAGAATAATATTGTGAAAAGGGAAGACTTTTATTCTTCACTAAAATACTTCAGAGTGCTTTCTGTGGACACATTTATTTACAAGCTCTGTTTCCCAATGGCCTGGAACTGTTTTGCCTAGACCTGAGAAGGGCGATGATTGTAGGTGGCCCTCGAGTCTGTGAAAAGAGAAGGAGGAAGCAGATGGGATCAACAAGTCTTTGGTGAAGGAGGCAGGTACGTGTGGAAGCAGGAGATCTTTTCTTTGAAAGAAAAAAAAAGTTAATTGTGAAACGTCAGTAGTTTGAAGGAAAAGTGCTGGAGTTCCTAGAAAGGTAGACTTCTACAATTTCTCACCCATAAAATAGGATGTTGTAGAGATAAAATATTGTATTTCTTTTAATTTTGAGGCATTGAAAAGATATCAAATAAGGTATATAGGTTTCAGGATTTTTCTCATTTGTTCCCTTTGTGTGTGTGTTTTATTTGTTTACAAATAGAAGTTGTGCATATGAGAAAAGTCTTCTATTTCATTCTACATAGAAAACAGACTTTAGTGAGTAGTTATTCTAGTTATTAGAGAATTTTTAAATTAATGTTACTTTGTTTATTAAAGCTGGATTTTTTTTGTGTGTATGTCAAATACACTTGGAAGACAGAGAAATAAAATGTGATTATCAGGAAAGAAACCAACATAATTATGGAAAGCAATGCTAAAATCCTAGAAGGAATTATTGTGATTTACTTTTTTTTGGACATACTTCGGAAAAGGCTCTCTCCTCTTTCCCCCCACCCAAATTGTGACCTGGAGCCTAAATTATTCAAATAATGACCCAAACACACACAAGAAAGAGTCAATATTGATACCATGTCACATCCGGCAAAAGCCAAAATTAAACAGCAAGTCATTTACCCCGTGGTGGCATGAGGATATCAGGTTTAGATAGATTTAATTTATCAATAGGGTCAGGCTGCACTGAATATAAAATCAAATTACACCGAAGCAGATGCTGAAGTCCAAGAGGAGAAGGTGTAGATTGATTGGAGAAAGGCAGCCCATCAAAGGAGTCTTTGTCTGGGTTTGACTTGGTGAAGCAGCTGACAAGTGGCCATCAGATCCTGCAGCCAGGCAGCTGCATGATGGGAGTTTGGCAGCTGACTTCATTAGGGCCCTTAGGACACGTGCAGGGATGAATTTGTTCTTTAATTGAGCTGGGCCAGGAAATAGCACTGAGAGGGCAAACGGCAGTGAAAAGGGCTGAAATGAACCCAGGGGTCAGATAGGTGAATTTAATGCTCTTGTGATATTTGACATGTATGTTCTGTTTGTATGTATGACATTTCTGTATTTATCACCAATCTTAAAAGCCTTCAGAAGTCAAAATATGTATGCAGCCTAGAAGTCATCAGGAAAATTTCTGCCTGGGTGTGGTGGAGGGTGAAAACATTGCATCGATCAGGGAGCCCCAGAGGCAATGACTTTGTATGAATAGGCTTCCACAGCCCACTGTTCTGGGAATAAATCTTAGCTTTCTGTTTTCATTAATACCATCATTTCCTGCTTACTTAACAGATAACAAAGTCTGTAAAGCAAATTCTGAGACTTGTGTGCAGTTTTTCTGTTTACAACTCAGTAGTGTTTTCTCTGGTATAGCATTTCAGGAACCATTGTAAAAAACCTAGATTGACTCAAAATGTTAATACAAACTCTGCATTAGTCTGCCTTGCCTGGATTTTTGTCTCACCTTGCCAAGAATCTGGGTTGAGTTTTAAACATGAAGTGGAGGTGATGAAGGCTCTGTAGGAGCTGGAGGGAGAAAGTCCTTCAGTTCATCCTCAGACAAAACGTTGACAGAAGGCAGGGCTCCCATGGACGGAGACAGGAGTCTGATTGTAATACAGAGCGTACTTTTAAGGATTCCTATAAAAATATCCTTATGCAATGCTCGAGCTAATTAATATACAGAAAAAGACTGTGTAAAGCTGTAACTGGTAATCTGAGTCCTCTAGCATCAATGACACTCAGATATGTCTATCAAGCAGAGAATAGACTCCTTTATGTTCTCTCACAGCATAAATATGTGATCAAAGAAATAACATGCACTAGAGCTGCCCTTAAGCAATGACCCCAACCTTATGCCTCTCTTCCCATCGCCAGTATCCCCAAAGCACTCAACAGATGTCAGATACAGTTAAAGCGGAACATATCCATGCATCTAATTTGGAGGCAGAGTAATTGCTAGCAAAAGTTGCCAAATTCTAACGTGCTTTTTCAAAAGCTACCTCAATTTACACACCTCTGAGCAATAGAGTTTTGCGAACTACTAGTATTGGGTAATAATCAATAAAATTTGATTGGTGAGACATCAGAGACCAAATTAGATACTAAGATGTGTAAAAGCATCTCATTTCACCTAAAATGTGGAGCTATTTCAGCCCAGGAAATCTGTTGATTTGTGTGCATACAACTCTTAATTTGGTTGCCGCCCCATAACCTACTGTTGTTCATGTTCATGTATGGTAACAATAACATGTTCCAAAATCTGCCATAAAATGAGGCGTGGTTGGAAAGTACATATCTGCCTTGTATAGCATACTTACAGTGTATAACACAAACAGTGCAAAGCAAAACAAAATACCACAAAAAAAAAACCAACTTAACAATGCCACAAAAAAGCCCAAAAAACCCAAACCAAACCACAAAAAAAACCAAAACCAAACCCAAACCAAAAAATCCGCTAAACAAACAAATACCCAAACAACAAAACAAAACCCAAACAAAACCAAAACCAACCAATCCATCAAATAAACACACTCAAACCCCAAGATCAATTATGTATTAATACTTTTGAGATTGTCCTAGAGATTTCATGGAGCTTTCTGTCCTCCAGTCAAGCAGTTTTCTTCTGCTGCTTGGGACAAGTAAACAAGTTCTCAATTTTATTGCATTTCTGGTGTGCTCCAGTAATCTTTTATGTGAGGCTGGACAGGGCTGCCATTCAAAGCAATGGACCCCCCCTGAATTAGACCAGGAGATACTTTTTCTCCCTTAAGACACAAAAAGATATTTAGGCAACCAGTGTCCATGGAAACTCTGCAGGAGCTGGAGACAACTCCAGAAATTCTCTCTTTGTTTTATAATCTGCTCAGAAGGAGAATGGGGAAGGGAGGAGGAGACAGAGAGAAGGTCATAACTTTTTGCTCATAGAGGTTGTTTTTCTTATCGTAATGGGGTAGAGGTCTCAATTCCCAGAGACTCAAGAGCCCATTTGTCTGAGAAAGCAGATATCATCCTATACTCCTTTTCTAGTGTCATTTTTAGCTTATGCTACAAGAACAGGCACTGAAAAATCTCCTCCATGCTGAAACCTGTTGTTATCCAGGGAGTTCTCCCTGGCACGCTGGCCATTCAACAAATTAATGACTAACTTTTAGCCAGAGACCTAGAGTAACCTCCAAAAACTGTGGGCCAGGAAATTTTGTTTCAGTTCTGATCTCTGTGATGATTAAATAAGGTTCCCTCCATGAGACTGTTCAGGTCCAAACTTTTATATAAATTGTTTTGTGATCTGGTTAGGCCTGGTGCCAGCCACACTTCCCCATGTGAAGGATGTTTACAGCCGGAGTAGGACCTGGAGAAGGGAAGGAGGAGAATTTTCCTAAAATCTGTTTTGATGCCTGGAAAATAGGCATATTATGGATAAAGAAAATTACATTCACTTAGATTGCTCCAAACTGCTTTACCCTCTTATCCCTCTTATCTAGAGAAACTTTGAGTCAGGATACAAAAACATCTGAGAAAAATTTGGGGAATATGCATTCTCTCTGGCTTCTTAGAACAGAAAGCCTCGCCCCATGTATAAAAGACTTGAGGATAAAACTGAAAGGCAAATCCACAGGACAGCTAAAACTGACAAATCTTAAATGTGCCAAGGGCTTTTTGAACAGGGGCTAGTATTTCTCTTTAACATACACATCAGCATTTCTTTAATCTGTGCCATGAAGGAATCTCAACCAGCAAGCACAGTTGTGCCCTGCAGAGCTGATCTCAGCTTGAGCCTCTGTGACTGGCCCTATGCAGCCCCTCTTTTTGCTGCCTTCTGGCCCTTCTCCAGCTGGTGCTATTGAGGCACCACAGACCAGGATGGCCTCGTGCATGGCTGCCCTCTGCTTGTGGGGAACTTGCTGCTGTAGATTGCCTATTAGTGGCTTGGGTATAGTTAATGTGGGCTCTGAGAAGTGACTATAATCTCTTTTGTTTTCCCAGAAATGGGCAAATCAGGTGTGAGCTCTGTCTAATGGATTATCCTAGCTCTGGAATAATTGATAACATTCATTTTTCATCTAGTTTTTTCTTCTGCTCCACGCTGTCTTTTCCTGTCTTTTCTTGTGCGTGTCATACACTTTTTCTACTTTTTGCAATATTTCCACTTTGGATTGCTACACTTTTATGTATGACAGCCAAAAGCAAGGAGTTATAGAACGCTTTATGAAGAAGAGTGGGTTTATTGTGTTTAATATCTTCACTTTTGGCAAATAAATATGAATGCTGCCAATGAAGTGGTGAGCAAAATCTCAGTTTAAGCTTCTCCTCGCATTAATGATGGTGTATTTTGCTGTGCTTCAGCACAGGCTCCGCCTGAGCTGAAAGCACATTCATACTTGTCAGCTTCTGTAAGAGGTAGAAAACTCATGCTTGCCTTGATGGGTGTCCTTAATAATTACTTTAAACACCCTTTTTTTTCGTAGTAGTAGTATTTTGTAGGTTTCTCAACGAGGTCTGTACATTTTTGCGTACAAGCAAATTACTGAGTTTGATACAGAAGCTTTTAGAAAGCAACAAGATACACTTTTTAAAAAGCTAACCTGTGCCTGGATCTGGTGCAAGTGTTGAGACAGCCAGTGCATTCCTTAATAAAGTTACTGTTAAAACCTATTATAATAAACATTCACTCAATACTGTCTGATTCAGTAATCCTTTGTAATGGCATAGACCAAGTCAATATTACCCAAGTAATGGCATTACTATACAACAAATTCATGGTGTATAGACATCCAGTAAACTCACAGCAAAATCAATTGCTATGTTGTATTTTGTCAGAGTGAATGAACCAAAACCTGTGAAAAGAAAATAAAGGGAGTTAAACTAGGACTGTGGATCTCCTGGGCTGAGTTTAAACTGCAATGCTAAGACGCAGGTACCTTCTGTTTAAACAGTGCAAAACCTCTGAGCCTGCTCTCCCTAGTGCTGGTACTAACAACAATGATCAGCTAAGTGACCAGGAGATAGTTACTTTTTTTGTTACCCAGTATCTTTGTGGGGAAACTCAGGCTGCCTATCTCCAGAATAAAAGACTGAGGAAATCAGATTCTAATTGCATTTTAGAAGTAGATATAGGATCCAGAAAATGACATCATTGAGGCAAATTAATTCCTACTGTAATTACATTGACGTCAGTGCACTTAATCCAGGGATAAATTTGGCCCATTGTCTTCAAGTATTGTTTGCACACAGGAGTCTAAACAACAACAAACCTCTTGTACTGAATCAGAAAGACACAACGTTTGTTGGAGTTCTTTCTGCTGAAATGACCAAAAAAAAAAAAAAAAAAAGAAGATGGGCCAAAACTTCACAACATTTGTATTTGAGGTGAAATTATAGTTACATGCTTTTATTTGCTGAGCTATTAAATTCCACTATGTTTATATTTTGTTTCTTTAGTACAAAGTTCTTAAAATACTCTGCAAAAGGACACTTTTGTTCTTTTGAGGGAGATTCTCTAAGTTTTGCCTAACAAAATCAGTGACAGAATTGGAAGAAAGAGAGAAGTAGCTGTCTGTGATAAAAGGTTAAGGTTAAACCTGATCCCAGGTTTCTCGCTGCATTAAGGTCTTTAGTGACTAACTAGAGAATTGCAAAAAATAGCTGATACAGGACACAACATCTCCTCTTGCATCATGTGTCATGATCCATGAGCTCAGGACTCACCAACACCACCAACCACCCAGGCAGTCTTTGGAGAAAGCCAGTGGTGAAAAGCTGGCCCTACTCTCCTCTTTAGAGCAGATCCTAGTGCATTGGTCTTGTTGTCCTGTTGCTTTCATGTTTCCCCACTCCCCTATCAAAAATATCCTGAGGCCTTTGTTGGGTGGACAAGTGTCACAAAGTCTTTCCTTGTTCCTGCCTGTGAAGGTAACAGGTATTTGCAAGGCAATGCGAATGCACGAAGCCAGCTCAGGGCTACGTGCAGGATTTAAGCTTTCCAACATGGCCAGTTAAAGTGCTTTTACAGAGAAACGGAGAAATGCTTTACATTTCCAGGTTTAACTTTGTCAAACCTGGATGCTTTGGTACAGTTTACGGGAGAGATCTGTGTATTTTATCAGGCTCTTGGTAACACTGAAAGAAAAAAGACCTTGCTCTAATGGGGCAAATCTTTGGCTTCTTGATGCGGTTTAATTTATTACCCATATATGATTGCTATGATAATACAAGCCTGCTGTGTAAACAGTGTGTCACCTCTCCATGTAGACATTGATTTATATGTCTCATCATCCAGTGAAGATAAAGCAGGGAACAGTCCAGCCAAAAAAGATAGCCAGCTAACTTCTTAGCCAGTAAAGCACATCTTTGTTTGGTTGATCTGCTGTTTGGCTCAAAAAGCCAGAATAGATATGCTCATAAAAAAGATTATCATATAAATTTCTTCAAGTTGGTATAACTAAATGCAGTGCTGGAGCCAGCAGTTCCTAAATTAAATTCACCCTTCTGTGATGGAGTCAGTAGATTAGTGACTAGACCTTCAACTTTCCAAGTACTAAGTTAAAGGATTGTATTCATACAAAAGAGGTTTTGGAAAGTCTTGCTTTTCACTTGCTAATTTATCCTTGTGAAGTAGAAGGAGTTTGGTTTGGTTTCTTTCCAGCAAGATATGTGTCCTAATGTGTTAAACATTTATTAGGGAGCAGAATTTTTATATAAAAGTTGGAAGGCAGATGGTTAAAGTAAAAACCCCGCAGGCTGTCCATTCTAATATATAAACAATGGGATCTTTATGTTTTGCCTGTTCCACATTTCTTGAAAATTGTTCTTTAGCAAACTGCAGCACCTGCAGTAACCAGAGGCAGCTCTCTTTCACTTACTTCTCTCCTCTATAGCCAAGGTTCATAAGGTGCTGAGTGCCCAGTTTCCATTGCCCCTGCTCGCTTTATATGCCTGCTGCTTTCAGAGAAATTAACAGGTGTTTGACAGGCACTCTGACACAGCAAAGTCTATGTCCCATGTTTGATTGCAAGACAATGAAAATAAGCGTGTGCTTCAGACTTACTGAAAAGCAAACATCAGCTGAGCCTTGGGAGCAAAGGGCTTTTAGGTGCTGAATTCTTTCTGAGATATAGCCCATCACAAGCTTGCAACTGGCTTATAATTTATAAACCCATTCTGAAATACATGGGAAGAAACTGTAATAAATTTGCAGGCATAGAACAAGGTAAATGGGTAAAATGTTGTGCATAGATCACAGACTGAGCACGTTAACACACAGTTAACAGCCCTGTTTCTATTTAACTGGAATGGCAAAATACTGCAAGGGAGGCAGTAAAACACTGAGCACCCATGTATGTACCGAGTTGCAGAAGCCACCTTTGTCAGCTGACTCCTGCTTGAGTATGCTGAAAGCAATTCGTTTGCTACAACACTGCTTCTACTGCTACCATAGTGCACCCAAAGCCTTTCCATTCCTGTAAACTAACTAATCAGCTTTTTGCTGACTAGGAAAAAAAAAAGAAAAAAGAGAAACAATAAAAATAAAATAAAATAAAATAAAAAAAAAAAAAAAAAAAAAAAGAGGAATTCTGCCAGACAGTCCTATCTGAGCTTCATTCTCTGAGTGTCATATGTCTATCACATATACTGTGTCCCTTGAAATAATAATAATTGAGCCAGGCAGCTGAGTCTTGCTGTGGATATCTATGGTGGGGGGGAGGAGGGGAGTGCGATAAAAGACTCATCAGTTTCAGCTTAGTTCAGTAGACATCTGTGCAGCAGAGGACCTCGTGATGATCCTGGCAGCAGCTCTTTTCATTTGGGTTTGGCTTTTTGTGCTGAATGCTTTTTGTACTGAGTCCCCGTACCAGCCTGCCTCAGCACTTTCAGAGCCAGAGCTTTTTCTCTTCATAAGCTCTAGGTTTTTTTACAGGCCACTGAGTCTGACTGGAGCTGTATCCAGAATTACAGAAAGCAGCAACCACCTGTCACCAGGACATTGTGCTCAGTGGAGGGGGAGAGCAGTGGGCTGGGGGTGGGGAGATGGAGTGAGCCAGCTGATTGCAGGGGGTTTCTGAGAAGCAGGACTCTTTGCTTATCCATTTGCAAGCATGGGAAATGATGACAGTGGTTGGAAGCTTTGAAGAGACTGGGGGAAGGGGAAGCAGAGAAGCCAGAAAGAAAAGGATTGGGGGCTAAAAGAGACCCTGTCCAGAAAAGACTGATAAATTAGTCTTTTCAGATTCCTTGATCACTGTTAAGATTTGTTCTACATATGATCCCCTCTTAGCTCGACAGAATCTTTATGCGCTCCACCTGTTTCTTGCATAATTTGGCAATAAATGTAAAATAAATAAATAATTTTGGACAACTTTTTCTTCTGGCTCTTTGAAGACTGTATTGCCTACTCCAATACTAGGGTGGGTATCAGTAAGGAAAAAATACTCAATTGCATGTATCTCCTGATTCAGTCACAGTAATTGCACTTCAGTCTTTATGGTGATGCAGATTCAGTAGTCTTCTCACACAGAGGAATTAGCATTACTTTCTGACTTCTGTGGCCTCTGTTCTCACTTCTTTCTCTTGAACAGCATTTACAATGGCTGGTCAGTCGATCTGAAATACTATTTTGAATGGTGCAAGCTGTCTTATTAAACCAGAGCATACTAAAAATACTATGGCATTTCTGTGGAAAATAATTTTATTTTCTAACAAAAACAAAAAGTCATAGAAATTTACTTTCATACTTATTTTAAGGTAAAAACTGCATCCATGAAAATATCAAGTCCTTCTTGGGCAGAATAACATTCTGTTCTATGAAGTACAGAGAACATTATTGTCCCACAGCATCACAGAGGTGTAGTAACAACAATCGGACAAAATCCTAATGTCTTTTGCCTGAAAAGGGTTCTACTTATAACATTAAAGGAGATTTTCATTGAACTGATATTTAGCCATCTGTACTACACCACCCATTTTCCCCCCTTATATCTACGTGTAATTCCAGAGGTTAAACCTGAGATCAGCTTTCTTAGAACAGGACTAATTGCCCTCTGGAGAAGATGGTTGCTCCTCTTGGATATGCTGTGTGCTCTAAAACTGAGCTCTAGTTAGGCACTTGACTTCTAGGTTATTGAAGTTAAATGAGGTGAATCCCAAACTAAAATACATGCTTCTGTCCCAGGATTAATTTTAAAAATGCATGGCAGAACATTAGGCTGACATTTACTGTGTGTATCATCATTTTTTGGATCTTTACTTTATCCTGTGTATTTTGTAAAGGTTTCTGATGTATTTCTTTCAAGTGTTGGAACAATGAGGCTTGCCCTGAAGTTACTGATCGGGGGCACTGCTGTCACAGTGACCAGAGCAGAAGGTAGAAGTCTCAGCCAGAGCAACTGTGTTACTTGTCAAAGATGTGTCCTTACAGCCTTGGGCTTGCTCTCACTCCTGATATCTTCAGTGAGATGACTGAGACCTTTTTGACCTTAAAATGGAGGCATAAACAAGAATGTAAAACAGTGTGCTGAGATTAATTTTTTTCCTCTCTAACTCAATAATCTTATGAGTGATACAATTGAAAGGATATTCCCTGCTTAGCAAAAGCTTCTCTTGTTCTCTGATTGTCCTACTTTAGTTTCCTTTGTTTCATTACCCAAGACCATACAAGGTCCATACAAGACCTTAAGAGTGTGGGACAATAAGAGACAGAAATATACTCAGTCTTCAAAGTAGGAATGTAACAGTGAATGCTCCTTAATCAGGATAGCAGCACATCTCCTGGCTACTCAAAGGGATATAGGGTCACACTAATGAAGAATTGGGTCAGCCCAAATTTATTCCTTCTTGTGAAAACATGTACAAAATGCATATAATTAATGTAAAACATTATGTTGCTTTCATGAAGACACAGAAAGTATAATCTGTTTATAGTACAGTAAGTACAGTCTCTTCATTGAGGACTTTTTGATGCAAATGACTAGTTCTTACCTTCACTGATGGCAGGTAACTGATGTAGTTGTCATAAGGCTTGAATACCATTTTGGTTTTTCTTTGGTGTGGTACTTAAGTATTAATGTCAAAAAGTAAAAGAGGTAATGTACTATGTAATGACTTGATTAATTTCAATTCCTATTTTTACTTTTGGGTTTTTCAAAGACTCCAGAGAAACGGAACTGTAGATATGTATTGAGAAAACTGGAAAATAATAGCTGTGTCTCTAGTAACATAAGGCTCTTGTTTTGTCAATGACCTTTTACTTCATACATGTTAGTTTTTAATTTACTACCGGTGTGACTGTGTCATACAACATAGCAATATGCATGTGTTACCTAGTTCAACTATAATTTTTTGATGGTTTTAGTAACTAATAAGCCCAAGAACCCAGGAAGGATGCGGAAGTTAGTTTATTCCCTGAAGAAGTAAAAAATTAGTTTTGCAAAAGGTATCAGAAGGAGAACAGTATTATTAAGAAGATGGCAGGGACACAAACACAGTATTTATGACGTATTTATCCACTGAGAACAACTTTTTTTTGAGAGGTGATCTCATCCAAACCAACAATCTTCTTCCAAGAGATGCTTAATGCTGGTGCAACTTAGCATTCACTTCTGCTAATGTCGCACATTGGGCTTTAGCCTGCGAGTTAGAGGATACTGATGAATTCATTCCCTTCATCCCCCGCTATTTTCTATGTGGGCTGTACTAGGTCACACACTAAGTCAGAAGCTTGCCCTTGGTTTCCATCAAAATACATGGCAAGCATTACTCAAAATATATTAAAGGGTTTTACTAAATTCACATGGAAAGTCCCACTTTTTACTTTATTTTAATCTTTGAAGAATCTCTCCCTGTGCATTTGATTGCTAAAAATACTGAAATCCTTCAAACTATCCCTAAAACAAGAAGGTGTTTCATTCCTCATAAATCTTTGTGGGTTTAAACAAGGGGAAAAGGGAGATGTATGTGCATCAGGGATAACTGATATTAGAAACTCCAATTCATTGCTGGCACCTGCCCATGGCCAACTTACAGAGACACTGGAGGAAAGAAGATTCCTCCTTCTTTCTTAAGAAAGTCTTAAGGTATTCCTTAAATTACTTGCTTCCATTTAAAATGCAGCTGGAATAATTTGAGTAGGTAATATTCCCTAGACTATCCTGAGTTGGAAGGGACCCACGAGGATCATTGAAATAACTGCTCTCCTGATTCTGCACCATACCACCCCACAAATCACACCATGTGCCTGAGAGTGTAATCCAAACATTTCTTGAACTCCAGAAGGCTGGTGCTGTGACCACTTCACCTCGACTCAAATTCACTGAATGACAGCAATTCAGTTTTGCATTATTTATTGATATTTTTTCTCATTCTTCTCAAACTTTATGGAAGAAAATTGACTGTAAAACTTTATATCCTAAATGAACTTGTTGGTGTGAAGTATTAAAACCAAATTTTGAGGTTCTACTCATTTTTTTGATAATTGTCTTTATGAACATATCTTAGATCAGGGTATTTTTCCAAGGATGGATGAAACTTTCAACTTCTCAGGGTATTGGAAAATACTTGGGATGAATATTAATACTTGGAATGCTTGTCCTCTTTCCATTAGATCTGTCTGCAACAAACAGAATTTCTGAAGCTTTGTTCACGGGGAAAAGAATCATATTGTTTCAGATATATTAATCAATAAATTCAGTTACAAAAATCCCTTTTTTCATTTGACGGTAAAAACGGCACTCTTCAAAGACGAAGATTTGTATCTCTCTGAGACATACCAACACTTTTGCAAAAATAAATCGAGCTATCCTTCTGCTACAAGGACAAAACTGTGGTTAAAAATGAGATTGCTGACTTGAGCATGCCACCACTCTCCTTCAGCACACACCCAGCAAATGCCTAATGGCCTCAAAGGCTTCATGTCATCAGAAGATATGCCTGCTTCTGGCTCGTCAGCCCCATGGCATTTCCAGTTTGCTGTGCGTGTCTAGATCACTTGTCTATGCTGGTCCCTACTAGAAGAACAGTAGTCTCAGAAATTAACTTTTTAATGAAAAATTAATTGTCTAGCAGGAACAGTAGGAAAACACAGGCCTGAACAGAGGATGGTAATTCTGTTCTACAGCTCTCATTCAGGCTACATGTCCACCTGGAAGAGGACACTTAAGAGATGTTGGTTGTCCTACATTCCTTTAATTGTAACTACTATATAGTATCTATTCCAATATGTAGGGGAATAGGGGAAATGAAGCTCAGTGAGAGCAGCAGCAGCAGAAATAGCAGAGGCAAGAGTCAAATAAATATGCACAATGTCTTTGCTTGAGACCCGGGGGTAGCCTTCCTTCTCCCTAATGCCAAATCATGCAATCTGACTTCTTAAACAGCTTATGGATGCTGTACTTAAAACAGAGTCTATGATGTTATCTCTGGGGCAGAGATAAAAACAGTACTAAAACATTATTTTGACAGCTGATATAAGCATGGGTAACTTCCAAATGGTAAGCACAAAGAAGATGGTGCAAACAGGCTCTGATCTCCTTAATGTTAAACTGAATTTAATCTGGGTGGTGCTGGGCCTGTGCAGAAGAAAGCATGCTGACAGGAAGTCCTAGGGCTCAGGAGAAACCAGGAACTGATGGGTCAAACTGTTAATCAGAAAATTCTGGACAAGGAGTGAGGATGATGCTAAAGACATTATGGGAGAAGCATAAAGAGGTAAAATTGGCTTAAGAAAAAAATCAAAGGTCGATCTTTTGAACTGTCTTAGATACTCCCTGTCATTCTTCAATGCTTTGGTTTCCTTGCAAGATACTATACCAAATTTTAATAGTACATCAGGCAGAGGTTTAGACAATTCTTCAAAACTGGCTGAAATGTGGCAAATGACAGCAAAGATCTGTCAGGTGACCATACAGCACATGCAAATCACACCACACTAATGCCACCACATTCTTGGTACAGGAAATAACTGGTGTACTCTGGTTCAGGGCAGTTTATGAATGGGACACAGTGCATTCTCTGCATGTTCATACAGGACATGCATTTCAGCAGCATCCACTTCTTTTTGCTGCTTCTCTGAATCATAAAAAGGCAAAAATGTATTGAGGGAAATTGTGTGCTTTATTTTTAATTGTTTGGGGGTTTTTTTGTTTGAGGGCTTTTTTTTGTTTGGTTGGTTTTCTTTGTTTGTTTGGGGGGTTTTTTGTTTGTTTTTTGGTAGGTTGGTTGGTTGGTTTTGGGTTCAGTTTGTTTTTTTCTTATCGATGTGTTACACATACGCTCAGAAGATTGGCAGAAAACTTGACTCTAGCCAAGTCAAGATGGGGTTTGAAACAGCTTAGGTTATGGCCTGTAGAAGTCGAGGTCTTGGCTGACATACTGAATTCTCAGCATTTCTCCAAAGCTGCTCCCATTTAAAAAAGTAGAGACTATTTATCCTAAGAGCTCTTGGAAAGTAACGTTTATGATCATGTAATTAAATTCCAGACTGGTCTGCCCAGCTAGATGCTCACCTATCCTCTGTCATGCCACGTTTGTCCTTCTCCTTAAGTCTCCTATTTCTTCTTTTGCTGTGGAGCATGAATCCCAACAGGGGGGAGAAATCCAAGAATTCATAACAAAACATGGGGGAAAAAGACCATCTCCATTGAAGTTAATAATCAGCAGGGTCCAAATTACCTCTTATTAGCATTTATTTTACAAAAGAGGCAGGGTATAATTTCGCGATAGATTCAGATTTGGAGAGGGACTATAATCAGCCTCCTGAAGAGCTCTCCCTGAAGTACATGGCTGCTTATTTCTTTTCCAAATTGCACCGCTCTCTTTCCCCCTCTCGTGCTTACCCCTCCCGCCCTGTTCTTTTTCTTGATCTCTTTGAATAATGCAATCACTTTGAATAGCCCAGACAGGCCTGAAGATTAGGGAGCCTGTTTGTGGAGCGGGGGGCCAGCTGAATAGGCGCAGGAGGCTGGCTCCCCGGGAAAACAAGGCGCTGGGAACTAGGCCAACTGTGAAGAGCATGTGCTGGGAGGCACTGAATAGGCAAGCAGCCGGCCAGCCCATATGTCAGGCTGTGCCACAAAGACTTCTCTGCACATCTACCATGACAAACAGGATTACCGAAGACAATTAATCTGGCACGCTTTATCAAAATCAAGCGCTGACCCCCAACCTCTCCCCCCAGCATGCAGCAGATGCCACGCTCCAATTCAATGGAGCTCAAGTGTTCCCTTTTTCGCCGCTGAAAGGCATCCAAAGCCTGAATAAGGTTGGCGTGGACTAATTGCAAACACTGTCTGATGGTGACAGTCCTAATCAAATGAGATGAGCTCACCTTTTATTGTAAACTTCTAATGGGAAGGCAGGCGGCAGCTCCCCATCAGCTGCTGGCAGAAAGAGAAACGCATGGGGCTGAAGGGTTTTTCCCCTCCTTTCTCCCCCATCCCTCTCACTGCCTGATGGAAGAAGAGGGCAGCCACACGCATCCTTTCCTCTTGAGCCTTTCGGGTGCTGCATCACAGGAGGGATGGAGAAGGGAAAGCATTGGAGCCACCCCTGTGCAGAAGCGTCTCTGCTCTGCAGATGCCAAAGAGCAGCCAAAAGGCAGCGTGCCGATGCTTACTGCCATGCTAGAAACCAGGCTCAACATACAGGCTGAGCCCTCAGCTGATGTCTGTGGAGTTGTAAACATCCCCCTCAGTATCTGACCCTGCCTGTGGGATGTTCCTGTCGGCTCTGTAGTACAGAGTATGAACTTACACTCATTAAGACCAGTCATTTCTTTTTGTCTCCCTCCTGCTTGTTTTATTTTATTTACATTTCAACATATAGGAGTTTCAGAAAAGCCTGCCCAGTTGACCTCAAAAATGAAAATGAAAAGTGAAGTTCAATAAGAGATGGGGGAAAGCAGTGAAAAACTAGTAGTATTTTATCTTATTGCTTTTGTATTTACCTTACTGCTGCTCAAATAAGCAGCCCGGAATCTTGCTGCTCACCCTAGTGAGCATAGGCATCTGTACTACAGAAATGCCTCTTGGGCAGTCTTCTCTTCACAAAAACTGTTTGTCCTCTTGATTTCATTCAGATTAGAGCCAAGTGCCTGTGTTTCTATACTGGCATCCTCTTGCTTGTTAGTGTGGATGGAGCGAAGGTTTGCACAGGCATGGATGAATAGTTCTTTCAAGCATTCTTTTCCCCAAGTTTTCAAGTGAAAATTTTATTTCTTCAAGTTAGAATTTGGTAGAACCTCCTCAGTTTTATTAAGTTAAAAACCCCTGAAAAACAAATTTTAAAAAGTAGCAGCAAGTTCTACAACACAGAATACATGTTTCAGGATAGTCTTCCATTTTGTAGAATTTGCACAAATGAAAAGGTTAAAATGTTTGATTTCAGAAATGCTGTAACAGCTTCTTATAATATTTGAATACAACCCTTTTTCAAGCTGAGAAAGAAAAATATCTCTTTTCTTCCCATACATACCTAAACTAAAAGTTAAGTTTAAAATATTCTTGGTAATAATTTTTCTTCAAAGTTCTTTTCTGGCAATGTGGACAGCGTTTTGGCCTGAATAGTATTTGCAGTTCTAATCAGTTTTCTGACAGAAAGTTGACATCTAGATGTTACCTCCCAACCTCCTTTCATGGCTATCCTCGACATAAGACCTTATGCTTCAGCGACTTGGGGACAGATACATTCCATGTGCAGAAAAGACACTGAGGAGCAAGGGGTTATTGAGTACCTTGATTTCGGAAAAGGGGCTGTTAGGATTGGGAACTACCTGGTTCACAGTTTGACTCTGCCCAAGAGATCTTGTCCCACTGCACACAAACCTGTGAGGGTAGCTCCAGGTTCACACAGGTCCAGCAATGGCTGAGGTCAGTGCTGAATGGTGGTCACTACCTATCTACTTTCTAAAAACCGCAGTAACTTTGATTTACACGTTTCCTAAGTATGAATTTTCAGCACAGTGTGTCCTAATTTAAAAAAAACCAAAACAAATCACCAGAGCTGAAATAACTATGTGGGCTGACACCTGCAGAAGCCATGGCTGTGGGAAGGGACCTCTCACTGGAGCAGTGCTTTCTCACCTCTAGCTGAAATATGCAAGGGGTTCTTACGAGCAGTGCATTGCTAATGATGCCCCTCAAATCTCCCAATGTTTCTTCTTCTTGCATATCGAGAATGGGATGTTTAGATGATAGTTACAGATGAAGGAGCAGCTGATTTTGGTATTACAATGTTTATACTTCAGCAACATGTTCCAGCATTTGAGAAATAGAGCACCCAAAGTGGATCCAAGTGGGAAATCAGAAAACAGAGCTAATACTGCTCAAGGCACTGAGCAAAGGCCAGCTGCAGATCACGCAGCAGCTCGTTGCTGTGGTATTCTGACATCCCATAGACCAACACTTTCCAGAAATCAAAGGCTAGGTTGTGTTTTTATTCAGAGTGCTAAGGTCGATTTCTAAGAAGTCTCTTGTAATGAAGTGATATATGGAGCTAGGAGAGAGCTAAACTGAAGCTAATGGCTGCTGTGCAAGGAATGAACCACAAATCCTAATTAAAAAGGAAGAAGAAATGGAGGAAAAAACACAACCACCCCAGAAAACTCAATTCGCTAGAGACTAAAGCATCAACAGAAGCATGAAGTGACAAGGTATTGATCTGAACTACCTGAGAAAGAGGAGAAGATGTTTGTGTCTCCACATTGTGAAGAAAGGAACTGCCTGAAGCATGTGAACTCCTCTGTGGAGGTTTGCTGTGGGGCGATGGGGAAAAAGCATCCCTGAGGCAGTCAGAGGCTGGCATCCGTGCTCAAAATGATCACAAAGCCCTGTTGATACCTCTCTTTCTGACTCACTCAGACTGATCACTGGTAAGGTAGAGAATAATTTATAACATGGTTAGATTAAGAAAAAGAAAGACTGTGATCCTTTTGACTGCAGTTAATGACAGTGTTTCTCTAAAACCCAGGGTATTACTTGCACGATTTTTACTCTAGTTTTGGACCAGCTCTATAGGTCACAGCACCATACATCACTGCCAGAAGTACCAAAATGGCTAAGGTGGAGCTGATATGATAATACTAAGTGACATGGGCAGGAATTTCTCCCAGCCATTAGCAGAAGTAGGAACTTGCTCTTAAAAGAAAGACTCATGTCAAATGACATTTCTAAAATGTCATCTGGTTTGCAATGGAATATCCACTCTTTTTTCTAAAATGCACTGTTTGTGCAATTGATGTGTAATTCAGGAATGACTTAGTATTGACACAGAAAGGGTCTCCCCTTCTCCACTCACCCCAAGGAGTTGCCATTGCCTGCAAAGAGCAGTAGAAATTTTGACCTACTTTATCATGTCTACTTACTGCTGTCAAGATGTTATTTATATCTGTGAAAGAGTAATCACTGACTTTTATTTTGAACACATACTTACACAGTGACTTGGATTAGGATACAGAAGTCCCTACCTTTTCCAGTACTCATACCATGATAAGATCAAATTTTTTGAAGTTCAGGTAAATATGGTTCACTTTTTTTCTTCTATCTTTTTTCTCTTGAACTCAAACAGGTGCCTTCACTTCTGTGACACAGTGTCTCTTAGAATGAATTAGAGGATTTTGCTTCCTCTCTAGTTTTCTATAGCTGCTGTCAGGTCTCCTGCTCTGTTCTTCTGGAAAGCTTTCCTCCAGGCCAGAATATGGAGTCAAATTCAGATAACTCACATGTAGAAAAATCATTCCCTGTTGTACTGCCATGAAGTGTGGAGTTTTGGTCACTGTGGTGTACTTTCAATGTGTCGCACAGAAATACGAACAATACATGAAATTTTGTCGTCTTGTTTTGCTCATGATGCTGTTAATACCTCACTACTTAGGAAAATGAACCGAAAGTGGCTTGAAGAAAGGATCAGTTTTATCCAGTAGAGTAGTGAAATAAATTATAACATCACTGAGTAATGTCTATAGTAGAGGAAAGAAAGTGTTCAATTGCTGGAGGAATGAAATGTTCATGTATGAATGCATAATGACACTGGCAGAGTTCGGTGTAGTGAGCTTTGTTTAACTCACACAAAATGTTTTTTCTCCACCAGAAATACTTTCCAACATGAAATGAAGCTGAACTTTCTTGGCTTAAATATCAAAGTGATTGACATCTATCATAATAGGTAGCTCAGGCCAGCAATCTGCTACTCCTTTTGATTTACGGGCCCCTAAATATAGAGGTACAGATCCTGCCTAAGTAACTTAAGCCAAATGACATGGCACTTGCCCTCCTCTTTGGGTTTGACAAACCTCTTAGAAGCAGCTTAAGGAATGCTACAAGTCCACAGACCAGTTTCTGGTTTAGCCCCTTGACTAAGCACAGAGCTTTCAGGCACCATGCTGCTTGTGGCACCTCCTGACAATATTCTTGGCCATGTCATACCAACCAGAGAGGGCACACTGTGGCGTTGCTCCCATCACATTACTTGCTTCAGAGTCTTCTGGGTTTCGGATTTTTTACCTCAAAGCCACTAATTGCTGGTAGCTGCTGGCTAAGGTACTTTTGAGTGCTCAGTAGGAAGGAACAGGGTTTTTTGGTTCAGTTGGAGCTTCAGAAAACAAAAATAAGATGGGGATTTCAGCTTGACCAAAAAAAAAAAAAAAAGAAAAATATTTCTGAGGTTTTAACAATCTTTGATAATTAAGATAATTAAGATTAGCAAATAATTTTAGATTGGCAAATCAAAACTTAGGTGTAGAAAATGCCCAAATTATTCTGATTATTTCAACAATTATTTTAATTATGAAGCCAGAACAATTTGCTGAAATTTACAAGAGTTTGCAAAACATTTAGTTGACTAAAATCCTTATCTCCTGATTAATACATTTCAGCCAGAAAAGTTTATTTAGTTGCAAGTACTTGATCACATAAATAAGAAGAAGGATCTTTTTGTCAAATCGCAGATTTGAGAATGGTCTTGGGACAGCCTTGGCATTGCACCCAGAGGTGATTTCTGGTCTACAGAAATAGAGTGGTGGAAAATATATTCTGCTCTCCTGAACAAAAAGCTGCAAATGAGGAGTAAGTGAGAATGATGCTTCCTTGAGATGGGGCTTGGTGTCCTATCACTGCAGCAGTCATGCAGCTATAGATTTCATATCTTCTAAAGAGGTTCAGAGAGCAGGACGCAGGCCTTACAGAGAGGCAGATGGGAAACTCAGATCTATTCCTCACCGGCTCAGTTTTGAAGCCACCACCTTGAAGACCTCACACAAGCTATCTCTGAGAAGATACAACCATAGGTGGATTTTTAAAGACCTAAGATCTTGACAACAAATTAAGAAAACTAAATGTGATCTACACCTATGTTAATTATCAGCCCACTGGTGTGCTCTGAAATGTATTAGGGAGCAAGTACAGAATGGATTTAAAATTCACAGAAAAAGTAATTCCAGTTTTCTGTAGTTTGAACAAAAACAGATTTAACTTTTATTTCTTTTTTTTTATCTCCCATCTTTTTAATCTTTAAATTGTTATAACACCAAGTGAACATTGAGATAAACTGCTGTTCAGATAATTCACTGTCAAAAATATTGAGCATACTTTAGTCGGATGGCAGCAGTAATGGTCTTTTCAAGTGCCGCTGCACAAAAGCTGAGCCTATCAAGATTTTTTGGCAGGCACTGCGTTTAACTTGTCATGTTATATATTGCAGCAATGCAGTTGAGGATCAGTATAAATCAACTTAAAAGTCTGGAGGAAATGGGGGAATGTGCTTCTGCAGCCCATTGGCAGCACAAGTGTCTATCAGAAGGTGGCAGCATTTCAACATCGTTCAGTCCAGTGGGGGGGGGGGGGGGGGGGAGAAAATTAACTCAATCTACATGTCCAGAAAGCTGAAAGCTCTACATTCAGACAGGATGTACTTGAATTTATGGGTTAGATGAATTTATGTGGTTATGGACAGGCAGGAAGGTGAAGTTTTGATAACTCTTCAGTCTTCTTAATGTAAATGTGGGAAACAGGCTAAGTAGGTGCTGGAAGGAGGGGAAGTGAAAAATAAATGAGCAAATATGGCTGCCCAAAGGATCAGAAACAGCCCACCCCCAACTAGAGCAGAATTTTGTGGTAGCTGCATTAGAAATATTGAGCAAGAAAATATGTAGCCCCTAATAAATTTTAGGGATTTGATCTCATACCAGTGTGACAGGGAATAACTCTCTTTTTTCACAGATATCACACCCTGTATTGTCAGCTGTCATGATCTCATCACAGGCTTTGTGGCATTTATTGTTTTTTTTCTAAAAGCCCCAGCCTTTGAAACTGGGCAACTGTGTAGGAACCCCAGCTTTCACTTAACCACCACTATCACCAAAAATAGCATGATTTGAACCCTTGTGGTTACCAGGAAAGTCAAAAAACATCTGTGAAATGCTCTCACAATGTTCAAAAACCAGAAGGCAGAGTGGAAAAAATAACAGAGTTTAAAGTAGAAAAAAATAAAAAGGACATCTCATAAGGTTAGCAAAAAGTCACACATCAGAGTTCACTGATTGACAATACCGTGTTGCTGATGGGAAACCTGGACCCAGCACAGAAAGCCAGGCATGTCAGTGTGTACTCTGATAAGGGTGGAATTAAGTGCCGGGCTTAGGGCATAGCCATGAGCACAAAATGGTGTTGTTCACTTCAGTGAGATTATTTGCTGATTTACAGCTCAAGTCATTGCGGAACTGAGCTCTTAACTCGCTTAAGAATTAATCCAGTGCCCACTGCAGTTTGATCACAAAAATCTCAAAATGGCGTCATCAGTGTCCTAGTGCAATGTTTTGGGTTTTTTTAAACATGGATCTGCCTCAGCTAGCACTTGATTCACCCTCTAAGGGTATGGAGTACAGTAAGAAATATTGTACTAATGGCCACCACAAGGACTCCACATGTTGCCAGTAATTAATACCCTAATACTCAGAGAACCATGGCATGTTATTTTCAATCTTTCTATTTGTGGTGGGTTGATCCTGGCTGGACAGCAGGTGCCCACCATTGCTGCTTTGTCACTCCCCTCCTCACTGGGCAGAGGAGAGAAAATCAAATGAAAAGCTTGTGGGTTGAAATAAGGGCCAGGGGAGATCACTCACCAATTACTGTCATAGGCAAAGCATATGGGGAAACTTAATTTAATTTATTACCAATCAAATCAGAGTAGGATTAAGGTAACTAAAACCAAGTCTGAAAAGCCTTTCCCACACCCGTTCATTCTTCCCAAGTACAACTTTACTCCCAAATTTTCTACCTCGTCTGGCAGCCAGTTCATCACATTTTCTCTGCTGCTCATTCCCTCTCACGAGAGGACTCCTCACATTCTTCCCTTGCTCCAGCATGGGCTCCCTCCCACAGGAAGCAGTCATCCACAATCTTCTCCAACATGAGTCCTTCCCAAACGCTGCAGTTCTTCATGAACTGCTCCAGTGTGAGTCCCTTTTACAGTATGCAGTCCCTCTGAAACAGGCTGCTCCAGTGTGAGTTCCCCACAGGGTCACAAGGGGAACTTCCAGTAGCTTTTCACAAAAGCCACCCCTGTAGCACCCCTCCTGCCGCCAAAACCTTGCCACAAAAACCCAGTTACTTGGCTCC
The DNA here is from genome assembly GCF_000738735.6 of Corvus cornix cornix. Classification (NCBI taxonomy): domain Eukaryota; kingdom Metazoa; phylum Chordata; class Aves; order Passeriformes; family Corvidae; genus Corvus; species Corvus cornix. The sequence continues at coordinate 60,689,134 of NC_046333.1, forward strand.
AAAGAATTTGTCTCTGAAACCAAGTCAAAAGTGGCAAAACATCTCTGTGCAGTTTAAAGTGAAGCAGTTTTAACTTCCAGGTTTTACATATGAAAGAGAAATGCTAATTTTGAAGATACCTCCCACTGTATTCACCTTAGATGCACACCTGCAGTGCAATTGAAGCAGTGGGCAGATGACCAGGTGGTGACCAATTATGTGTGGGGAACTCCATCTTCAGAGGGGATATGAAACCTTGCAGAAACTGAGATTTTGAAGGCTTAGCACAGATAACTCTGGGCCCAGACACAGTCACAGGGTCAAAAATGGCATCGCAGATTGAGCCCCAGAAAGACCGAATGCTTTTCTGGACATCCCAGTGAGGTGTTAGCAGAAATGAGGATAGGATTGTGGCACCTTCCATTCTCAGATCCAGGGAGAATTTTGTCATACCACAATTTCACATCTCATACTGAACACTCAGCTACTGCACATGGTAGACTCAGCCAAATACACACAGGTCAGGAGCAGAGCTGGCAGAAGAGTACACTGATTTAATTTTGTTTGGCTTTTTGATGCGCCTTTCTGGAGTTCCTCTTTGCTGAGTTGTGGGTTAAATACTTAAACAGGAAATCAGCTCAGAGGACCGGCTGACCATTTCAACCTTGTGGAAACATTTGTCCTTGCCTGCTTCCCAGAACAATTCAAAGAATGCCTTGTTTCTGATACACACAGACAGAGTAAAAAATCTGTGAAGAATAATTTATGGACAGAATGATTCAGTAGGGTGACAGCACTCATTCAAAGGCCTTGGAGTAAAGATCAATACAGATAGCTGCACACCTAAAGACAGGAAGTTCTGCTTAATTTTTGTGCTGTAGACAGTCCTCTGAGTATTGTTCCTGAATGGTTACATGAATCTATTAGCTAATCATCCATTAGAGTGATCCTTTCAAGATTAATCTAGCCAAAATTTGACATAAATGATCTAGAATGACAACAATTATAAAAATCACTTTACAAAAGAATGACCTTTAACAGAAGAAAAAGCAAATTTAGGCTAAATTGATTCAAATGAAACACAGGCTATCAAGGAGGGATATTTTTCTTCTTGTTGCAATAAAACTTTTGCAATGCCATAGTTCTGTCAGGCTTACAAATGCCATGTTTCATATTTTTGCCAAGGTTTTTTATTATTTCTGCTGCTACTCCATGCATGAGGAATAAAACTTCATGCATGACTTCTAATATCATTCTTAAGATCTTTATTAAAGTTCATTCCATCGTAGCAGATGCATTTTAATTGCCACTTCTTTTAGTTCAGCTGTGCAGCACTGTTTATATTGCTTTAAATTAAACTCCTTCCTGCTATTGGCAAGATCTGTCAGTCCTCTAAAAGGCAATGCATGAAAAGGATCAGAATTTGTAAATTAGATGGAAACAAAATCAGAACTCAATGAAGGCAAAACTATTTCATGAGGCCTTGAAGAAGTGGTTGATTTTATGCCACCTGTATTTGAAAAGTCAAAGACTTTTGGTTAAAATTTTAGTGCTTTCAGGATAGACATTTATCTGAGAAAGGTCTGTGTGAACCTTTCAGGATTTTGTCTTACATGAAAATAATTGCCTGAATGAGTGATAGATATTTCCCTCCAAATTTTACTATCAGGGACCTGACCTGTACTGAGTTAAATCTGCATTTTGGTTGCTTGCAGGCATCAATTGCTGTAGCTGTACACATGCTAAATCATGGCACAGGAGGACAAGCATTAGCTGGGGCAACCCTTGTTTCAAGCAGAAATAAGTTCATCCCATGGACATCATGGTCCTCTGTGTGCTTTCTGAAAGGCTTGCAAAATTTCTACCAGGTGTCTATGGCTGATGCCAAGGAAAACCTCTGTAGGAAAAAAGGCCTCCGGTAATTCCTGCTCATGGGTCTAGAGTGAATCTGTGTCTTTTTTTTTCAGTTTATTTTCCAAACACTTGATGCTTTCCCCAGGAGCTCTGAGGACTTCACTTATTATCCTAGCTTTTGCACTTCCCTTGGCAGGCAATTTGAGTTTCATAATCCAGATCATTTTAAATGAGGTGTGACTTGGGTAGACTTTCCCGACAGAATACACAAAGAGCCATTTCTCTGTCACTGGGGGAAGAGAACTAAAATGTCACCCTCCTCTTTGAGCATAGGCCTTTTAGCTCCCATGTACTCTGTTGACACAAGAGAGGCAAATTGTTGCATTTTACTTCTTTATGACTTGATTTATTTAGCTTTAAGTCAAAAGCAAATATTTAAAAGCTACAGGTCTATTTTGAAAAATAGAGCTCCTCAGACTTGCACAGAAAGCTGGGGTGTGAAGATCATAGTTTTATAGCCTGAAGGACGTAAAAGCACAGGCAGTGCATGTTAGTGTGAGCAGAGCCATCCCATCTGTTAATCAGACTCATACTCAGTGTAGGGACAATGCTGCAGCAAGCGCAAACATTTTTGAAAATGTTAGTACATATTTTTGAAAATTTGACTCTAAGGTCTGACAAATATTGCAAAGGTCATCGCTAGTCAGTGGCGGAGAAAAAAAAAGAGATGTTTATCAAGAGGTACAGGGAAGAAAGAGTCTCAAAGGAGTGCTTCTCAAGCCTATGTGGGTTTTGTTTGGTTTTTAATGCATGCACTGTGTGCCCATGGATTTATCACAGGATGTGTGCTCTTGGATTTAAATCCATGGTGGTTGTTAGAGGGCCCCTGCAAAAGCACTGGTGCACGATCCTACTTAATGAGCACCATAAAACTCACAGATCTAGTTTAGGGCCATAAAGGTGGAACTCAGCATTCCCAAAGGCAGTAGCAGAACATTCTGGACAGTGTGGAAGAGAAAGACTTGAATGTAAATGCTGAACGATTGCATTATCTGTGTTCTTTGGTGGTGCACTGAAATGAAAGCAAGCCTGGGCCTTCTCCAGGGTGTCCTGGTGTGCAGCTTTGAGGGAGATGGCTTTGCACAACCTTCCTCAACTCCTGTCATAGCCTCTGTATGTAAGAGGTTTATTTTTTTACCTCAGTTGGGGTTTAGAAAGAGGGTTTCTGCACACTCTGAAATGTAGCCAGAAATGGCAGCACGGCGCAGTGCTAACCTGCTAGCCCCTCTGATTCCGGGATGCCATGCTCCCCCTCTTCCCTCCCTAGCCTTGGCCACTCCCTCGGTTTCTTCCTATTTGCTCCTGTACCCCAACCCCACCCAGGGACCGCCCCTGGGCCCCTGACAAAACCACCCCGCACTCCGAGCACAGTCTCTCTACCTCTGAACATTGTGGGGACAAGATGTAATTAAAGTCATTTCAAACCCTTATGAGAGACCCTTCTCTGCCTCCTTTGCCATCCACTGCATTGTAACGCTGCTGGCTGCCGGAGCCAGATCGAGGGGCTGTCCGAAATGGACTCCGGGATGCGACCAGTCGCATGGCCCTAGGAAACCCCGCTGTGCTCTCAGGGAGCTGCAGCCTGCTAGGCAGAGTCAAGTGGTTACAACACTGTGCCTCTTTCCTCAAGAGCTTGGCCTGCCCTCAAAAGGGGCTGTGGTACCAAGAGCAGGTTTGTTGACAGCTGTGCCACTGAGGCTGCAGGAGAGATTGCTTGAAGGCTCATATCCAATATCATTGCAGGTTGTAACTTTGACAAAGTTCTTAATTTTGAATCAATATACAACAGTGACCTTCATTATCCTTCATCTCTGGATGGAAATGTGACTAACATCCACCAGGACAACTTATTGTCAAAATGCTGTTCTTGTTCTCCAAGTATTTATTGACAAATCTAATTTTGAAGCTATTTTCTGCATGCCTAATCTTTTAAGTATATTAATATTCTGCCTAATGTGTTGTTTATAAGCAAACAAATCCATTTTTTTCAGAAGGGCATGAGAGTAGTAAATCTATAAACTGAAGATGACTTTTTCATCTGGACAGTAATACTTATTAAAACTCCCCAAAAGTTTTTTTGCTATTGCACCTGGTTTTCACTTGGATAAAGCTATTTTTGGCAGAGCTGTGGGTAGTACTTGTGAGGTCAAGTAAAATGCAGTGAACACCTACTTATGCTGTGTTCCTGGATGGAACTGATAAACAGTAAGAAAGACTTTGGAAAGAAGTAAGTAAATTTAACTTTCCTGGGCTGCATGCCTTAGCATAAGAAGTACAGGAGGGACACAGGATAACTTCATTCTACACCCAGCTTTGCCATGCTTAGGTTGGCCCTTGGCTAGTGATGTCCAGGAGTTGTGCCTCCATTCTAGCTCAGCAACTGGTGTGAGAGTAAACCTCCTTATTTCCATGGCAAAGTGCTGCTGAATGATAAACTTACCTCAAGCAAGGTGAGTTCCCCACATCATAGCCCCATCTGCACTGCAAAGGTGTAATGATACATCACACAGGTTTCAGGTAGGAGTAAGGTTTCGGTAGGTCTGTGTATTCTCTGGTTGAAAGTGACTGGGTAGGACTGCTGGCAAATTTGCAAGGCTTTCTGCCTGCTGTGTCCGGAGAAGTCAGGGGCCATTCACAGCCAAAGAGCAGCCCCCCACAAAGGGCAGTGTAAGCTTCAGCACATAATTTCATTTGCATACATTGAGACAGCTGGCAGTTTTGCTATAGCATGGGAGGCATCACTGTAAGCACAGTGCTTCCCACCCACTGGGAGAAAGATAATGAAATATGGGGGACTGAAAAGCCAGCAGCTTCTTTACAGAAGTTGGAGTCTGTCTGTAACAATACTGTGGGATTTGCTCAAATTTATTTTTAGAAGTTCATGTTCAATCAGCTCAATATTTCCACTAGGAGAACACAAAGTGGTGTAAATCTGAATTTTTTTCTCTTTTGGCAATGGATCCATACCCTCATTATGATTTAGTAGGCAGGCTTTTACTTCCCATATAGATGAGTGGACTACTCATCCTTCTTTTCCAGATTCTGTGTTTGCTGTGTTTTTTTCTAGGTAGTACAGTTCTGTGAGCCGAGATGATATCAGCAATAACTCAATGAAATGGGCAGCACAAATGCAGTTGGATACACAAATACTCCCCTTCCTTGGCAGGGAAAAAATGCCTCTTGATCCGTCTGAGATACAGAAGAACCAAGTGTCTGTAAGGAAAGGTAAACTGTAAGGAAAGGTGATATATACATATACTATGTGTATATACTTTATATACACAGTGTGCTATATTAAGGGTGTATATGTGTATCTATATGAATTGAGGCAACTGAGCAAAGCCAGGACTCTCAAGTGGTTTCTGTCTTGCAAGAAGTTAGCTATTACAGAACATCACGACACAGCCCAGTGCCTTACAAAAGTCCCAAGCTGGATCAGACCAACCTCAACTAAACTGCTCTTTATTAATGATTCTGTGGAATTCTCTGCAGAGGTACAAAAATACCTGGTGACAGACTTGGATAAGGGGTTTGGTTGCTCCAGCATGGCTGCCCACTTAAGTCTGCAGCAAGAGACAGTGAGGAATGTCTTTCTCCCAAAGCAAAGGCACATGGCGAATGCCTCAGCACCATGCTGCAAAATTGCCTGGATTTTATTTGAGAGTGGATGTTTTGTGGATGAGTGAAACTGCTGGTGTGGGGAATACAGCATCCTGTAAGGGGAGAAAAAGGAGTTCTATTATTGCTTAAATAGCAGTGGTTTCAGGGTGCCTGGGGACATCTGGACGATAGGATTCATACCAAACTTGAGAGAGTATTGCAGATGTAAACTTGCAAACGTAAAGCAGTGGCTAACCATAATGATGTTGCTGTTATCAATTCATGGATGGAATAACTTCCAGAACCAATGTTTGGGTTAGGCACTTTGGCCAGGAGGGGTTACACGTCAGTTATGGTCTGCTTGAAGGAGACCAGAATAGTTGGAGAAGTGGGGTATAAAGACTGGGAAGCTGTTGTCTCTTCATGACCGAGGCACAAAGTACAACATACTGCCAGTGCTGTCTCGTTCTGGTTCCTCGTTCTGCCTTCTCTGAGTCACTCTCAGGGCTGTATGTATTTCTTGTAAGTCATCTTTGTCCTTCATGTCTTAGAAATGTTGTTTTTATCATCTGGAAAGGCTCAATGCAAGATTTCTGGATGACAGCTTGCTTGCAAGAATTATGTTTTATTTACAACCACTCCCAAGAGTGGGAATGGTTTTAAGCAGACTACCTATCCCACAACAAACACAAGCTCGTTATGTTTTAATAGCAACAAATCAATGTCCTAAGAATAAGCTTTCAAGGAGTTCCTTGAAAAAGACATTAGCAGCTGTCAGGCAGCAGTTTAACCTTTTGAAAGTTAAGATGCAGCTCAAAGCCTGCCCCAGGAGTAGAGAAAGGTTTTGCTGAGGGGAAACACCAAATCATCACATGAAATGTTTTCCTAAATGCAGGCCTGGTTTTTGTGGACTCTCAGACCTCACAACATCATTGTGAAGGTCATAAGGTCTGAGCATTTGTGTTTTATGTTCAGTTCCCTTCATATATGCAGATGACCCTGAGGGAAAGGGAAAACTGGCCAAACCCAGCCTAAGACCACAAAAGAGTAGCTTTCATCCAACAGGTTAAGGTTTCCACTTGCACCTTCCCTCCTGCACATTTTATTAATTCAACATGAAGGGCTGTATCTTCTGGATGCCTAATGCACAGTATATTTGAACACGTGATTAGATGTTAAGGTGCCTCATATCACTGGCAGTCAGAAAATGAAAACTTGTGTCTAAAGGGATTAAGACTATTGCCATTGAGTTTTTTCTGACTGAATTTAGGGAGTATGTTCTTATAAGAGATTTGTCTCTGAATGGGTCAGATCTTACACATTGGAAATGCTAACATAAATGTTAGAAATGGTGCTTCTGCTCATTTTACCACTTTCTCCACAATCACTGATGCCACAGGGCTCCATACTACCCCTCTGTCCTGTTGTACTTCCTTTGTTTTCAAAGCCACATGATGCTGCTTGTTGTGGCCATTGCACACTGAGCAGCAGCAATGTTGATCCGATGGCATGACTGGCTTTAGTTTAGTCTCTTTGTGGTCCTGTGTGTACATTCCTATTCATGTGCTCTTTGTCAGACTGTGTTCTTCATGGTAGTACCCAAGCCTCCAAGCAAGCAGATATTGCACAGGCCTGATTTCAATAGCACAGGCTAAATAAGATTTTTCTTTTTTCTTCAGTTGTCTGTCTCTTCATCAGCAATAACAGTGGGCTATTCTTTTCTGATCTGTTGCTGCATACCTGACAGTCTTTCCCCTTGATTAACTGGAGCAAATGTCTCAAGTTACAGTGGAATAAACAGTTACCATTTGTCATCCAGGCTGTCGTAATGGGTCCTGTATGTCATGATGACTTAACCTGATGCCTTTTACCTTGCAACAGGGTAGATTAACTGTATGGGCTGGACAATTTTACCAGGTCTGTTGACAGACTAAGCTTTGTTAAGCTGCTGCAACTGAGATATATCTCAGTCATGTGGCAGAATCCTCAACTCCAGTGCGAGTGTCCAGAGATGTGTGGTTAGCAGCAGATAGTTCTGTTCAAGGAAAGGATCTCCTTGTGGATGCTGTAGTTCTTCCCACAAAGTTAGCATAGAAAGAAGGGGGTTGAAATTATTATTATTATTATTATTATTATTATTATTATTAAGAAGATTGGGGAGAGGGTGAAGACTGGCAGTAAGGAAGGAAAGTAACAAAAGTAGAAGCAGTAAAATAATTATACACCTGCCAATTCTTTTCTTTCTTGTTAAAGACTCACCCATCTTTTTGTCTGTGAAAAGTTCATTTAAATCTGTCTTTCCCATGCAAGAGGAAAAAACCAGTTCATTCAAGAGTATAATACAAATCCCAGAATGTTTTCAAATTTCCCTCTTTTGTGTGTTTTAAGATTGGCAACTATGTAATTAAGCATAACAAAGAGAGAAAGGATTTAATAAGATTTAGCACAACTTGGGCAACTTGGGGCAGCAGAGGGAAGGAAAGTCAAGGGCAGATGCTAAATGAATCTGTGGAGTCACTCATGAGAGGCGTGCAGACTTGGTTTGAAGCACTATTTTAAGAAAGGAAATGATCACGACGGTATGAACAAAGCATGGCCAGCAAGGTGCTGCTGCTGAGGTCTAAGAAGTGATAGTGAGTAGAGGAGTGAGTCTGGGGATCCTCATCTACAGAGATGTGTGCAACCACTCTTCCTGCAATTGTAGCAGAAAGCTCCAAAGCACTGGTGCTTCCAGGGGCCTTTCAGCAGTGGCTTCTCCATCTTTGTCTTTCCAAATCCACAGGGTGTGTGGAGATACATTGGAAATGTATTCTGCTACATTATAGTCTGGCCTGTGTTCTATGCTGTGCTTTCTATCTTTGGTGTACAGAGTGTGCTCATCCCACCAGGTCATATCAAGGTCCAACTCCAGATAAATCCAGTGGAAAACCTACCCCATGAACTTTGCTTTAGAGAAGAAAGCAAAAATAAAGAGAAGCTCTGTGTCTCCAATTAAGTCACTTGTCTTCCTGTGACTGTTTCATTCCCTTCAGAGCCTGAAGCAGGTGATTAAATAAATCTGGGACATTTTCAGAAGCTCTTCCACTTGTCTGAAAATAAAATGTGTAGGGATTTGTGGCCAAAAAAAATATAAATAAGTAAATAAGAATAACATTTTTAATTATTGGCAAACAATCTTCATGTTTTCTGACTAGACTAAATATTCACTTCCAAAGGTGTTCTGTCTGCTCAGTGTTTATTGAAATAGAAAAGTTGTGAGCCCAAATAAAAGTGTCATTCCTGCTTCTCTGTGGGAACTTTCAAACTGTTATTTTGCTATCTGAAAGTCCCATTGAGTTAACAAATGTAGTTAAATCCTGTCTAGACAGATTTCCATTGCTTTAAATTTCATTTGAGCTTAATTCAGTTTCTAATGATGTTGAAATACAATAGGAAAAGCACAGATGAAAACACATGGCATATCTTCACCTCTATGAAAACATCTGAAGCCTACAAGAAAGTGGAAATGCTGAGTTTTTATCTGGGTATCCATGGACATTGCCCAGAGTAAGCAAGTTTTGTTTCTTATCTCATTTTCATTGTCAGACACTGATTGGAACTTAGAGTAATTTCTTTTAAGTTCAGGGAAAGAGGACCTGAAGAGCAATGTGGTATTTTCCCTATTCCTTTCTCATTCTTTTCACATCGCGCCCCTCCTAACTTTATACCACTGTAGCTTGTGATGTCCTTCCTATGTACCTCAGACGCCAATTTAATCCTCCTTACAACTGCTGCTATAAAAATTCCTGTGCATGGAACAGATGCACGTGTGCTGCCAAGATGAATGGGCTGTAGACATAGAATTGTCATCCCATGTTGTCCATGGGAGTTCTCTGTGTGGTATGATAGCATGGCTTCATGCCAGTGCTCAGCCAATGTTATGAAGCAGGTTGCTCCTTCTCTCTCTCTTCAGGAGATTTTACTCTCACTACTTTTGCCATTCTTCCTGGGACTTAAATAATGATGGGACAGATCTGCTCCCTCATGGTTCCACTGCTCTGAGGCTGCAGCTGCTTTGGTCTTTGGTAAGAGAAAGCAGCTGTGCCTGTGGCATAGCTTCATTCCTCACCTACCAAAGGCACTGCAGTGAAATGACGGGGGGAGAAGCTGGCTCCACTGGCTTTGCACCAGGAATGCTGAATCCAAGCAGCTGCAAATGGATTTGAGACCTTTTTCTACAGTGACCCTGTTACTGTGCCTGTTACGTATAAATGATGTAGGCAGACATCTCCAGGAGCTACTTGGTTTTATCATTTAGCTTGATTATGACATTCTGAAATGAGCATTTTGCAACCATGCTTTATTAAGATCATTATATCCTATAGCATGCCAAATGCTCCATAAAAAAGAAAAGTGCTTTTAAAATGACCTAATGAATTCCTCAACATAATTAATGTTTCAGTTGAGGCTAGCCCAAAATATTTCCAATACTTAATGTTTCCATATGTCAAAAAAAAAAAAGGAAAAAGAAAAAAAAGACAGAAGAAAATTGATCCATGTAGCCACAGCTGCCAAGCACTGGACTAATCAATTCTATCTACAAGGTTCTTAACTGCAAGACATCGTTTGGCCATGGTTTGTAAAGAAATAGAGATTGGGAAACTTACAGAATTTCCCGTAGGAAAGCCTCACTTATGGTGGTTAAATATCAGCCTCATAGCTTTTTCAGTGAGACTTTGGCTGCAAAGTCCCAGGCACATTGATAAAGTCGTTATGACCTATTCTTCAGGACCCCAGAAATTATTTCTTTAGGATGAAAAGAAGTGACACTGGAACAAGATGTTGGTTACCTCTGCTAAAGCTGAGGCCTTTGTGTACTTTGAAATGCCAGATTTGCTCTAAATTAAATGTGTATTACTTTCTTCAGTTCCAGCTATGGGTTGTAGCCCAGCTGCTTGGGTAATCCAAAATATTATTTTATACACAGCTATATTGCTGCAAAGGAATGCACCACAGCTGCCAGGTCTGACTGCTGGCAATTACATCTGAAATGGTAGAATTGAGCCTCAGTCATAGCTGATAATTGATATCATAGTCAGCTCCTTAATCAAACAGCATGTCTACACAAAATTCTTGTTGACCCTCAACAGATCTGCATTTTTCTCCTAAAATTCAAACACTTCTCTGTATCAGTCACTAGAATTACAGTTTTATCATCTTTGTGGGGAAATGGGTAGCTAGCTGTCTTTGGCAGAGCAGAGGAAACATAGTCTGTGGGTTTACAGGTTCTGTGTACCACGTGCAGTAGTGTGTGTATGCTGTAGAAAGCTCTAGAATCTGAGAACAACTCATGAAGAGTACCAGTACAAAAAAAAATTAATGCAGAAGGAAGAACCTTCAGTCTCAGTAGCAGATAGCGTGTTCTTTGATGCCAGTAAAACTATCTGATTTTTGTGGTATTTGAACCTCAGCAGAACCTGTGGTCCTGAAAAGAGGCAGTGGCCTTGTTCCTCATGATCCTGAGAGGGCCTGGACAATGCCATACAAGTTGAAGAACAATGGGCCTGTCAAGAACATTGAAATATGAGCAGCTTTTAAACATGCTACCATCATGCCAGTAGTACTGTGATATATAAAGAAACACAGACGAAATAAACCAAGCAAAGTAAGAAAAATAAATTTTAAAACTCCATACCTGCAAACACACAATGACCAGTGTGCAAGCTGGTATGCCAAACACTCCTCATGGCAAAACAGTCATTTTATTGTAACTAAATTTTCTAATTTTTACTTTGTGGCCTGAAAATTTCAATCTTCATTTCTATGGATCAAAAAAACTAATATTATCACACCTTGTGATTATTGTTCTAATAAAATGCTCAAGCATTTCCTAGAACAGGGCTAGGGTAAAATCGTGTTGTCTGCTTTCCCCTTTTGTTCCTTTTAACAATTGTTATGGTATGGAGCAGAATTTTGAGTTAATCTGCCTTCCTACACCTCCATGTAAGGCCATCCTGAAACTCAGTATGTCTTTGGAAATTTAGTGGGTAAAACTGAAACAGGCTTTTCTGGGTACTTACTGCAAATTAATTCTGTTGAAGTTTTCCCCCACACTAATTATAGTCCAATGGTAGCTATAGCTGACTGCCATTTATCTCATGACCATAGTGCTACAATATGCTAGAAAGGCTGGAATGGGCAGAAGCTGGGAAGTGGGACAAGGGGAAGGTCTAGCAAGAAAGAACAACTACAATTTGCACCTGTGGGATTTAAGTCTCCTGGGAAAAAAAATGGGCACTTAGCCAGAGGCTAAAGGTGTCTGATAAGAGATGTAGAAGACCTGAGAGGGTCTTGCACTAAGAGGTATGAAAAGTATTCAAAGAAGAAAAGTGGGGAGAGAAGGCAAAAGATACCGTAAGTTTTGAGAGGAAGAAAAGTAGAGCTAGGACTGAAAAGGATAGGGCCTGTAGGACTGGAGAAATGGTACCAAAAATGGGAGGTTAAAAGGAAAGAAAAGCAACCTGGTGAGCAAGGACCATGAGACTGGGATGTCTGAAGGCCAGACGATTGTCCTGGCCACATCCCAGAGGAGTGGAACAGACAAGAGAAGGCAGAGAGTGGGGAAACCATTACAAAGACAGAGAGGGAGCAGGAAAGACTGCTCTCTCCTGTGGGAGGGTAGGACTCCAACCTCTGAGTAGGAATTGGTGGGGGGCCAGAGGAGGAAAGGGCTGTCTGGAAGGGTCTGTGATGCTGTAACATTCTTTTCCTTCACAGCCCTTGAGGTTAGGAAGTAAATGCAGCATTTTTCATTCAAAATGTAACTTTATTTTTTCCCAGATAGAAGTAATGTATGTATGTATATGTATATGTATATGTACACATACTTGCCTTCCAGAGAGTGGAATTTCTGAAATGTTGTAGTCATCTGGTGTTTCACCTGCTCACCTGGCAGGAAATTTAAATCTGGAATTTTCAAGATCAACTTGACTCTGGAATTTCCAAAGTGCAGCCTGATGTACTTCAGTGTTGGTTTCATGCAGGTATGTGTGTGTACATGTGCTTGTTCCTAGTTACCAGCTCAAATACATCTCGAGCTGCTTATCAGTTCCATAAGGCTGTGCCTCAGCAAAATCATTCTGATTTTTACCTATGTATGATTTCTACATGAATTTACTTCAGAATGAAGTAAAGTCCAGGAATTTTTTTGATGGACATAATCTACAGGAAACAAGATTTTTTTTGTAAAGATTGGCAGGTTTGTCATGCTAGGGATACTATACTTAGTTCCTTATATTGTCTTCCATTTCTGAATGGCTTGTCTCCAAATAGGCTGAACTATCTTTTCTTGGCAATCATCAGATTTGTTATAAGTCTGTAAAAACATTATTTAAAATTGGGAAAGTCTTGTAGTTATAATTTCGTTAATGGAGAGATGGATTCCTGTATTTGAGAAATCAATGTTTTAGCAGCAACTAATGGCCTTTTAAAATACATGCTTATACTACAGGAGGTCTTATAACAACACGAGAAACAAAAGGCTTTCTTTAGCCACTGTGGTTAATAAATTGCATGTGATTATGGGAAGGGTTAGTTTTATTACTGTTTCTGCATCCAACATCCTGATTAGAATTGTATAATCTAGGTTATTGCTTTCTGGATATTCCTGTAGCTCTTTTACCCAGGATTGTGGCCAACATAGTAGGTTAGACCTTAGTCGTTCGTTTTCCAGTATCCTTGGCTTCAGCAAGATTTATTTTAGCAGGAGCTTCACTATCATTTTCTTTTCAGCCTTGGAAACATCCCCCTCCCTGCAGAAGCTTAACCACACTGTATGGTGAAAAGATGAAATTCCAAAAGAAAATTTGTTGGGCAAGTATCCATGGGACAGGTGGTGGGATGAAGCTGGGTGATGAAGTTGGACATCGCTAAACCTGAAACTGAATTGGATGGTGCTGCCTTAGGAAAAGGGAAGAATTTATTATGTCTTAGCCTGGTAACAGCCTGTATGAGCAACATAATATATGTAAAGGAGGTGTATTGCCACTTTGCTAGAACAGCACTACCCCTGTTCCTTGCCTTCCCAAGTCCTACTTAACACTGGTACTTTAGCAGTGTGTTATCTAACAGCCACGTGAAAGAGGAGGGGAATCAACTTTTAAGTGAGATTTGTTGCCTCCCCATGGCCTCCTTGCTGTATTGCCAGGCAGTGCAGATTGTGCCTGCAGTGCTGTTTTTGCAAGACCATTCCTGTAGAAGCTGAGCTAAACTCTTTCCATAGATGCCTGTGAATAGCCATCAGGCACTGCATATTAGGACCCATTTTTGAACAAAGTGTACTGAAAGTAATAACTAAAATGTAATATAATGTCTGGTTAGCAGTGGTGCCTCAGCTGTTAAATGTATTTTGCATCTTTCTGGTTTTAATAATAATTTGTGAAAATATCAGTGTTCCTATATTTACTTGAAATTATTTTCAGTAAGAACAGGTATGTGTGAATCACATTCTTTTTCTGAATATTTGAAGTTGAAATACTAATTCCCAGGCTTAGTGATGATTCAGTGTACAAGCTTGTTCCTGAACAGAATAAATGCTATTCCTATATCCAAAGCATATGGTACAAATTCTCATGTGAACAAATAAAGAACTGGATTTCTTTGACCAGTTTGCCAATATTTGTTTAAAATGAATCATGTTCATGAACTTTCTTGCCACAAAACACATTCACTGCAACAAGGGTGTATGGCCTGGGATTGATCCATCTTCCCCCTTTACAGCATCAGGCTTTCTATAATATGCAGCAGATTGGGAACCACTGTACTACAATATTAGTGGAAAATAAACACAAGCTAAGTGAATTCATTAAAAACATTAAATAAATATTTACACAAAATCTTCTTCAGTGTTTGCCTACCTCTTATTCAAATCACTGACCTAGAAGAAAATGCTCAAAGCCAAATGGGACTTGAAACCATTTGCATCATTGTTCTTGTACTAATAACCTTGTGGATTTATTACTTTTGTAGCATTTTATTGTTTGCACACTACCTGGGGCTTTTCGAAATTATTATGGTTGCTATTATTCTATATTCCTATATGAGAAATGCTCATCTGCTTTTCTGGTAATCTTGAAACATTTCTTATAATATTTCCCTATATCCTATATTCCATAATTTGTATTAGGAATGAATGATATAAATAATAAGCAGTAAACCTCATTGTCATTCACTTGTGCGAATAATAACTATACTGCATTTGGAAATGCACAAAAAAAGTGCTAATAATCACTTGTACAAGCCAGACATTGGGTGCTGTTAGTCTCCTTTGTCATAGAAGACATCCTCATTTGCATTTGTATCTTCCTTCTTTGCTGCCTGCACAAAGAGAAGTGCAGACCCTGTGATTACCACAACTTGCAGTCCTACTGGAGGCCTGGAGGCTTCTCAGAGCCCATTGTGACATAAGATTTTGAAGCCAAAAGGGCGCTCTGGGCTCACAAGGAGCTGATACCTTCTGGTTAGCACTGTGCTCTTCAGCTCTGCCTTCTTTTTAGGCTGTGGTGCCATCCTCGGGCATGACATGAGCACGATGCCAGCAGCTTGCAGAGCAAAAAAGCTGAAGGAAATGCTGGGCTGCACTTAGGCCAACCTGAAAGCATTACAGGGCCAGGTCCCAAGCCCTCTGTTGAGGCAGTCTGGCTGGCTGACCCACAGCTGCATGCTTTGGGACAGATCATCTATTTATGAGAGCAGAAAGGAAATAAAGGGACAGATTTTCCTTATTCTTTTATGTAATGAATATTCCTGAACCAACCTTACTCTGCTGTGTAAGGGTAGAGGTACCCACAACTGAAGTGTCAGCTAAGATACCACATGAGGGAACCAGCACTTTACACAATCATTTAGCAGCAATTTCTTTGAAGAAATAAACAACCTGCATTACCATGCTATAGGTAGACATGAAAGTACAAGAAAGGAGCAAGGAGAGAGAGAGCAACCTCTACTGTAGCAGAGCCTTTTGCACACTTTCAGCAGAGATATTATCGACATGGATTTTTTTGTTCTTCCCCTCCATAGAAAATGTGAAGACATTGCTGAGAGAATTATTTTGTTTCTAGAAAACATTCATTTATGTGCCACTTATTTTCTACAGACTTGCATAAAGCTTTCCATAATGGGTATAAGTTGATACTTACCGTGGGACATGTTAGACACTTTCTGCTGGCTGAGGTTTGGCCCCATTTAGTGAATAAGAAAGCAATGGTATTTGCAGGAGGGAGAATTAAAAAGAGAATGTCTTTTACATCAGAAGGAAATTACTTTTCAGACAGATTCAGTCTTGGACATCCTGCCTCTGGCCTGAGACTGGAAATATTCTGCAATTGTTTCTTTTTCCTTAGCACAGGTTTGCTAACATCATTGGCTACAAAGCATGCTGGCTTTAGCTTTGAAGGATAGTTGGTAAAGATAGCCAAGCTGTTATGTATCTTGCAAAAATCCATGTATAGGACACCAACTTCCTTTGACTGCTACTTCAAGAGGTGATGAAGAAAAAACTTGTACACTTAGAGAATTTTGCTTGTATTCCAGTAGTCTTATGGAAAGACAAGGTGGCTTAGCACCGTTGTCGTTATTTCAAATTACGGAATGTCACAGAATAGCTGTAGAAGAAAAAAACCTCTGGGTGTCTTTTAGTCTGATCTTGCTGCACTCAGCAGGGTCAAATACAGTAGGTTGCTCAGTGCCACATCAAGTTGGGCTTTGAATTTCTCCAAGGATGAAGACTCCACAGATTCCACCAGGGTACCTCTTCCAGTATTTGACCATCTTTACAGCAAAAAAGGTTTTATTTTACATTTAAGTGGACTTTTTTGTATTTCAGCTTGTGTCTACCTCCTCTTGTCCTATAAATGGGCACTACTTTGAGTCTGGTTCTGTCTTCTTTACTGGCCACCCTCCCCTCCAGATATTTTTACACTTTAATAAAATCCCCTCTTGAGCCTTCTCTTCTCCAGGCTGGACAGTCACAGCTCTCTCAGCCCCACCTTATTTATGTAAGATGCTTCAATCCCTTAATTATCTTTGTGGCTTTTTGCTGGACCCACTCTAGTATGTCCAGGTTTCTCTTCAAGCCTAGAACTAGACCTAGCACTACAGGTATATCTCAGCAGGGCTGAGCAGAGGGGGATCGACTCCCTCCATCTAGCAGGCTAGGGTGCTTTGGATGGGGTGTACTTAAAAGCTCTGGAGAGCAATGTACAATTCCCTCACATCAATGCTATTTGATAGAATTTGGGCACCCATCTGGGCTGTGCTCAATTCCTCCTGCTCATTCCTCCTTTTCTAGAACAGTCCCATAAGTACCATTGCTCTGATGGTAGTTAACCTCTCTGAGGGTTAAGAGTCTGTTCCTGGGGAATAACTGAATAAGTAGCTTACAGGCAGGGATGCTGGAGCAGCCAGGAGCTAAGGTGTCCGTGAGACACTGTGGTGGACACTCTGGAATATGCTACAGCAGAGGGTACCCAGTGGCGTCGTTCACAGCAAGAGGAATCTCTGTCCACGTGTCTGCACATGTGCTAGCACGCTGTGGGAAGGCTCAGTAACTACTGGAGGGAATTCTCCAGAAAGTTACTTTTCCACTCATCTCTGGTGGGTTTTTCTTGGTGTCTGTACTACAATGCTATTGTCTGGCAAAGCCTAAACTCTCATCAGCTGTCTCCATGACTCCAGGCCTGCATGCAGCCTGCGTGATCTCCTTAGCAAGGCACCCTGCTGCTTGTCAGGGCAAAATCCACTGCCAAAATTCCTTCCACCAAGTCTCATACGCTTCATCTCCCTCTTTTTTTCCCTTTTGCTCCCTGTCCTGAAATCTGACTTACATTAACAGCTGGAAGAGTTCATCTTCTAGAGTAGGATCTGTGTCTTTCCACCAGCAGTTTAATTTACTGTGCTGGCAAGCTGAGAGCACTTGCACACAAGGGCTTAGGAAGAACAGGCATATTCTCTCCCACAGTCTGCCACAAATGAATTCATAGAGCAGTACACAAAGTAATGCAGCGTAGCGAACCATCAGCCAACCTGTTGAAATCCAGACTGGGGCAGGACTAATCAGCAGCAGGACTTTGCTCCAAGCTCTGAGCTTTGCTCCTGCTTTACCTGCCCCAGATAAGTCTCAATTCACTGTACAATTGAAATACACTTTCAGGTAATGCTGTGGAATCGGTCTTGGGAACTGGCATCTGCTCTGAGGACTTGGGTTGGCTGTGGTCAAGTATGTGACTTTCTTCAGCAAAATTCAACCTGTTCCTGCATCCTCCCTATCCTGATTTTTCTGCCTGTCTCATGGATGAGATGTCAGCAGTTGTTCTGCCATCATTTCCAGCAAGACTGTCCCTTCATTGATGGGAGTAGTGGAGGACAATCAGAAACCAAGTGTTTTCTGCCGACCTCCTCTTTTGCTGGGTGGATGGCTTCCAGACTAAACTGGAGTACAGCAGAAGCCTTTAGCCTGTACTGCCAGTCCTGCAAGCAAGTGAACAATAAAGTATGTGCTTAGAGTGCGGTGATAAAATTATGTTTAGGAGAACAATCCAAGAAGTGCATCTTGCTCAGTTTTAGTCATGTTTGGATAATGCCAGCTTTTATTCCCCTAATATAAAAAATATGCAAAGTTTGTATTAATGTATAACATTAAAGTATGTGGCTGTTAGGCCACAAGGCACAGCCACACACATGTATAGACTCACAAAATTATTTGGCCTTTGTGAACCCTGATTAGCAGCTTCTCACATGGCCATACTTGCAAATATTGCGGTGAATCAAAATTAAGCACTAAAGTCAGTCCTCAGAGTACTATGGCATCACTGATACAGATTTATAAACATGAAAGCCACAAATGTTCCCAAACAGCTTTTTTGCATTTGTTAGCCAGGATTGCTTCAGACAACCTGGATGGGCTTTAAAAGTCTCTTGATAGCAGATGTGCTGTGAATGAAGAGTGGAATACCAGTGAAAGACCAACAAACTGCCTCTTTCAACAGCTCTGAGCTGGCAGGTGTTTGCGATCTTCTTAAATCCATTTTCAATTAAGCGATTTTTTTCCCCTAGAAGGAAAACCCCTTTTCATCTGCCTGAAGATCTGGTACAGTGAAGGGTAAGAATGATGATTACTCTGGGGCTGGTGCTGTCCTGGGCACAACCACCAGGAACATGTGAGCTGTGCTGGGGCAACCGTCTCACTTCTGACCTCCTGTTTTCATTCCTTTCATTTCCTTTCCTTCACACCAACACCCGTGGTGGGGTGTGGGGCAGGTGGAATAGATAAGGTTCCATTCAGGAGGGATTTTCATCTGTAACTTTAAGCAAACCAGCCTTATCATGGCTGAGGATCAGTCCCAACCATTTTATCTCATGGGTCAGCTGAGTAGAATGCAGTTTACAGGATGTGGCTTGTTAGAGATTTAAAATTGGACATCCTGTTTGCTTTGCATGGATGTCAGTCTGTGGTAGCACTTAAAAGCAGAGCTTTCTCAAGGGTCCCTGGCCAAACTGTTGTCTTTCCCCTGTGCCCATGCACTTTCATGGCTTTGGGTGGCACAATGCCAGATTACATCAGCTGAGAATCAGGCCCAGGCTTTCCAGTGAGGAAAAAGAAGTGAAAACGGCAGTCAGTCCTGCTCAAAAGAAGTTAAATATAAATTCAGGCTTTTTCTCTCTTGCATGCAGAGAAATGCTGAAATTGCATACAAGAAGGTTTTTTCATACCACCTGTTAGAGAATAAAAAGCACCTGGCCCCATTCATTGCTCCGTTAGATCCCCTTGCTTGGTTTAGCAGACCAAGCATGCCCATTTACCCTTCTGCCACGTGTGCTTGGCAAACAAACATGACAGGAGACTTGCAGCACTGTGGTCCTCCTGTGTCACTCTTTTGTACCTGTCCCCTTACATGGTTCTTCAGTTTTGGAGGGTCATATGCTCTGGACGGGTGTCAGGTAACTTCTAACTAGCAGAAACGTTAAAAAGTGTGGGCACACTCGGTTGGCATTATCCCTCAATAACCAAAATAAAACCAAAAGAAGATCTTCAAATGCCAGTGACACTGTCAGAAAGCCTGTTTTTCAGTGATATCCTGAGATAATTTTTGTCTAGAAAACCATCTAACAGAATGAAAAACTCATCTGTATGCTTCAGAGGTGCAGTATCATTGGTGGCATTTTGTGCAAATGTGCTGGTGGCTCACACTAGCACTGACTGTTCATACTGGTTTGTCAGTGGGATCTGTGACTCAGACAATAAAAGATCACTAAACAGACTTGCTAAAAATCTGTGAGGTATTTTGCATGGTACCATGTCTGCCTGCTGTCCAAAGGTGCTTACCAACTGTAGTGTCATTTCTGAGTGCTAAATGTCAGTAATACCATACACTTAGTCCTCACAGAAAGGCTTTCAAAACCCATGCCACAAAACTAGCATCTGTTTCTTTCTCTTTGGCTCTCACCCATCCCCTGTTTTCTTCTTTTCCCCTTTCCCCATATTTTTTCTTTTTTTCTGACTACTTATGCTTTCCATTTGAACCACATCTTCATGTTTCACTCTATCTTGTGCAGCAAAGTTGCCCTTTAGCCTCTGCACAGAGCTGGCAAGGGGATAGACTAATGCAATGAGCTGTCTTGGGTAGAAAATGTCTGCTTGCAAGGATCAAAGTTCTTCTTCAAAGAGAAAGAAAGTCAATGTTGTGTAATGTCTGAGTTCCTGGTGATCTCCTTGGCAAAGATTTGGGAAGAAGGACGAGCTCATGATTATGAGGCTAGTCTGAGGATTTGGTGACCTGGTTCAAGTGCCCTCTCTACTGCACACTTCCTCTCAACAAGTCCCTTACAACCCTCTGTATTTTAGGACATGTATGCAGATGGGCATCTGCACACATGATTTTCACAAGTGGATGATGAATTATGAAAATCTGACAAGGAATCATCTGCCTTGTTTAGCACCAAAATGCTCTTCAACTGGTGGATGTTTTCTTCTCTCGGTGCGTCTATTCCTTTCTGAAAAACAGTGATTTCTTGCCTTGTAGATGAGACAAAAACATTATTGGTGTTGGAGCTGTGCAGACAGTGCTGCACTATATGGGTGCCATAAGAGGAGAGAATGTTTTGCTATATTTGGCTCTAGGGCATGGAGACACTCATGCATAACTTATTTAAGACCTAGTCTCACGAGCCCCCTCTGAAATAAATGAATGGTCCTTGTATGTGAAAAATTAGCATTATGTAGATTTGTTTGAAATGAATGGATTCTTTTTTGGTGATGGGAAAAGAATATATATTAAAATACCCAGGCACAAACACTTTTTTATATTTTTTTTGGCACCAGTGGGTTCTTTTTTTAGTTGATTTTGTCAGCCACATTTCCTTTCTGAACAGAGGTTACATACAACAATTGGATGAACAATTGTTGAAAACTCTCAGGGGGGCATTCTTGGAAGACAAGCCCGCATGAGATCATGTTATGAGTGTGGCTTGGTTGTGCTTTTATTCAGTAGGTGATCTCATTCATTTAGAGCACTAATCATTTTAACAGGGAATAACTGCAGCTATCCAAAAGTGCAGCAAAAAAGTGATGTTGCAAGATTTCCTGTGAGTTTTGCACAGAAATATCCATTTCTTTGCTAGCTGATTTGACACAAGCTGGATATTACTGGTCAAATGACAAAAGTTAGTTTAATATGAGCAAATAAGATTATTCACTACAGTGACAGCTTTACCAGGTTTATTGTTTTTCTCTAAATATGCTTTTTATAGGCTTCTTTTAGATTGTTAGGTTTCGGGAAAGAGACCATGTAAACATCTGCATTTCTAAAATTTCTATCTCACTGGGGGTCCTGCTGGGGCCTCTGGATGCTATCATGATAAAAATATTAAATATGATCTAACAGATTAAGTACCCTGGGACAGGCTAGCCTATGATTACCCCTGAAATGCCTACAGAGCATTTTATCCAGTATTCCTCCATAATGAAGAAATCCCTGACTGGACCAATTATTTTCAAGTTCAAGAAGCAGTATGGGCTCCTGGCTAGAAAACTTACTTGGGCACAATCAGCTAAAAACTTTGAACTCTCTCTCAGAGTAAAAAATAAAAATGTTTACAGCCAGAAATAACAAGGCTGGGAAGTTAAATTAGAAGCAGGGACCGAGAAAGGCTTTGGCTAATTCTGGTTTCAATCAGTGACTGCAGCAGTCATCAGGAGCAGGCACTGCTGTGGGTTTGAGAATAATGACTTTATTTTAAGTAGACAGAAGTTGATTGCTTGACCCAATTGCTGACAACCAGTCTCCCCTAAACACCCTACATGGGGCCAGATCCTGAAGTCCTCCTGTGGTTTTTATCCAAGCCCATTCTCACTGCAATCAAAACTTGAGCAGACACAGATTCCATATTTGGCTTACACCTATTGCAGACTCTTCTTGGTCTCTTCAAACCACCATAGAAAAATAAATCCCAGTGCCCAGTTTTCATTTTCAAGTCTCAAAACTCTTCTGCACTGTTGGCGTGTTTTTACTGCAGTGAGTTGAGAGTGGGATATAAATTACAAGTCTCTCCACTGTTAGCTTCTTGCATCTCCTGCGCTCAAATTTCAACAAAATAATAGATTACCAGCCTTGACCTCATGCAGCAGGAGCAGCACACTGTATATGAGTTGATCCTGCCAGGGGTGGAGCAGTTTGGGAATATGCAAGGTCTCCTTCACTGAAAGCTATGAAACTAGATGTTACTCAGCTTCTTGGAAGAGGAGACCATGTTGCCTTCCCTTGGGCAATCTTCCCAGTCTGGCTTTCCCAGCACTTAGGACCAAGGCCTGCAGACAACCAGCACAATGTCAACATTGAAACATATGATTTAAAAAACCAGCCAGGAGGTGAGCAGCTGAAAAGGGAAGCAGCCTCAGAGGAGAGAGGCTAATAAATCCGTGAACACACCCATCACAGTACAAAAGACAAAAAAACAACACAAGGAAAGTTGAAAATGCTGCTCGACATCAAGAGGAAAGGTTGTATAATCTGTATGATTCATCCTGAATTTCCAGTCATAACATGGAGGAGAGTCAATCTTGTGATTTGGGGCACTGGACTGGAATTTTGGAAAGTTTGAGTTAATCAGCTTTTGTTTAATGGCTTTCTAGCTTCTTTTCCTCTGTTAGGGCACCTCATCTCAAGGTGCCTCAAGTTTGCCTTTGTTTAGATGCATCCATAGGGAGGCTACTTCCTACTAGAGAGGCTGGCTGTCCTAGATGCTAGTGAAATGTGAATAATCTCTGTCATGTGGTGTTTAATGTCTCCAAGTAACTCAGTGAAAATGAATGGCGTTTTTTTTCTTTAATAATGGCTTCTTAGCAAACACAGACTGAATCTGAATTTTCAATTCCCACCTGAATGCTCTATTGTATTTCAATAATTTGCATCTGAGCTTCATTAGGTATCACAGTGTGATATCTCTCCTAAACAGCAGTCAAGAAAATATTAGGTTTGTACAGTAAGTACAAGTATTTTCAGACAAACTTTAATTTGAACCAATTTGGCTTCTCTTTCCATTGGATTGAACTAGTTCGTTTAGGGAAAGTAATAATCTGTTGTTATGCACAGATTTAACCTTGTGAAACTTTCTCACTGCTCTGAAAGTGACCTTCCACAACGGTAATACATCTGCCTGTCCAGACACAAGGAAAATCTTTGTGAAATCTTTAAAAGAAAATTCAGTGTTAAATCTTCTTGGCCTGAGTGCCCCCACAGATGATGTCTGCAACATATTCAGCTATATGCCTCTAAAATAATTCCATGGATTTAGGAGCCTGAGTGTAATGGAACTGTATTGGGCTGTAGGTGAAGGAGTTTAAAAGGAAAATAGACTGAGCTGTCGGAACAAGTATTAGGGGATCTTTTAAATGCAGAGGTATTACTGCCAGCTTGATTCCAAATTACTGCAGCATGAGTCCCTATGCACATTCCTTTTCAAAGGAGTAATAATTAAAGCTGGTTTTGGCTTGTTCACCCACCCCCATCTGTTTCTCTTGGTAAATGAAAATATCATAGGGCAAATCTATTTGCTTTCCACAGCAGTACCCTGAACAGCTTTTTTTCACCTCCACCCCTCTCTTTGTACCAAACTGACCTCCACCTGAGGCAGTAGTGGAAGTGGCCTGGCCCTGTTCAGTACAATTGGCTTTTACGATCCCCAGCAGCATGAGAATGTGTTGTTATCCCAGAGCTGCCAACAGCTTCAGGGCTCTGCAGGTGGCACCACCACCTCCTCCCTGGCTTGCTCAGCGCGGGACCAGACATTCTTGGAAAGCCAGGTCTTGAGGTCTGACTGTGCTCACAAGCTCCTTCTTTGGCAGCAGGAGAAGTCAGTGCTGCTGTTCTGGCGCAAGTGCTGGGTGCCTCCAAAAACATCCCAAATAGGAGAGATCAAGAGCAAAGCTCTGCTGCTTTTAAATTTTGCTCTAGACATGTGACCCTGGGTAATTTCTGCCACTGCCATCCTCAGAGGATAATGCGTAATCTTTTCACCTCTATACCACAAAATGAAAGGCATCAATTGAGCTTGGCAATTGCATTTAAAACACATTGGTAAATCAAGGGAAATGGGCAAATAAAGCAGATGTTGGCATGTTCTGAGTACTGCACAGTGTGTTTCATGCAGCTTCTCTGAATGCCTTCTGAAGTATTGCTACCAAGGAAAGAAGAATAATTAAATAAGCTATTAATAACTTACGGAGACTCCGTGTCTCAAATGTACTTTTATCTTATAAATGGAAAGTCAATCTTAAGAGTGAAAATACATTAAAAATTAATGCTACAGAGAAGCCCTGTCCCTTGCCACTACTCCAGCTGTGTTTGAAAGGTAGCACTTATTTTCTTTAATAACAGAGCTTCAAAAGAAGTATAATTAAATGAAAAGCTATGGAAATACATGGAATATTAGGGTCTAACTTGAACAATTACCATTACTTTCAGTGAGATTTCCATCACGCCAAAGGTGATTCTTGTAAAATAAACATTTGCATTTTTTTAGAAGAGAGAAAAATTCTGATTCCACTAGCAGGATCTTTAATCATCCACCTAATATTAAAAAAATATTATTTCTGAAACTTCAAGTGTCCATTGGAGGATGTCATGCAAAGCAGAGAAGCAAAGAAACAAGAGCTGATTTTCTCTGACCATTATGTCAAATGTTTTAGCTTGAAGGAATTTTATAAATTATTTTTCTTCAGCCTTTTACAATATTATTTTTATTTATTCCTCTCTATGGCTCTGAACTGACCTTTGGAGTCTAGAAAGAAAAGGCAGAACTACTGATTTGTTGTCCTTTTACTTTTCATTCACAAGCCCTCTATTCAATCTTCCTGCTTAAATAATTTTGGAATCAACTCAACCAACCCCAAGCATATAATTAAGGCACCTAAATTCAGATTATAGCTGGCCCACTTGCCTTCTAGTGCCAGTTGACACAGACAGGCACTTTCTGAGGGTGATCTCAAGCCACTTTAATATTTAAATGCTCTCTGGAGGTATCCTGTCTCTCTGTCTTGACAACAGAGGGTACCTGTGGTAAAGTGACATTGTGCATAAACTGTGTGTCTCATTTATGTACCTAAAATTAAATAGAATTAATCCAGACCTAAGAGGCTTTAGAGTTTAATTTGCTATTCCATAGTGTATTGATTCTTGGCAAAGAAATATTTTATTTTCTTAAAAAAACCAACCAAAAAAAAAAAAAACAAAAAACTGAACAAAAATATCAAAAAATGAAACAACAAAAAAATAATTTAAAATAAAAAAAACAAACAAGAGTGTATGAGATGTGTATATGTGTTTATCTAATATACAACTGCAGAAATAGAGTTTAAAGGGCATGCATCCCCCTGAAACTGCTTCAATGAAGCAGAATTATCAAGAGGGTCTGCTGATATCCCCCTTGACAGTGCAGCCTGCTGTCTTCTTCCCTCACTAATATCTTTTTGCCCTATAGCATCTTCTCACCTTCAGCCCCTCGTATTTTCAAGTGCAAAGGCTTAAGTACCTGCCAACTACAAAAATTAATAATAAAAAAACCCCTAGTTCTCATTTTTATTTCATTTTCTAACACAAAAAATGCTGAAAAAATCCATGAAAATCCTAGACTGGAGAATTTTTGTAGCAGTAGTAGTAGTAGTAGCTCAAACTCCTGCAGGAGTTCATGTGCCATCCTTCACTCCATGGTTTTAAATAACTTACCAAGAAAAAGTCAATTTATTGACAAACTTATATTCATTTCCATGTAGAGAAAGTATGGATTAGCTACTGAAGTCTGCCTCTGCACTCTCAGGGAGATCGGCACAGCTGCTGAAGAGATGTTGCTGTTAAAGCATCCCAGCTCTGGGCAGTTCACATCCCCTGTGGCCCTGGCTTTGGCAGAACACACTCACTCTTGCCATGAGAAAGACAGAGAAATGGACTTTGAAGAGGAAGGTGTCATCTAGACCACGACACCAACGCTCTGTGACTCCCTGGAGTCCTGCCCCTTGGTTACATACACTTCCACCTGGGTTGCCTTCTTCGGCACCCAGACCACGAGGTCCTGGTGCAAAACGCCGATTTACTGATAGCTGCACAGACTATGGTTGTGCCAAGCATCTGACCACAGAAATGGCTGGGTCTGATAAAGGTAATCAAAGACAGAGATGATGGATGATGCTAATGTCAGCTAGCATGGACAGAGTAACTGGTCACTTAAACAGCGACAAGAATGCCCCTATATTTCCCTTGAGATATTCTTAGGAGAAAAATACAGCTGTTTCTATATGGAAATGTTGGACAGCAGAGAAATAATTTAATGGCAAGAACTCTCCCTAACACCCGTATTACTGGTTTTGAACTTCTGTGTAGTGTACATCTTCTGTATAGCAAATATAAAACTTCTAGAAATAGGTCTTCTTTTCTTGGCTACTTTTTCCTAACCCTTAGAAGTGGGCTCTCCAAAAGTAGAAAACTACTGGCCTAGGTACACGGGAAAATAAGTTTCTTAAAGCTTTACTTAAACCTTTAAATGTATTGTAGTGTATTGTCACTGGGATGAAAACAGAACTGAAATCTAGATAGATTATTTTAGATAGCTAAGCACTTTTTAAAATAATGAATTGCTTTATTTGGTAATGAACAGTTAATAAATACTTCATACTGACCATAGAATTTTCAAGTGTGATTATATGGTTTGGATTTCAAAATCATATGTTTAGACTTATATTTGGCAGTTAAGAGCTTAAATATAGTTTAAATATGATGGCATTTATTTCCCTCATGTCTGTGTCGCTTTGCAATCTGAATGCACTCTATATCTTACATCATCTTGGATTATCACACTATTTTAACCATAATGGGTCCAGAATTAGGATTTCAGAAACCAAACCTCTCCAGGGCTGGGAAACTTCATGATCTGGAAGGAAACAAGCTGTATAGCTCAGATTCCTTTCCAGCAGTGTCATGGGTACACCACTGTGGGGATTTTGTATAGTCTCATCACTGACTCTGCTCCTGCAGACACACAATCTTTCTTAGAGGAGTTTTCAGAATTCCTACCCTCAACTTGTCTTACCATGCATCCAACATTCTGGGGAGGTCTTTTTTGAAAGTATTTCAGTATTGTTCAGCTTCTGTAGGAATGGGTAGAAAAGTGTGCAAGCATTCTGCAAAGTGATGTATTACGCTCTCCTACAATCTGGTGGGGGAACCCTGGCACGATATATATTAGATAAATGCACAGCTACAGAATTTTGGCAGTGCTGCTTTGCTGTCATGGTCCCAGGGGCACCACCAGCGTTGACAATCTCTACTCAGCCCCCTGGGAGTGTTCCCACCCTGTCCATGGCTCAGAACCCTGTTCCAACCTCTAGATCCCTGATGAAGTGGTGCTGCAACAGTGGCAGTTTTCATCTCCCCACAGCTTTGCCCGGCCACAGGTCTCACTGATAGAGGCCCAGCCATGGTCTCAGTTCATCCCCATCCCCAGGGAGGTGGCTCATGGTCTGGATTCTTGGCTGAACCTGACTGCAGTCTCTGGGTCTGTCCCTCTCCATTGCTGGAGGACTGTGGGACTGGGCCCTTGCAATCAGGTTGGGATAGCCTCCAAATTAGCAATGAGCACTTAACTTTCTGCACTTAGTACAGGCTCTGCACCTGCATGAGATGCATCATCTGGTGTTTGCCTTCTGTATTTCTCTTCTGTTTTAATCAAAATGCTCACTGATGAAGAAAGGTTTAACCTCTTTCATGATTCACCAGCTTGTTAAGGCTTGTTTGGAGTAGGCCCCTTTCTGTTTATTACTCTCTTTTTTAGATATCTAGTACAACTCACAACATATTAGGCTTTGGTTTTGGAAAAATTAAACCACCAGCTAAACCAGAGTTCATCTGATGGACTGGATGAGTAGGTTAAAAACATCCCTGGTGTATTTGTTACCTTCTTTGGAGTAACATTAAAATGGAATATGACCCATAGAGACAATTTTCCTGCATTTGCAGTAGCAATAATATCCTTTTAGTAAATCAATAATGAAAATATATGCTACTTACGCATGAGTTATCTCCATGGAGGCATTTGTCACGTAAGTCTTTACATGAAGATGTCTTAGAAATGTAGTCCGTATCAATAATTTATTCTTCACCATATGAACCAGGCCATCAGGCCATTTTTTTCCAACACATTATTGCATTATCAAAATACTCTGTGGAAGTTGTCCTTGTTGACAACTGAGACTATTCCCTGACCTCCTTCTTGTATCAAGGCTTATCAACACAGCATTGCCAAGAAGTATTTTTTGACCCTAGTGCAAATCAGGGCTTTGTTGCAGACGTAACTACTCAGAAGGAGTCTCTTAAGTGTGGAGTTTCTGTGTCAGACAAATTTATTTAACTTATGAGTTAGTATGGGATAAATAAAGACAGATTTTGAATTTTAGAAATTTAAGGCGTTTTTACGGCATGATGAAGAGTAGTTCCACTGGTGTTCATAGGTATGTATGCCTTATGTTATCAGTTAAGAGCCAAAATCAGTAGGTACCAATACTGATAGCTACTGATGCATATAGACATTGAAACCACTAAGTGTGGATGTCTAACAATGTCTATTGATATGGATAGGTGTCAATACCTACTGGTATCTATCCCCATTTAACAATTGACAGATACCAAAATTGATAGGTGTTGATTCTCTGTTGATGACTATTGATATCAAAATATATTGATATTGGTAGGCATTGATTCTTATTGATATCAAAATTAATATCAAAAATTACAGGTATTAAGACAGTTATGCCTACCAATACAGGCAGGTACTGATGAAAAAAGCTATCAATAATGGCTGGCATAGATGACTGTCAGCAAATATTGATATTGATAGGTACTGACAGGTAGCCATACCCATTGATACTGCTACCTGTTGATAGATATCCAAATACAAGGGTATTGATACTTATTCATTGTTTACAATACCAGAAGGTATCAATGAGTACCAATGGCTACAAATATGAATAGATATTGTTGCTATTGATAAACTTCAATAGCTCACTGTTTTGAATCTTCTTGATAAGTATTATCAAGGCGTATTGCTCTCGATATTCAATAGTGCATACTGGGATCCAAGTCAAGATCCAAAACAATAGACACAGATACCTGTCGATAGTGATGGGCATCAAATTTAATAGGTATTGACACCTATCAACAGGTATGGATATGTGGAGGTATTAATTTGTATCAATACCTCGTATCAGTACCCACCAATGGGTATCCAAACCAATAAATATCAAGGCCCATCATATTGATCTAAAAAAGGATCTATGCTGGTAGGTATCAATGCCCATTGATAGAAAAATGTACCAATGCTTATTGAGAGGTATTAATGTTATCAGTGACTAGTGATAAGCATTAATATCATAGATATAAATGTTGATAGCTACTGATAACTGTCCATGCCCATTGATATAGGCATTGTTAGGTACTGAGGCCTTAACATTACCAATAATACTGATGTCAACTTCTCTCAACAGATATCAATACCTATCAATAGATATTCAAATCCGTAGGCGTCGCGGTGACCGCTCTCTTCGGCCCAGCCAGCACCTGCGGTGTGCGGCAGGAATGGGGAGCAGCCGAAGGCTCGAGGCTTTAAAGCTGCTCCTCAGGAGTTCAGCTCTGCCCAGGGGAGCTGAAGCTCCAGGTGCTGTCAGCAGCCCTGATGAGGGAGAGCATAGAAACTTGCAGGAAGGCTTGGTTTCGGATACAGCTTCAGATTTACTGCCCAAAGGCAGCCCAAGTAGCACAACCACAGATCAAATCTGCACAACAACTTATAAAGGGAGGTGTTACAACGGGGATGGCCTGACAGGGGACCAATAGGGGTCTTTGGGGGAGGGATATGGACCAGGATAGACATTCATGTGGACCAATAGTCTCAAGGGGTGGAGGGAAAGGGGTCACATGCCCCAATGGGGCATTGAGGTTTAGGGGATTTCCAAGAGGGGAGGAATCCGAGGGGGCAGGGTCTCGGGGGATTGACGGGGACCATATAAGGGTAAATTGGGAGGGCTTGGGTGACAGACACAGAACAATCCAGAACTTCGGGAGAGGTTTGGGTGATTGATAGGGAAGGAGCCAGAACAAGGGGAGGGGATAACCATATTTAGGAGCACCAGGGGCGCAGCTTGGATCTGGGGCAGACCAACTGGGAGTAGAAGTGGGGAAGGTAGGGATGAACCATGGGGGTACAAAGAATATACAAAAATACAATAAAAACATTGTATTGCCACACGTAGGCAGTACTAGTTATCAAGTCAACAGGCATTCCTGCCTATTGCTATCAATATGCCAATCAAAAAAGATCTGTACCTATGAAGATCTGTCTGTATCAATAGATACCAACATCTATAAATACAGATTGATAGTTATACCTATTGTGAGCTCATAAGATATAGCTACATACACCTATTTATATTGAGATATATATGCATATGTTTTTATATCTATAAATGCGTATATAAACATGTATCAATATAGATATCAATATTGATAAGTATAGGTACAGATCACTGTATATTTACATTAACATATAGATGTATATAAATGCATATAAGACGGAGAAGGCAATACTTCCTCTCAATTGCTTTAGAGTTGACATTGGGGAAAGAAGGAGGGGATTCCTCTTTGCAATAACGAACATATGAGTTGCATAAAAAAGCTGTGTGTGGCCTCCAAGCAAGTATAAAAGTTATTACTTTGTTTCAGCTTTTGTGACATTAAATTCCTGATAGTATATCTTGTACTTCATATCTGTGGGAAAAATCATAAGCATTTATATTTTTGAGAGCCATCTTGGGTTGTGGGAAGGAAACACAAATTCAAGGACTAAAGACCAAATTTTTCTTTGTCCTTACTCAAAAATATAATGCAATGTGGACTCCATTGTCAAGTGATAAATCATTCTATATGAAAAATGCAAACTCAGTCAAGAACTTCCATGGTATCAAGGTTATTGAAAATATTTTAATTTTGTAATTGCAGGAGACATGTAAGTTGACCAGATCATCAAAACTGTATGATTTCTGAGTTTATAAAATGAAGTAATGGCTAAAAAGTAAAGAATTTCTTGCACCCTGATATCTCAAGGAAATCAAATAGATTGGCAAGCACATGACACTCACAAATACTAACTTAAAAAGTAGACCTGAGAAACTTGCTGTTTTGACATGAGTCTGGGGGCAGGAGGGGAGTGGAGGGTGTGGAATGAAGTGGGGAAAAGTGATCTAGATAATTGTGTACATATAAAAGGCCAAAGCCTTAGGCCATAAACCAGGCACACACCCAGTGATGTCAATGTGTTTGGCTTACAGGGGAAATAAAGCAACATTTTATTACATGCTAAGTGAGAATCTTTGCTTGACCAGAATGAGGGAAAAGTGCAAACAGGTGCTGGCTCAGCGGGAATGGAAACTCAAGAATGATAGCGGCTTTTCCTCAGGCTCATAAGCATCCTGAAAGACTACATTTCTGTCAGTACCTTAATAAAGAATTATCTACTACCCAATCCTCCTATGTCTGGGTTTGAGGCTATCTGCAGAAGCTTTTGATTGTGAAGCTGCTTAACATTATTTCTCCATCCCTGCTTTGGTTATGCACAAGCTGTTGCAAAAGCAACCCCCTTCAGTCAAGGAAGCTGGGGCCCCACTCTCCTCTAGCTTGTGGGGAAAGAAAGGAGTCATTATTGACACATGCAAGTGATTTGAGAAGAGACTGTCTACCCCGATAGAAAAAGACTTAGTTGTCTGGTGAATCAGGAAATGTCAGACTTTCTGAAAGGTTAATGGGAGGTTTTAGAAACACATTAAATCTAATCTTACAGCATGAATGCTGATGACTTTATGTCGAGATCCTAGAAATAAGAAAGGGCAAGAAAGAATATTTTAGGTGAAAGTAAGTTTTGACCGGGGAGCCAGGAGAGAGCTTTATTGCAACATATTGCTGAATTTCTCCTTCCATATAGGGCTGGCAATCTGCCTGGTATCATATGCTTAAAAAGGATATAATATGAGACCATTTGAACTGAAAGCAAAAATTTTTATACTTGCTGAAGTTTAATTAAATGAATGACCTGGTCAACTCTAGAAGTGAATGAAATTAATTTCTTTCAGAATTACCTACTCTAAATGGGCTGCATAAAACTTCAGTCACTGCAGGGACTGGTAAGGGACTGTATAATGCTGTTAGCATAACCTTTCCATTTCAGTCAGAATCATCTGTGCCTCTTCTGGTTTAGCTGAAGAATCATTAAATATGGAATTCATAAGTGAACACACTTTGCATGCAACCTTTCCCCCCGCATCTTACAATCTCATAGGCATTAACAGAAATAAAAGCATAGGACATGGGGGAACAAACAATGGAAGTTGTTAGTTGGGTTTAGTTGCATAATTCGCACAGTTTTGTACCATTCGATTTTTAAGCAATATTTCCTGTAGTATTTCAGGTCTGAATTTTACTTTTAAGTCATTAGTCTTTTGTTTGTGACTTTCTTTCATTGCCTGGCTGCTTTGGGGAGATTTGCCTTTGCTAGTTGTTAGCAGGTTTTTACAATGTGGGCACAATTGGTTAATCCCATAATAGAAACCTGCTGTGTGGAGAGTGCTATTTTTACTGTACATACCGTATCTCATAGCACAAGGCAGTTTTAGAAGGCGATACAGCTGCCATTAAATCTAAACATCTCAAGGAGGGCCATGAATAGCTGCTCCTTGTGTAAGGACGTGTCCTGCGGTTCTATTATCCCAGCCCAGGCTCTGAGTAACACTGTTCTTTAGCAAATCAATATCCTTACCTCTCCTTTGAGTCTTTTTGCTTCTCTCACTACATCCATTGTTCCTGAAAAGAAATAGAGCCTGAGTCTCTGCTGACCTGTGGGTACATGTGCCAAACTGAGATTCCAACAGGAACGTTGTGGGGCTCACATCTTTCCAGGGAAGCCAGGGTGCCAAGGGAAGAGGTAAGGTGCAGGGCAGTGGTCCATGCTGCTGCTAAGCTGGGATCTGAACAACCTCCAGGTTAAAATTAGCCACTGTGACTTAGGGGTTTTGCTGCTGTCCGAGTAAGCAGCCAAACACCCTGGATGAGTCTGCAGGTTATGGTTGAACCTCATTGTACACAGGTTGCCCGGCAGGATGTCTGTGCTGCAGCCTCTGTCTTCACAGCCCAGAGATAGATGTGTCCTGGTTCTTCCCCGTCCCTTTTCAGTAGCTCCTACCATAAGGGGCATGTTGGGAACATGCTGTGTGCACAAGTGTGCGTGAAACGTGTGGGGTAGTGGGGCAACAACACATGCTCATCAGGTTGCTCATTTGGTGCAAAATCTGTCCATGTAGCTCTGCCAAATGCAAGGGTTTCTACCTCGCATTTTCAGAGCCACTCAGATCTTAGCCCCGCTGAGGTGCTGGGGTTTAGCTCCTACTGTTCTTCTCCCAACACAACATAATTGCAATCAGATTAAACAAAACATGAGAAAATGTGCCTATGGACTAGATTTATAAACGTCTGGTCTGTTCCCACGTCAGTTTGACGAATGTTAGGCTTTAGTCCATATGTTACTTTTAAGATTAAAGAGGCAAAAGCATACAACAGTGGTCTTGAGCAAGAGCTACATTTGTTAATATGTCCTGAAAAATGTACTTTTTTTAGAGACTGGACATCTATATCAAAGTATAACCTCTCAGCAGCAAACATCCAAGTATCATTCACCTACAAAAACCTTGACACATCTGTGTATTTATCAAGTCATAAAAAAATCCTTAAGGGGGCTGTCATGTTTCCCATGAATCATCCCAACCTGCATGCACCTCAATCTGAACCCTC
The DNA here is from genome assembly GCF_000738735.6 of Corvus cornix cornix. Taxonomy (NCBI): domain Eukaryota; kingdom Metazoa; phylum Chordata; class Aves; order Passeriformes; family Corvidae; genus Corvus; species Corvus cornix. The sequence continues at coordinate 60,723,036 of NC_046333.1, forward strand.
TGGGAGAAGGGTAAGGCGACTACTGCTGATTTATGGAGGCAGCTTGGAGTCCCTGCCAGGGAGTAAGTAAATTGTGGTGACTATGTGATAAAAAGGATAAAGCACAGTCATTTTCAAATGCTCATTCATGCAACTCTTCTAGAAGAGATCTGCAGAAAGTAATGAGGAGGTTTATATTCATTCCTACTGACCTACACTTCTACTTGAAAAAGTTCCAAGGTTCCCAAGTATATGAAGACTGAAAACACCTTCAGCTCTGGTTGGGTCATGGGGATGTGCCCAGAAGCTTTCCGTGTTAGTGCCACAAGGAAGACCAAAAGGTTTCTATGCTCACACACTCACACGCATACAGAGCAGTTACTTCATTAGGATTAAAAACTAGAATCCAGGAAAATGTAAATGAACCCAAAACTAGTGGCAAGCACCGAATATTGATTTCTCTTTTGAAGATTTGTCCCTGATATTCCCCCTGTGTGCTGCACCTGTTGGTGGTAGGTTTCTACTCCAAGGTGTGGCAAGGCAGCACATTTAATAATTAATTAATTATTAATACAATATTAATACAAAATTACCACCCAGCTTTATCCACTCAGACCACTAGCAATTCTATGTTTCATGCATTACTGACTCAATATATGTCAGTACATTTTGTTCAGCATTCTCTGTAGTAACAAAATTATTTCTTTTTTTGAGCTGGGGTCATGGGATCATAGTCAAAACTATCTACAGAAGAGACTGTAATTAAATTCAGAGATAGAATTGGATCCAATGTATTGTATGTCCACTAACTAATGCCGCTACCTCCCCACTCCAAGTATGTATGTGTAAGTATATTTAGGTATGTGTCCCTCATGTGCCTCTCTAGACACATGTATGTGTGTGTTTGCTTGTGCATGGCAATTACTGTATATGCACTAAACCTTCTTTGGTAATTATAAGTCAGAGTTCAACATGACATCTATGACTGTAAAAACTGCACTCAGTAGATAAAGTCATGAAAATCTTATAATAATGTCAACTTTCCAAAGATAGCCTGAGAAACTAGAAAAGTAGATGATTGGGAGCATGAAAATTCTCAGGTATACTGGGGACTCCCTATGCTTAATTTAAACCCCACTATTTTGTCATGAAATCATAGTTTTGGTAAGTCTCTTTTAAAATCTGATTCTTTAAAAACAATAATTATGCAATAAAAAGTGAGGAAGTTTTCAACACTCGAATTATGTCTGCATTTTTTATATTGATGTATGTGGGGGTTTTCCCAGAAATAAATGTGTTTGCCAGCTGAGTTGTCTCAAATCTCTCCATGTGTAATCTGTGGCCTTGAAATATTTGTTCAAGTAGTTGGAGGATAGTGAATATAATAATTTAAAAATATAAAAGAAGTCAGTTAGCAAGCAGGCCTCGGTCTGTTCCTGCAATCTGAGTTACGCCACTGTCATGGTACTTTTCTCTCCGTACATCGCAAATCCTGTTTCTGAACTGTCCTATCACTTAGTCATTATTTACATGTTAAGGTCTATTCAGATGGTATCCCTACTCTAATTCTTACTTAGAGTCGTAAAGGAAGATGAGGTGACAGTATTTCACAGTGGATCAAGTTGGCTTTTTTATGTCATCAATGGATTTTGATTTAGCCTCCCGTAACATTAAAACAAAGATTTAGTTTCATTTTGGAGGGATGGGGAGATATTCAGTAGGGTGGTGATGTGTGAGCAGATTTTCCCTCCCCCTTTTTGTACTGTTATTACTTTCCAGTATCTCCAGGCTGCACAATATTCCTTGAAAGCAAACACTTTATGCAAAGCAGCTGTCTAAGGAAGTTACTTTTACTTTTTCTTTCAGGGTGGCCTATTGAACATGATTAACTTGACTCTGATGGAAAGAGAAAAATAACCTAGAAACATCTGGCAAATTTCAAAGCAATGCCTAACATTTTCTTCCCTGTAGGATTTAATTCAGAAACATACTTAATGGGTCCCTATTTACGCGAAGCACCAAAGGTTTTGATGCAGGGGTTTGGGGGATTTGGGTTTGGTTTCTCTCACCCCACTAGCTGTAGCTCTGTAATATTTTATCTCATACCCCTGATTCCATTAGAAAAAATGGGAGATTACAAGGAGGGCATGGTGCTGTGTTGAGAAGGTGTTTATTGTTCCGGGCTGGTTTCTTGTGCTTTATATGCACGTTTGAGTCTTGAAATATGTGAAAATTAATTTCCTGTGTTCCATGTGGCTAAAATGACAGTTGAAACGTAATTTAATGACACAAACAAATAAAAATTGTCAAATGAATTTTAAAAAGTTAAAGGAACTTTAGTAAAATTTTTAGAGGATTTCATTCAATTCACTCGGTAAAAAATAATTTTTTTTTGTGAAGTCCATGTGTGAAAAGTCATTCTTTATTTTTTTTTTTACATTTTTGAAACATTGTTTTTCAAAAAAAACAGCGAGAAAATCATTGTGTCCCTTTTATATGTGTATTTTTTTTCAGACATTTTGTCACATAATCCGTGGAAAGAATGTACTCCACAGAATTAAGTATTTCTTATTCACTGTCTCTTACATTTAATTTCTCGAGTGGTGTTATTTTGTGGAAAAAGAACAAAGAAAGTGGGAGCAATGTAAACCACTGCAAACAAGTTTCAGCTTTGTCTTCTTTACAGAGACTTTTTCAAAATTTCATACAGGACCATAAAAAAAGTTCCTAAAAAGCAAATTAAAAGTCTTTCACAATTGTGTGAAAGACACATTATTTGCTCAGTGGTCAAAAATTCAACCCCCCCCAATTAGGTTGACCTGATGTGAAATGTTTTTTTCCAGCTTATCTAACTTGTAAATTTTAGACTTTTAAAAAAAGGCCTCATATTCAAAATGTTAAACATTTTAAAATGAAAGATCACTGTGATCTGAATATCTAGTAACAAAACAGTTCACATTAACTAAATTTCATTTCATGATACAATATCTGCTCTAATTTAGCAAGCAGCAAAATACACCTGTATGTGAATGTCTGGCTAAAATTTGTGAAAACAAAGGTTTCAGCTCTAATTCCATTAACAGTCCCTGAAAGAGAAGAAATGTGTAGCTTTCTGGGTTGCTATGATCTACATAGGTCCTACAGGCAACATGTTTTTAAGGCATGTTTCTTCTCCTCCACCAGTAGGTTAAAGGTAGCACCCAGAACCATGTCCATGGATCTGTGGCCCTTGTGATATGTGCAAACCCCTCTTCTATAGCTGGAGCTGCGGTGTTAAAGTTGCCTGATGTTTTCGTATTTTAAACACAGAGTTTTACTGGAATGTACAAAAAAAGTACCTTTGCATGTCTACTGGCTTTCCTCCAGGGGCTTCATTTGTGTTCTTCTGAACGGCTTGGAGGACTAAAGGGTATGTGACCACTCCTTCAACAACATGTGCCACCACTCCAATTTGCAGCACTCTGAGCCATTTGCAGGAAGTCCATTTTAACTCTCTCCCTCTCCATTTTCAGGCATTGCATGAATTATTAGCAAGATTACAGGCATATGATCTCCAGAGGCACTCTATGGTTGCTCACGCTCTGTACAGAACAGAAGCAAGAATATCAACAGCACAAAATATTGGTGAATTTGTGTCAGCTTCTGATAAGGCATCAGACTGAAGTGAGGGTTGAACTGACAGTGCAGACTCACTTCCACCATTTAGCCTGAGGTGGCTGAATGTCTTTCCCTGAGCCTCTAACCCAAAAAACCTGTTGATTTCAAACAACACTTTTTGCTTTCTGATCTAACTTTTCATCTTGATTGAAGTAACAAGTAGGCCTTTCCAGATCAAGGGTCCTAATTGTAGCATTCCTTCCCTTGGGGTATCTGTAACACTGATTTTATGGCTGCATTGAATGAGAGGTCTTTCTGTCCACATCTGTGACTTCCCTCTCCTTAACCCCTTCTTACCATCCTTTTCTTAGTTTTGCTTAGGATTTTTGTTCACTAATATCCTCATGTCATTAGTTTATTTGTGGGGGGTTTTTTTCCTCTATTTTACAAGGAATCCTAACATTTTTAATGGCAGATGTTTTTTGGAGAATTTACATAAGTTGAGCAAATACATGCTATCCTCTGCACTTGAGTTCTCTGAATTTTGTGTCCTTCAAGCAGTAAACTGCTCACCACCTTCTTAGAGATAAAAATGTGATCCTTCCTATGTTTGTCAACCCCTGCCCATTATTAAATTAAGTAGTTATAGGTAGCTAGGCAAAGAAATTACGGAATTTGTGAATCATGGGACATGTAAATTACATTTGAGAAAAGCTGTATGAGGAATTTCTGACAGGATACATTAGGTAACAGTCCATTTTAAAATATTCAGGTCAAGTGGCTGATGACTGCTAGGGATATACTTGGAATGGAAACATTTTAAGTCACAATCTCTCTGCTGTTTAAGTGCTGACATCTAGCTTGGTGCTACAGAGGTCCTAGCCTCAAGCAACAGATACCCTTGAATTAGACCAAAAGGATCTACACAATTCATATCAAATTACTAAGGCTCTCTCACAGTAGAGATCAGAAATGACTTTTATATGTAGGCAGTTGTTCATATGTTTGTCTATTGTAAGAAAATGGAGAGCACAGCCAGCAGTGGCCATGAGAACAGAGATGTGGTAAAAGTCTGTGTGAAGGAGTATTTCTACCCTGGCTGAGTTTCACTCACTGTTTAGGAAGGAGGCAAATTCAGTCCAGTGCCTGTGTCTACGTTGCAGTAAGGGTAGAGGACATGTGCAGCATCACTGTATCAGAACCACATGAACCCTTGTAGCATTTTCTAGATTTCCTAGAGGTGAAACCCAGACCTAAGGGCACACTTTTGCCTTCCTGATGTGTTACTACAGCTTTCAGCCCTTCTTGCATGAGCTGGATACATAGCACTGAGTATGTTCACTTTTGCTCATACACAATAACAAAAAATAATTTTGTTTGGGCTTTAAAGTAGTTTTAAGAACAAATGAAATGTTTGCAGAACTGATTTGATAGTCTTTTTAAACCCTCTGCTTATTTGAAATCTATACTAGTGTGCAAAGGGTAAGCAACACTTCTTTCCCAATGTTTTCCCTGTCTGAAATGGCATTGCAATTTAGACAATAACATGTGTAGCACTTGATTAATGAAGCTGTGCACTGAGGACAGGACATCTGTGGGATCATAAAGAGCTGCTTTGTGTACATGTTACTGCATGTTCAGGAAATTCCACAAATTGATAATTTGTTAAATTAATTGACTTTCTCTGTGTAATGTTAATGTAACCTTCAGTTTGAAAAGTGCACAGATTTTTAGCAAGGAAAACAGGCAGGTAGTCAAATCTCTAGAGGATTACTTAGGTTTGCAGATCACCACTTTGTCCTTTACCAAGGGTATTAATATTTCTCAGGAGTTCTTAAATGAAACTCATCTTGAAAAAAAATTCAATTCTTTAGGCCATTTACAACTGAGCATAATACAGAAAATATCTAGCATAAGTGTCACAGCAGAATGATATCTGTTCTGTAAGGAGATACACATAAATTTGGAACAGTCCAGACAAGGGTGTTTTCTCTGATAGAGTCACTGAGAGGCACAGAAAAAAAAAATTCTTAATTCAGTGATTTCTGAATAAAACTGAAATTTATCTTTGCTAGTATCTCTGAGCAATTGAACTGGAACTAGAAAAGTTGTTGTAGACTTGAGCATATCTGGCTGGATTTTTACCCTTAGCGCTAACTAGAAAGGGAGTGAAGGACCTGTCCTAAAAGAGGGATAAAGAACTTTTTACATACAATATAAGTCAAGTGGGAAAGGCTGACAAGTTGCTGTGACTGCAGAGGTGCTATGCTTTTTACACCAAAGGGAAGGAATTACTCTGCAGAGTGAGAGGAGAAGGATATCTCTAATGAAGGAAAACAGGGAGGCTATTACTCCAAGTTGAGACAGAAGGGAAGATTCCAAGTTGAGACAGAAGGGAAGGTAGTTCCCCTGATTAGTGGGGAACCTAATAGTGACTAACCTGACTTAGTCCTCTCCCAAAGCTCTAAAGGGTCAGAGCTCTTACCTTCTTGTCACTTCATCTAAATTGAAGCTTTAAGTTAGTGCCTATACACTGGCCTAAAGCCACACTAAATAGGAAAATGCACTTTTCTATTTGAATTGGGAGAAATTATGGCATTCAGCAGTTCCAGTGACTGCTCATATTTGATAACTGCAACTCTGGTGATATATATAGATATCTATTTTAATTCAAACAGGAGTGCATTTTTAATAAATTCCCGAGAAGAAGAAAGTAACAGAGTGGTGGTTTAATGTAGACTGCACAAGCTTTCAAGCTTTCTTTGCTTGAGGCATGGTGATGGAGTCAGAATTACAGCATTAGGACTCAGACTCGTTTGGCTCTGAGTACCTCAGAGCACTTCTGTTACTGCATAATGATGGCTACCTAACTCTCTTTTTCACTCATTTGGTCAGGGAGTTACATAATTGCACTTTAATGTTTTAATTATCATAACTAATTAATGTAACAGTAGAATTTAAGAGAATGGGGATTATTATCTGTTGCTTTTAAAGGATGATACATGCTAGTTACTCACTAGGGGAAGAATCAATGAGAAACAATTTTCCTTGCAGTAGATGCAATCCTCTTCTTGCATGCACTCAAAATCCAAAGATTAACCACTGATGCTTCAATCCATCAGTGCCACAGGCACGTCATTAGCTCTCTCTGTGAAACCAGTTATAGGTGCGGAGAATTCCCAGTGGGTAGAATTATTTAATTTTGTATTTGCCTATTAAAAAAGAGTAAAATATAAAGTGTAGCATCTTCTGTTTTACAGCCTGGGATGGGCTCCATTTGGGAGGAATTTCTTTAACACGTGACCAGGACTGAGTTTTAATGGATGTCATCAACACACTTGATCTTTTTAAACATGGTAGATGCATGAAAATGTTACAAGTCTTGGAGAACTGATGAAAAAAACATTCAAGCCTCATTCTGTTTTAGCAAGGCTTAACTTCAGGGCATGTAGTTAGGATCATGTTCGACCTTGACACTTCATCTCTGCAACCACTGCAGGCCTGCAGATCACAATCCTATACAGAGCCATACAAAGCTATCAGAAAATACATCTGTTTTCCCTAAGAATCTCAATATTTAGTAAGTTCTTACATTGTGTACTGAAACATATGTATGATATACACAAAATCCGGAAACTGCTACAGTGGGAGAATCATGAGGCCACACTGATACACTGTACACTGAAAAAAAAAGTGTGTTACCTAATGAAAATGTGCACTTCACATAAAAACCAGCAGGATATACTGAAATATTTATAAAGCTGCCACATATTTGGTGTATTATATTCTGGAATCCACTGTGTATCTGATTTTGAAATGTCTTTGTCAGAAAAGTTCAATATACAAGGAATACAATGCAATATAGCTGGCATGCTTTACTGTGAGATGAAGCTTGTATATGGTGGAGTTGTAACAGCAGTCAATTATCATACCAAATCTCTCTTCCACATTTCCTCCTGTGCTGAGACATTGCAAGTTACTTGACAACTTTTCGAAGTACTTCTGTTTTCCATCTAAGTCTGTTGGTAATACTTTAAGACTTAAAATTTACTGTAAATAAAAATAAATTAGAGATAATTATTTGTTATTGTTGCACACTTATAAAAACATTTCCTTCACCTCTGAAAGAGTTTCATAGGTTTTAATACACTGAAGACAAAGCTGGAACTTTTATTCTAAAACCAGAGCCAAGTAGATGAAACTAAAGAAATAAAAATCCTGGAAAGTCAGCAGTTTTTAAAATAACTGGGGTAATTTGACAGCTAAACTAAGTTACAAAGAGGACTGGTGGCTAGATTGTGTCCAGATTAGATCCTACTAAATTGCCTCCTGGTGAGTAGCCAGGGTCAATAACCACTTCTGAACATCTTGGTCAAACATCTTGTGGGCAAATCAGAAAACACTGGGACAAAACTGTAATTGTCCATGACTCAACTAACGTAATGAGAAACAACTGAAGTGAGTGCATTTTACATTTTACTGATGTTGAAACAGTTTCCCAAATTGTTTTGGAAAGAGTAAACACATTTTTCAAAGTGATTTGATAACAACTTCTGCACTAGCAATGTAATGACAGCAGTTGCAGAAAAGAAGAAACTTCCCTGAAAATCTATCATGACATCAATTCATGGAGACCAAATTCATCACCAAAGATAGAATTTATATGGAATGTGTATGTCAGATAATATGTGACAGAATTCTAGAATTCCTGCATCCTTTTTATCCTTCTCCTATAAAAATTAATTTATTTTATAAAGATTTTTAGATATGCTGAGGAGTTGTCTCTTTTCTCACTTAAACAAGGACCTCATATTATGGTGTTTTTATCTACAAAAGACCCACTTCTCTTTTTATGCAGTGAGATAACTAAGCATTTTTTTTTGCATAAATTAGAAAGAGCATTCTTTTCAGTTAGCTATAATGTGGTGGCTAAGAGCTATTTAAACATTTTGTCTTGTTTGATATGCTTTCATTGTTAACTAGCACAATCAGGTTTTTTAGTTAATTGAATGGAAGAGAAAAGGGAAATCTTCATTGCTTGTCAGGAAAGCTGAACAGTAAGCATTATTGTCAAAAAAAAAGCACTTTTGATAAGATTTGTTTGTGCCTGGTAGAAGAAGTACATTTCAGAGACAGGCATAGAATGAACCTTGTTTCTCAGGTTTATCTTAGAGATCAGCACATGATTTGGGGCAACTGGGCAAAGTGCAGAAAAGCTGGGATGGGCTTGGGCTCAAATGAGGATGACAGACCATGGATGACATAAGTAAGATGAGTGATACAGCACATTTTAGTGGAAGCTGGTAAACTTCCAGATGTAATGAGTGCATTTAAGTATGTTATATTCTACAGAATACAATGCAGAGAGTTCAGGGAAATAGTGTTAATATTTCAGTGCACATCTTTTTATATGAAATATACATCTTGTGTATGCAAAGTACATTTTCAGGAGCTCGCAGAATTCTAAGACCAGGATATAAGTGCCTCAGCATTAAGCCTGAATATTTCATTACATCATAAATATAATATGTTTCAGTATATAATGGAAGACAGATAACTAAATATTTGATTTTATGCCAGTCATAGCGAGCCTTCATATGAAGAGCTGTTTTCATCATCGTGACCCAATTGTGAGTGCCATGAAACCTTTGACAAAAACGTCAAGATTCAGTACGAGGTGGCTACGTTAGTCTTGGATATTGTAGCAATGTGGCAATATCTCTGTTGCACTCTACATCCAATTTTATTCTCATCAAAAATGCCCTGCTGCTTCCAAAGTAACAGACAGTGGTTTTCTGAAAACTTTCCAGGTTGAAGTTCACTGAGTATGTCAAGGTCCTTTTCCACCTCCAGTTACTGAACTGGCTGTTCTGTACACTGCTAGCTCTCAGTTTCATTTTCATTCATTCCTTCCTTTAAATGGAAAATACCCTGTCTTCCCCTAGCAATCAGCTACATAAGTCACCAGGTGTCTTGAGACCACTTGGTATTCATAGGCTAGTTCTTGTTCCAGCTCAAAACACAGCTAGCTTTGTATTTATGGCACTCCAGCAAATGCAACCTTTAAAAAAAGAAGTAGCTTTGAAATGCAAAGTTCATGTGGCTACTCATATTTTCTTCAGAGGGAGAGGTATTTATGCACAGGGCACTAGTTCAGCTACAGTAGAAATAATGACAAGGGTTTGGTTTATTCACCCTGTGTGTCTACAGTGATTTCATCACTCATGTCTTGATGATGCAAAAACATAAAGCCACAACTATTTTGTGATGTATCTTTAGATATCCTCTTTCAGAGAAAAACTAGGGCAAAAGCAATGCAAATCAAAATAAGATTCGACAAGAAGGATAGTAGACAGTGGAGTAAGACAGCAGCTTGCCTGCTCTTAGGTCCTCAACGTTTAGGATTGACAGAGAACAATCTTTCTTCAGGAACTTATGTTAGGAGTACATTGTTCTACCTAATGTCTTTCTGCAAGCACAAAGAATCCGAGTTTCAGTTTTGCAGAGTCTATGCCTATCCTTCTGGTTCCCTTGTTCCTTTTCTCCTCCTTTTTCTTCACCCATTCTTCCTTTCCCCTTGATCACAATTGTCCTCCCCTCATTGCTGTGTACATTTGTGACCCCAGTCTTGTTAAACCTGTTTCTTTTCCAGCACCTTACAGCTTCAAAGTGAGAAAGAACACTCTAAGTCATTTGGCAGGGCACTAGCCCTTTAGAGAAGAAAATAATTAAAGTACAGGAGAGGAACTCCCATTTTGCAGACCAATGCATGCTTCAGCCCAGGCTTTGCAGAAGAATGTCACATGGGAAAGTCTATCCCACAGTGGAGGAAACCCTGCTGTGCCTGACTTTCAGGTCCACGTCTCAGGGAAGTGTTTGCAAGTTCTTTGTGAAATCTGGTGTTAGGAGAAAATGGTGAACTGTTAGATCATGCCAAATGCTCACAGCCAAAGGCAAACAGCAGCAAACCCACCAAGCTGCAGAATATATGCTTCATGCAACTCCAGAGGATACCTGATAGGATGTAATCTCTTGGCTAAGCAGTACAAGAATATTACAAATCTAGGATCATAAATCAGGCTGCTTTACTTGTCCTTCAAGCTAGAAATGATGTGGGAAAAGAGCTTCTGTGGGTCAGGATTTCCTCTTGTGTGTTAGTTTTTATATCTACAAGAGCCACAGATGAAAAATAGTGATAAAATTTGAGAAGTTTTAAGGGTCCTTCCTGAATGAGAGCAGCTTTCCTGAATAAATAGGCATAGTCAGGGACACTAATGTGCCTGCACACCTACACATTTTGAGTCTGATATGATGACTGTTCATGGAGTTCAGTTGTACTTCCCTTACATCACTGGAAAGCTGAATTATTTGCAGTAAGGTTTAGAGCCATTGTGTTCAATCCTCGCTCAGGAAGGTTAGGCTAGTAGTTTTGCTGGAGAAGATGAATCTATCAGTGCATGAATCCATCTCCTCAGAGGCTGCAGCCCAGGTGATATGCTCTGTGCACACTTCAGTGAGACCACAGCTCATCTGTACTTCCCTGCTGTTCTCCATGAAGCTCTTTACCGGGGGAAAATTAAAGATAGGCTTAGGTAGATGCAGGTGTTTTTGTCTAGTGATGCTTTAGACCTGAAAAGCATGAGACAGCAAATACATGATATAAAACACAGGAACACAATAACAAAAGAAACAGTACGAAGTATAATTAAACATCAGTTCATAAATGTGGGATGAAAGAAAGACAAGGGCCTTAACATCAGCCCCCAGAAATCCCACATTTAAAGGTAGCAAATGCTCAGCATTGGCCGTATCTCATGTCTTTCTTAGACAAGAAACAGAGAAAATAGGAGTAGCTGCAGTCAAATAACTTTTTAAAATAAAAACCCTTGTGTTCTCACAAGGGTTTGAAAGCACAGTCATGTCCCTTGACATTTTGGACATGGTTGTTTCAGGAGGATTAGCAGAATGTAATTTTGTGCTAAGTGGCCTTGGCTAAATTGGACTTGCCATTACTTTGGTCTTTCAGTACCAGCTACATGTGCCAATTACAAAACTCACTGTAGCTCCCAGCAATGTATTGTAGACAATTAAAACACTAAGCAAAAATTTGTGGGTTTGTGATTTTCCTGTGGAAGCTGCTGTTAGAGGAAATGTAGCCAGCCAGACTTTCAACATAGACACATAGAATCACGGAATAATAGAACAATTTAGGATGGAAAGGACCTTTGAAATCATTGAGTCCAACCATTAAACCAACACTACAAAGTCCACCACTAAACTGTGTCCCTAATTGCTACACCAATGGGTATTTCAAATACCTTCAGGGACGGTGACTCAACCACTTCCCTGGGCAGCCTGTTCCAGTACTTGACAACCCTGCTATGAAGAAATTTTTGCTAAAATTTTTGCCTTTCCTGGCACAACTTGTTCTGTTTCCTGACATTTCCTCTTGTTCTATTTCTTGACATTTGGGAAGAGAAACTGACCCCCTCCTGGCTACACCCTCCTTTCAGGCAACTGTAGAGAACAATGAGGTCTCCCTCAAGTGTCCTTTTCTCCAGGCTAAACACCCCCAGCTCCCTCAGACATTCCTCATCAGACTTGTTCTCCAGACCCTTCACCAGCTCCAGGGCCCTTCTCTGGACATGCTGCAGCCCCTCAATGTCTTCCTCATTATGAGGGTCCCAAAACTGGACACAGCGCTTGAGGTGCGGCATCACCAGTGCTGAGTACAGGGGGACAATCACTGCCCTGGTCCTACGGCCACACTATTGCTGATCCGGGGCGGGATGCCCTTGGCCTTCTTGGCCACCTGGGCACACACTGGCTCCTGTTCAGCTGCTTTCTACCAACATCCCCAGATCCTTTTCCACTGAGTAGCTTTCCAGCCACTCTGCCCCCAGCCTGTAATACCTCTTGGGGTTGTCGTAACCCTAGTGCACGACATGGCACTTGGCCTTATTGAACCTCATAAATCTGGCCTCAGTCCACTGATCCAGTCTGTCCACATTCTTTCCTCCATCAGATCAACACCCCTTCCCAATTTGGTGTTGTCTGTGAACTGAGGGTGCCCTTGATCCCCTCATCCAGGTCATCAGTGAAGATATTAAACAGGACTGGCTTCAGTACTGAGCCTTGGGAAACATCACTTGTGACCAGCCATCAGCTAGATTTAGCTCCATTCCCCACTACTCTCTGGGCCTGGCCATCCAGCCATTCTTTCCACACAGTAAAGAGTACACCCATGCACACCATAGGAAGCCAGCTTCTCCAGAAGAACACTGTGGGAGACAATGTCACAGGCTTTACTGAATTCTAGGTAGACAATATCCACAGTTTTTTTTCTCACCCACAAAGCCATAGAAGGAGATCAAGTCACAGAAGTAGATTAGGTGAATGTTATGGTTTAACCCCAGCCAGCAGCCAAGCCCCACAGAGCTGCTCACTCACTCTCCCACCAGAGGGATCAGGTAGAGAATTGGAAGGGTAAAGGCAAGGAAACTAGTGGGTTGAGATAAAGACAGTTTAATAGGAAAAGCAAAAGCCTTGCACACCAGAAAAGAAAAACAAAGAATTCATTCACTGTTTCCCATGGGCAGGCAGGTGTTCAGCCATCCCCAGGAGAGCAGGGCCCCATCACATGTAATGTGGGATGACAAATGCCATCACTCCCTTTCCTCCTTCTTCCCCCCACTTTATATACTGAGCATGATGTCATGTGGTCTGGGATATCCCTCTGGTCAGCTGGGGTCACCTGTCCTATCTGTGTCTCCTCCCAACCTCCCAAGCACCCCCACATTCCTTGCCAGCGTGGCAGTATGGAAAGCAGAAAAGGCCGTGGCTCTGTGCAAGCCCTGCTCAGCAATAACAAAAACATCTCTACATTATCAACAATATTATCTATCAATTTGTTCACCACAAATCCAAAACACAACCCCCTACCAGCCACAGTGAAAAAAATTAACCTTGCCCTAGCCAAAAGAAGCACATCTGGTCAAGCAGGACCTGCCTCTCACAAACCCATGCTGGCTGGGCCTCATCCCTTGGCTGTTGTGTAAGTGCTGTGTGGTGGCACTCAAGATGATCTGCACCATGACCTTCCCTGGCATCAAGGTCAGGCTGACAGGGCTATAGCTCTCTGGATCCTCCTTAGGGCCCCTCCTGTGGATAGTAGGTCTGCTGATAAACGACGGAAAGTGAGCGCTTCCGCCAATTCCCTCAGTACCCTTGTGTGAATCCCATCTGGCCGCATAGATTTGAATATGTCTAAGTGCTGTAGCAGGTCATTGAGCATTTACCACTGGATTTGGGGGCTTCATTCTGCTCCCTCTTCCTGTGTTCCAGCTCAGGGGACTGGTTACCCAGAGAACAACTGGTCTCTATATTAAAGTCTGAGGCAAAGAAGGCATTAAGTGCCTCAGCCTTTTCCTCATCCCCATTTTTCTCTGCATCCAGTAAAGGATGTGTCATGGGTTAGCAAGCATAGTCCCAGAAGTGCTGTTCTTGCAAAGGGGTGCTTACAGCTTCCTCTATGACCTGACAGAACCTATCAGCTGGCCAGTTTGAATATGGACAATTCTTTAAGCAACTTAAAGTTGTGACCACCTCTGTGATCCACACTTAAGAATAGGAAACTCTGAGGCAGAGCCTCTCTGTCTCGTTTCCGGTGCTGGAACAGGTGGCTGCAGGGCCCGAGCAGGGGCCAGCGGGCCTGGCCCAGGCCCTGCTCGGGCCAGGCCGGGCCAGGCCACGGCCATCCTGGAGCTGATGGCCCCTGTTCCACCCGCGGACGCCCCCCCCCCCCCCCCCCCAGCAGGGCTGTGGGCAGCTGGAGCGGCTCGGCTCCCCCCTGCCTCCACTACAGCCAAGATTGAGCTGAAGCTGCACCGATGTCTGGAAGAGGTCATGTGACCGATAGTGATAAGCGAAATTCCAGCTGCAAGGCCGAGGTGAGATTAACCCTTTTAGTGCTGTGAAGAGCTGAAAACCTGAGGGAAGAGAAAGAGGAGATGCTTAAAGCTGAAATTCTGTTGTGAAGCTATGATATATCAGAGCATCCTGTTGTAATTTCATGAAGACATGGGGGATGGAGAATTCAACATGTACTTATGAGCAAAAGCACCTGTGCTGAGATAGGCAGATGCTGATGCAGCTGTAATTTCATGAGAAGTTTGAACAGGGAGAGATGGAAGCCATGAAGACTTTTGCTCCAAATGGGAAAGGAGAAAACCTCAGTTCCTAGAGATGCTCCCAGAGATAGTCCTAAAGATGAAGATGAGGAAGACCCTTTGCTCCCAGGGAAGGAGAGGGGCCTCTGTTCTTAGAGATGAAATGCTCCCAGAGATGGGTGAAGAGAACTTTTGTTTCTGAACGGCTCAACCTTAAAACTGTACCCCAAAAAACTTTCCAGCAGGGACCCTCGAAAGCAGTTGTGGGAAAGCTGCAAGTTGGGGGAAGGGACTCACATGCGAGCAGAGAGACTCCTCTTCCTAAATGGACTCAACAAAGTTATTTGGAAGTGGGCGGCTGTCTCGTTGTGATAATGTTTTCATAGCACGGGCAAGAGAGACTCCTCTTCCTAAAAGGACTGAACAAGGTTATTATGGAAGTGGTAAACAGACTGAACATCTCAAGGGCTGTCTTTTTACATTGTCAGTGGGAGAAGGGAGAAAGGTGGGGGGGAGGAGAAGAGTTCTGAAGGTGTGGTATGATTTTTTTTCCCCTCTTTTAGGTCTGTTAATAAACTTTATATTCTTTCAAGTTTGGTGCCTGCTTTGCGTTTCTCCTAATTCTTATCTCACAGAAGGTAAACAGTAATGAGTATTTTGGACCAAACCACTACAGGATGAAGATTCTCCTTAGCCTTCTTTTTGTTGCTGAGGTATTTATAGAAACATATTTTATAGTCTTTTATGACAGCAGTGAGATTAAGTTCTAGTTGGGCTTTGGCCCTTTTAATTCCCTTTTAATTTCCCCCCTTCATAACCTCACAACATCCTGGTAGTCCTCCTTAGTGGCCTGCCCCTTCTTCCAAAAGTCATACTCTTTCCTTTTTTCTCCTGAGTTCCAGACAGGCTCTCTGTTCAGTCAGGGTGGTCTTTTCCCCCTCTGGCTCAACTTTTGGCCTATGGGGACATCCTGCTCCTATGCCTTTAGGGTTTCCTTCTTGAAGAACGTCTGGCCTTCCTGGACTCCTTCGCCCTGCAGGACTGCCTCCCAAGGGACTCTCTCAACCAGTCTCCTAAACAGACCAAAGTCTGCCCTCTGGACATCAAAGCAGACTGGAATTTTTAACCTTTATCCATGATCAGATCCACAGGCTCTAGCCTGGACTGGCAATTCACTCCTCTGCCGGACGAGAGAAACACACGCTCTGCTCCCTGGGACATAGGTCAATACTGTCACAAAAAAGGATGAGCACGAGTTTCTCTCTCATCCACATTTGGGCAGCTGACTATGGCCTGAAATGATGAGGTCAGGTTAAACAAGCAGAGCTAGCAGAGGCTTAGCACAATTTCCCAAAGCACTATATATTTATTTGTGTCTGAGTATGAATACACAAGGCTAACTTTAGTTCCTGTTTTTGAAAATGTTGGCCCTAATCTACATAGACCATCATTTATTCCCTGCCCTGCCCCCTCCACTCCCTCCCATTTTTTAACAGATGGAAATTTCATTTTCCAGAGCTAGTTTTTTCCAGGTGGATTGCCTCCAAACTATAAAAGTGAATTTCTCACAATCATCTATGGACAGAATTAAAAACAGGACTTTAAATGAATTGGAATTTGCTGTCAGAAAATTCCAGTTACATGCATTTAGCTTTTTTTTTGTTGTTATTTGGAAAGTTCAGCAAAAAAAAAATGGAGAAACAGTGGGACACTCCAGCTTTGCCCCTTTTGCATAAGAAGTTAGTCCTTAATTATAGCACAGGGCACAGGCTACACCTCCAAAAGTTCAGCTACCCATTCTAATAACTTTCAAGCTGAAATCATGTTCAGAAAAAAGTTGCTTAGGCACAGCCCTGTAATTCATTCTGCCGGGTACAGACACCTGCAGAGTCACCAGAAGATTACTCCTAATGCAAATAATCCAGCCCGTGGCATGGAGTACATCACAGAGATTTAGTTACCACCGTCGGTGGGGAAACCAGAGATCTGTGACCAGAAATATCACACAGATGGGCCTGTTTGAAAATCCGCTGCATCCTGGGCTTTCAAACCTTAAAAACAGATGAAGTGATTCCAGCGTGACCCCTGCTGTGATATAATGGATCCTGTCTGTGCGTGCAGTGTTTGTCATGATTTACCTCTTGCAATTCCTGGCTTGTGAAATAGACGGCAATTCTGAAAATGAATTACTATTGATTAGACATCCTGTGCTATTGAGTTCTAGGCAATTTTATGAATTTATTTATTTGAATAAAAGCTTTTAATGACCCCACTAATTTCAAATGGCTCTAGCAAAACAGCAATTCTTCTTTCCCTTTTTCCTGTTTGCCAGTGGCAGATACATAGTTTCAGGCCCTGTTTATGCCAGCTATGACTTGTCACCCTTACACAGACAGAACTACCTGATTAAAATGACAGCGTGGATTTCAGGGGTAGCAGGAGAGATCCTCTCTGGAGGACACAGTCTGCACTCAGAGCACAGGGGGAGCTCTTGCCTTTCTGTGGCAGGTGGAAGAGGGGTTGAGCCCCAGTCCCAGAGCATCACTGGGGCAGAGCATCCCTCGGGCAGAGCATCCCTCCTTCTGCTGAGCACAGCAGCAGCAGTCTTCAAATAAAGGACTACCGACAATACAGCTGGGGGCTGGGCCCCTTAATTACCCCTCACACCCTCCTGCCAAAAAGAATGTTCTACTGAGAAAGGAGAGTATTAGGTTCTGCTCCATGAAAGATGGGATTGTATGGAAAGGGGTGAAGATCCTAAATAGGCAGCCTAGGGTTTGGAATGGGCTGTAATTTAAAGTCTAAATCTTGCCAATGTCTTATTAGGCATATCTGCTTACTGTAGAAATAAACACTGTGGTAAGATGTAATCTGGCACTGAGTTGTGCTCTGATGGAAACAAGTGACAAAATGCTCTGAGGAGTCAGGCTCTCCATGCTGTCTTTAAAAGCCTAGGAGACTTCTGCAAAGGTGTTTCCAGAGAAATGTATATTAATGGTCTTTTAATAGGGATTTTTACTGAATAACCTGGGGCGTGCGAAAAACATGCACATTTCAAAAATCAACAGCCCACTTCCTCCCATCAGAGGAAATGGATTAAGCAGTATTTTTGGTATTACAATGGACTTGAATGAAGGAATAATGTAGCTTTTGATATATTATATATTATAGACTGACATAAAAATAGGCCAAAGAAAGTCCTCTAAGGCACCTATGCAGAACATTTCCAAGGCTTGGAAAGAGCTTGTATACAGAACATTCTCCTTTCATTGAGGCAAAAAAAAATGTGCTTACATGGCAGAAAGGACAAGGAGTGGGAGTTACGCATGACTTCCTGAGATTATTTTCAACCCTAATCAATGCAGTACTAATGTAGCAAGGTATCAGTACTGTAAACAGCCTTGAGTATGCTGGCTATGGAATGATAAAATCTTAAAAAGAGGGAGAGAGAATGAGAGAGGCAGAAAAGTAGGAAGTAAAGGAGCTCACGAAGGGCTGCTCTATAACAAGCAGAAAAACAGGTTTCTGTAAGATGGATCTGGGCTCAGGCAGGAACTTAAAGACTTTAAACAAGCTCTGCAGGGAATTAAATTCTCTACCTTACTCTAAAAACATGTAGCAATAAAACGGGATGTTTATGACACAGAATGTCTATGATTTTAATTGAAATTTGTCAAAAATATGTATCTCTGTGAATGGATGCTGAATTTAACTGCTCCAAACGAAAAAAAAAGCAAGCTAGAGGGTACAATGCAGTCAGTCTTCCAGAAGTCTGTGAAAACGCAGTTTTTTCATTTACTTATTAGGTAAGTATTTAATACCCTAAAGGCAGCTCATTTCCACAAGAATCAGAGTAAGTTTTGACTGTAAGGATGGATTTGAATATGGACTCCTGCAGTTCCTCCCTTAATTCCTGAATGAGCATAAACAAGGCAAGTGGGAAACCAGTGGCTTTTCTGGTACCTTAGCAAGCTGTTTTTCTTTCCATGATGGTGGGTGCTGTCACCACCACAAGGTGATGGTCCAGTCCCTCCTATTTCCTTCCCTCCTCTCCCCACTCTCTTTCCCCCTCCTTTCCCCAGCATTCAGAGTCTGGCATTCAAATCAAAGGTTTGCTTTGAAGTTATAACCTAAAATGGGAAGCTGATAACTGTTTTCCTCCCAGTGCTTTAGTGATGATGAATTGCTGATCACGAAAAGGAAATGACTTCTTTTTTTTTTTTTACTTCTTTTTTTCATTTACATTCAAGCAGTAAAAGTCAAGGCTCGGCACTGCAAATATGTGCAAATTCATCCACTGGCTGTGTGTGCTACAGCAAATCCTATGGAGATAAGGAGCTAAAGCAGCAGGGGTGCAGCAACATAAGCTTCAAAGCTAGACATGCAATTTACTAGGCAACAAACTTAACAAAGGGCAAAGGGATATTTAACAGGGAGGTGAAATATTCCAACCATTAAACATAGCAAATTGCAGTGACAGTCAGAGGGCACTGCACCTCAATACAGAATGTGTATGTGGGAAGAAATACAGAGTTTTACCCAGGAATTAGCTTAGCTAATGATTTTTTTTTTTTCCCAAGCAAAGGGATGTTCTAAGGCGTTGAAATGTTCCTGTTGTTATGAACAGAATTAAGTAAAATAATATTTGGAGGGTGTGAGGTGGGGTAGGAGAAGGTTTAGTAATTGATGCTGAACTTAAGGTAATCATCCTGTTCATCATAAATTATTGTGTTTAACCATAAGCAAATTAGACCATGTCAATCTTTTAGGAGGCAATTAAAGCAATAGATTTTCTGTGGCCTGTTTTCACACACATGGGGCCTGATCTAACTCCCACTGCCTCTCATGGGCACAAGCATATTGCTTGTATTCTGCACAGCTATGGCTGATTTTTACCACTGTCAGTGGTAACTGGGTCAAGCCCATATTACAGGGCAGAAATGTTCTTCAAAAAGGAAAAAAACCGCAAACCCTCTTCTGAAAAAGTATCAGTCCTTATTAAAAAAACAGCTCCAGTAAAGAATTGATTCTGATCCAGATTCTTCACACTTAATGATGGAAATTCTGGAAGGCATTTAGGTTTCCTGTGCACTTGCAGTAATAGCATTTGATTGGCCTTTTTTCTGCAGCCACCTGGGTCTTCAGTTAGACATATTAAAGGACAGCACCTACATTGCAAACTGGCCTTTTTCCTTCATTTTCTGCAGTTCATTTGTGTCCAATCAGGTTGCATCAGGATTCATTGCTTTTAATGGGAAATGCGCTCTTCTGGATCAGATACCTGTTTTCAATTTGGAGAGTATCTGATTCCAATGGCAGAAGTGACAGGAATAAAGAGGAAAGGAGAAGTAAGTGCCTATAGTATAGATTTCTGCCACACTAACAGAGCTGCCAGTTTCTGAAACACTGAGACCTTAGAATTTACTTATATTTTTCAAAATTGCAATGGTGAAACAAGTGAGAAATTAACTATGTCTTCATATGAGCTTATTTGAAAATTAGCTATTGTCTTTTTCTAAGCATAACTGGGTTTTGACATAAAAGCTCCCTTACCACAGTGTTTCCCCAGAGCCACAGCTGTCTAAGGAGACCGCTACTCTGCAGTGATGGTCTGCAGAAGTATTCCTGACATACTGCCAAGTCAGCATCAGGCTCACTACTGGTTAGAGTGGGATGCAGTTTATTCTCCCTGTAACCTGCTGTTATCTTTCAAGAGTCAGCTTGAGGGTTCAACAGGGAATGATGAACAATGTTGCTGTGTGGACTTTTTTTTTAAATTAAAAAATGCCTGCCTCAAAAAAATTTTTTTTTTTCCAAACTCATGTCATGAAGACTGTTGGGGTCTCCTGCCCCTGCCATGTGGTCCTGGGAGAGGGGCCCTGGGGGGGGGAGGCACAGGGTTTCCCTGTCCCTGGTCAGCCTCGTTCCCCATTGGTTGTTTTGTGTTCCCCTGCGTGGGCAAGGACCCTTGGGTCCCGTGATTGCCTCAGTTCCTTAGCAGAGCTCCGGCCATGTGGCTGGAGAAATAAGCATCTCTGGAACATCTATCAAGAATCGGTCCATATATACATTTCTTTTCCACGGGCCTCGTTGTCTGATACGTGTGTTGCACTATCCCCACTGTAACAAATGGTGCATAATGCGGGCAGAATGATCCCCGATCCCTAAGGACAGCGACTGATTTGTGAGTAAACTCTGGATTTCTCTTCTTGTTTTTTTTTTGCTGTTCCATCTCTAAACTATGGAGGAACCGTGGAAGGACTCTTGGCTCTCAGAGCTGCATACGGACATTTATCTTAAACTTGAAAAGATTCTTGAACAACGATTTGTGAATTTTAGCTTAATTCAAGCTCAAAAGGAACTGAAACATTTCTTTTCATGGTTGTTTAAGAATTTTTTCTACATTTCTTGGGATTTGATTCTTACCAAAGACTTTTGGAAGAACCGTTTGGACACAGCTAATTTCTGAGTCAAAATATATGCTGATGGAAGAATATTTTCGTGAATATTATTTAATTACAGAGACTGTTGAACAATACCAGCTGTGTCCTTGCGAAGTTAAAACTGCTTCAGGGACCGTGCGACCCAGGTCATGTGGACCGAGCACTCTCCGAGCAGCAGCAAGGCAGTTCCTGCACGCGGGCGGAGCAAGGTGAGCTGCAGTGTTGGCAGCAGAGCAAGGTGCAGCAGGAGCCCGCCCAGCCCCGTGCAGCATGTGGTGGAGTGAGCCCCGTGAGAGGAGTGGCGCACGGGTGGCGGCTGGCGGCAGAGTGGAGCCACGCCTAGCCAAAACGCGTGCCAGAGCAGGGCGCGGGGGGGTCGTCGCTTGGGGGCCTGGCCGAGACATGGGTGCAGCCCCAGGCAGCGGCAGCGAAGCTGAGAGCAGAGGCGGCAGCATGCGGGGAGCTGAGTGGCACGGCCTGGCCCAGCCTGTGCGGCCCCAAATGCAACCCCGGGAAGAGCGCGCAGGCACGAGCAGCCCCAACAGCCCCAGCAGCCCTGGCAGCTCCAACACAGGAGCAAGCGAAAGCAAAAGAGAAAACAAAAACGCAGCGAGACAGAAAACAGCAGCCACTCGGAAAAAGGAAAAAATCACTGTAGCTAAGGTTTTAGGAATAGTAAAATGGTGTAATGTTAAACAAAATTATGGTTTTATAACAAGATGTGACAACCAAGAAGACATATTTGTTCATAGAACTGCTATTAAAAAGAATAACCCTGAAAAATACATCCCAAGTTTAGGAGATGGAGAAGTAGTAGAGTTCAAAATTGTGCAAGGTGGAAAAGGGTTACAAACAGCAGAGGTCACTGGGCCTGATGGTGTTTCTGTAAAGGCAGTATATATGCTAAAAATCGTAGTCATGTTAGACAATATCTCCATTATAAGCCCCCCCTACAGTCTCCCTTTCCTAATCCCACCTTTCCCTTTTACCCTATATCCTATTACCCCCAGTGTATTCCCAATCTGTTTTTTCACCCATGGTTTCCCTCACAAAACCATGCCTTTGCCAATTGTTTCCCCAAAAATCCCTTTCCAATGCCGAGTGGGAGATGAAGAGGGGGAGGGAAGAAATTAACTATTGTTGTTTAGAGTTCCAACAGGTACAAATGGAAGAAACCCTCTCCTGCCTCAGTTTCCCCACAAAGCATGCCTGGAGAGTCCTGTCTCCCTTCTGTCAGCCTTAAGATGTTCCAGAGAATCTATTTGGACATTTAAAGACTCAGGAGGGTGGCTTGTTTTGTTTTGAAACTGTCCTTGTTATCTCATGTTTATCCAGGTGTTTTCAATGTTAAGTTTTAAATCTCTTTTTGTTAAAAATAAATGGGTGACATGTTGGGGTCTCCCGCCCCTGCCGTGGGGTCCTGGGAGAGGGGCCCTGGGGGGGAGACAGGGGGTTCCCTAGCCCCTGGTCAGCCTCATTCCCCATTGGTTGTTTTGTGCTTCCCTGCGTGGGCAAGGACCCTTGGGTCCCGTGATTGCCTCAGTTCCTCGGCAGAGCTCCGGCCATGCGGCTGGAGAAATAAACATCTCTGAAACATCTATCAAGAATTGGTCCATATGTATTTCTTTTCTACAGGCCTCGTTGTCTGATACACATGTTGCAGTATCCCCACTGTAACAGGAGACAGCATATTTTCTGTACCAAGCTTTGATGTAATTCATATTAGAAAGAACACCTGGGCCGATTTATCTATGACAGAAATGTCAGTTCACCTTTTCCCTAACAAGCAGAAGGAAATGTTTTGTGGCATCACAACATTAATACTGTAGGTCTCTACTTCAGTTCAAAAACAGTCTACTGAGATTTATTTGATCAACCTGAATTATGGATAAACTAGATCTGTGCAGATTACCATTTTCAGCTTGCTTACAGGCATTTGGAAGATGTTCCTGTATAGAAAGAAAACAATAAGGAAAATTTGGGATCACCTTTGGCTCGTTTGCATCTCATCATTGCAGGCACCCCACCTTGAAGGTCTAACAGAAGTCACAGTTGGAGGAGAGAACCAGGGAAGGAAAGTGTTAAGATGAACGTGAAAGAATAAGCCAAGAGAGGCTTCTCGTTGACCTCTAAAGAAAATGACAAATCACGCACCAGATTGCTGAACACCCTGAAAAAATACTTCGTCAGACTTGGATGGCCATGGCACATAACCAAGCTGAATTCTAGGCAAGGGCCACTTCTACCTTGCCAATAAGATCATGCATATTCAGGGAGATTTCCAAGCTGCATAGACCAGGTCCTTCCCACTCAGCAGTGAACAGCCCACCTATGTTGGCTGAATTCAGTACTTTCATCCAGCTCAGTTAGTAACAGACACCCTCAAGGAGCCACAACTTGAGCCCCGAGAAGTGACCTATGCCCCTCCTCAGCCTGGGAAAATGTACAAAATGCTCAACAGCTGGTGCCACTCCTGAGGGCAGTTGCCTGTGCAACACTCAAACAGAGGGGCCTCCTTTTCTGACCATCTGTTAGTCCAGTGTTGAGGAAATCTACATTGTAGACCTCATTTCTGGCCAGCTGGCATCTAGCCTTATAGCTCTGAGTTTATCCAGAAGCTAGCAAAAGCCAGAGTCAGGTCTGATGGAGGTAGCATCACAGAAGTGATTGGGCCAAAAGAGAGGCGGATGGATATTTTAAAAATAAAGCTGTATTTCATTAGAGAACAACCTGTAACTAAACCTGATATATTCTATGAGAAGACAACAAGCTTGGCCAAACTTTGTGTGAATGGTCAGTAGGCTTGCAAGGAGCTACACTTGATGGCATGCATTTGGTTCTATAGAGTCCACAATTCCAGCCCTACCTAAATGTGTTTCCTGAATTCTGCCACCTAAAAGCCAGAGGCATTATCTCTATCTCATTGGCTCCACGATATGGACATCCCAGTTTCCATGAGTGAGCCTGTAAGCACTAAAGGGTTGTGGCTGCTCCTGAGGTTCATGGCCTCGCAGCCGTACTTCCATCTGGGAGATGGTAGAGCAACCACTCTTGATGTGCTAGAATGCCCTCAGCTTGCTTGGAGGACAGGCAAAGGCTGGAGCCAGGGTTGTTGGGAGAAAAGCCATTGCCTGGGCAGGGGTTCTACTGGCAGCAAAGTGACCACGGCTGTGCTGCCCACTCTGTCTCTGCCACACATGTGGGGAGTCAAAGCTGCTGCCAGGGATTGAGGTTGGCAATTGCTCTCTGTTCCCCTGACACCTCTCCCTGAGGAGACATGCCAGCCCTCTGAGGCCTCCCTTGCATCTGCTTTCCAACTCTGCCCTCCCGGCCTTCCTTTCCCACACCTGGAGCAAGCCAGCTCTGACAACCCTGCTCCAGCAAAGAAACACAAAGTTTTGCATGTGCTGCCAAGAGGGTTTGAGTCAGCCCTGCCCACAACAGGCTCCCCGGGAGAAAAGAGACTACCATAACCTCACCACCATGGCTGGCAGGGCAAGGTGCACTTTCACCTGCCTCCTCAGACACAAATACCTGGCAGCATGCACATTTGCAAAAATCATACTGAGACAACACTCCTTCCCTGGGGAGACAAGGAAGATACAAAGAGACTGTGACAGATGTTAGCTGTGTTGCTCAAGGCTTTACTAAATGGCACTTGCAAAACGGGGGATTGTGACAGTACAAAAACCTACATAAAAGAGAAGAATTAGCCATGTCACTAGAAAATGCAAAAAAACCCACCCAAACAAACAAACAAATAAACAAAATAACTAAGGAAGCAAAAAGAAGGAATTACAGTCTACTGTCTCAACATGTCCAGTCTAGAGCATTTTTGAGCTGACATAGCTGAGATGAGGGAGAAAGGCCTTTTTGTTAAGACACTGGAATCAGAAACTAAGGAGATGTAGATCTGAAGAACAGCTTAAATGAGCCTTCCTGACTCTGCCTCAGGTTTCTTACATTTCCTTAGGCAAGCATTTAATCTCTCTATAGTGGGTTCCACATTTGTAAAATAAGGGTAATACTTCCTTCCTCCCTCTTGTGTAATTAGTCAACCAGGGCCAAAGCCATAAAAGGAATTAGCTACCTGAAGTGAAATCTAAGTGACGGAATTAAAATATAGATCCTCAACATGCCCTCACATCTTCTGCCTAGAGCTGGAGACATCTGAAATCTGTATACAGTAAGAAATGGAATGTACTCCCATGCTCCCACCTTGGCTGTAGAATACAGAATCTTCGGGACACCGGAATTTCCTTGCACATTTAGCCCTCACCTCTTTGAAGTTATTGTTTGAGGATTTATTGTAGTGACCATCATAACTGTGATCACTTTGGAGACAAAAATATCCAACTTCCAGAAAACATACAGGGGAGTTGAAAACTTTTCTTTTTTTGAGGAACAATCACTACATCTGATAGAAAGAGATGCCAAAGAGGTAGGGTTTAATGTAATTTAGTGCTGAATGAAAGATGCTGTGTGATCACAAAGGCTTTGAAAGAGCAGAAGCATGCTTATCCTGTTTGACAGCATTACCCACAATGTGTCATTATAGATATTGATGATTATATAGCCATAATTAAAGTGTTGTGCTTAAATAGCTAAATGTAGAAAGACATGTCAGATCTTTAACACAAGTTTAAGTTTAATCATGTCTGGTTACAGAGCCGAGACAAATATTTAAGGTTCCTTGCTAAAAGAAGAGTTACTATGCCTAATCATCAAAGCAGAGCTGCTTGCCAAGAGCATAAAAATCTAATGGGTTTTGCAAGAAAATTATGTCACCTTCAAATTAACATTTGTAATACAGATGGCATTTATAAAAGGTAAAGTCATTCATATTGACACAGTCTATCTCCAGTGACTGTCATAAGACATTATGAACCCTCTGTCCAGAAAGACATTTTGCCAAAGCAGCATTTTGTTAGAACAAGACAAGCTGGCAAATCTGGGTGACTTTATCTTCTTCCTGACAATTTCTTCATTTGGACTTAAACCGTGACATATGGATGGCTTGTTCTGTGCAAATAATCAGGATCATTCAAGCATCTACTGCTGCCATACACATGATTTTTCTTATGGTGCTCACTGGATCAGCACTGACTCCATGCATGAATGCAGGAACGGACTTCATAAAACTTGCAGGGAAAAAATGGCTTTTTTCAACATAACATTTGCTACGAAGGATAAAAAAATTCTGGGAAAACATCATCCCACCAAGTTTACAAGTCTAGATGACATTATGGCTTAGCATAATAATAGAATTACTTAATAATGTTGCAACCTAAATATCAGCTACTCTTGAAATAAACATGGGATGGGAGAACATTCAAAAACCCTGAGCACAATGGTACATATAACAATTTAAAAAAAAAAAAAATTTAGGAGGGATCCTTGAAAATGCTTCACATCTCTAAAAAGAAGAAATTTAAAAAAAAATATCAATTTAACTATAGAACTTTCATTGCCTTATTTGGATGTGCTTACATTTGTCTGAATTCTTCACAATGTATTTCTTGAAATCTTTTTCTAAAACCTATCTGAGATATTTTTACACAAGAAAGTGTAGCATATATCAAAAGTTATAAAAGACAATAGTAAAGGGTAATGATGAATAATGAAGTGAGGAGTTATTAACATCCTGCATTATACCACTGGACATAGAGAAAGACCTTGTCCATGAAAGTTATGTGATGAGATTGCTATTACAAATATGCATTACTTCATACTGGTAAATCTAGTACAGAAAAAAATGAATATAAATTGTGATATTTTAGAAAATATATGATCTGATGGACACTGGGAGATATAATTCCAAACACAGAAGGAAAGAGGACTGGAACTGGTGCTGATGCCAGACACTCATTGGTGAGACTGGGCAGAGAAATTAGGCATGCACTTCAAGTGTGAGCTGACATGAGTTAGACAAAACCACCCTCAACACTCAGTGTGTTGCAGAGGCAGGGGAAATATCTTATGCATCAAAGCTGTGTGAGAACTGTCATCTGGAATATTGGATCATACAGCAGATACACTGTGTATGGGAAAGGTGCCCGGGGAGGATCAACATAATTTAGGAAGGGCCTGAACTTAAAAAAACAAAAAAATCATAATAAAACTCATTCTGGCAAAACAATGTTAAAGACAGGATATTGGGACATTCCATCAACATTTTAAAAGCAAAGATGAATTTTTTAGTATAGCTAAAAATCAATATACAACTAAGTAAATGGAAGGAAATTGAGTGAAATTTTAAGAGGAATTTCAAGAAAAACTTCTTGACAGTGAAATATATTGGATTATGGACTAGTGTCCTCAGGGAAATAATGAAAGTACTGTCACTTGGGACTTTTAAAATTGCACTGAAAAAAACCACAATAAAGTATCTAGGAGAGAGAACAGTCTTTGAATTGGCCTCAGGGAGTCAAACTGAATGACTTAATTGGTCTTCTCAGTCTCTAATTTCTTCAGGACAGACCATACCCTATGTGTTTTCCACACAAGGGAAAAACAAGCTCAGGCAGTCCCCCTTCAGGGTATGGAGTTTCCCATTACCTGTGCTAAGTGGAGAGGGGGCTGAGCTCCCCAGCGTGGCCCTGGCAGATGCAATCCTCCCATTCACCCACTAAGCTTCCCATTAGTTCCCTTGTCACATCCCCACAGCTCACTGAGAAGCAACAGTGGGGCCCAGATTAATTCACTTCAGTGTTTCAGTCTCTCATCTGGGGGATTGGTGACAGGGATTTTTTTTCCATGAGATTTTTTGCCCCATCTAGTTAGAGGATTCTTCTGTATCCAGTAATTTGCTATGGAGAAATAATAAACAAAAGTATCTGTGACTGTTGGGTCCTACCTTTCTGTCTACTTGATCAGAAGATCCTTCTCTTTGAGCCCAGAATCTGATTTTCTTCTTCCTGTTTCTTGGCATGACTTTTCTCATCATTTGATCATCTAAAGAAAGGTTCAGTTCATGTTTCAAGTTTCTGTGTTCCTTTTTTATTTTCTCAACAAAAACAGCAAAAAGAAAAAAGGAAATAAGAAAAACAGTTACTTAAGACAATAAAGCTATAACCATGGAAAAGTTTTTGTAGTGTAAAATCAGTAACCTCAATTCTCTGGTGTAACATGACAGTTTTCTAAGATGTGCCAGCATGGTAAGGGAGGTTCAGCTTGTGATTTGGGATTTGATGGAGAAGAGGAAGTGTGACTGGAGCACAAGATAGACTTGATATGTGTGTAAAATTCTTTGTTGAATTCAATCAATCCTATATTTATCAGCATAAATTCAAGCAATCTTAAATTGCATTGGATTTATACTAAGGCCACAGAGAGGGAAGGGAAATGACAGCCCAGATGAAACTTCTGCCTCAGTTCATTTTGCATGCAATGGCAATTCAACAAACTTATAACAGACAGCAAATTTTAAGCACGTGAGCAACCAAAATGAAACCATTCTGCCTCAGCAAATGTTTAGTTAGTCTTCATTTACAGAATGGATACCAGCAGATCAACATGATCTGGCCATTATGGAAAGTATTAGCATTTTTTGTAAATTAAAAAAGACTGTTCCTCAGAGGGATTCGATTCCTTCTGACTCAGCACCATCAAATATAAACATGTAGCAGACGCCCAGCAATGGGCACATTGCTGTCCACCTGAGCTCCCCTGTTTTAAACAAGAGGAATAGACTTTTCTGACAAGACAACACCCCTCCCCCCCAGATGAAAGTCAGGTTCTTTTCCTGCTTGGTGTTTCACAGCCTTTTTGCTGTCTTTTTTAGGTTTCTTCCTGCTTACATGTTACAGGTCTTATTCTGAGTAATCCCATTTTCTTCTTTGACTGATGTAGCACTAAGTGCTGAGCATTTTGGTCTGGATCCCACAGGAGGAACAAGGTGTCAAGGTGCTGCAGGAATAACCCTTAAGCTGTCAAGTCTGAACTTTGGGGAAGATCTTCAAATAACAGTAAGGGTTAATCAACACAGATTGACCTTGTGTTGGAAATTGCCACTGACTTTGTGCATCTTGTAGCAGACATTTTTGAACTGCAGACCAACACTTTGTTATCTTGGTGCAACAGGCTCTGCTGGTCTTGCCTAATGCTGTTTGAAATGACTGGAAGCCCTTTCCTTACTTTCAGTCTCCTTTCAGTCTCTCCTCCTCTATATGTTAACAAACATGCTAAAAATATGGGATCAAAATAGTTCTTCCAGTCAGATCACCTGGTTCATTTTTTTTTTTTACATCAAATATGTTTTAAATGGCTCATTTATACTCAGTTTTCTCTTTTCCTTTTCTACCCATTTCTCATGCTGAAGGGCATCTATGCTGTAAAGTGCTCAAACTTACTGCTGAGTTTATGGATGCAGATAGTAATGTTACTTGGCTTTTATGGGCCCTTTTTTAGGCTCCTAACACTGTGCAAAGGAGGAAAGTGCTGCTTGCCATATTTTACAGGCGGGGAATTGTGGTACTTGCACTGTGTAATGACTGAGCTGGGAAGAGTACTAAAGCCTCCGGCAGGTATATTGCATTTCCAGTGATTTCTGTGAGCATATTCATGTGCTTGTAGTTAAGTAAAAGCTTTACCACTTCCCCTGATCTGAAACAATCTCCCCTCCTCCTTTCCTCCTCCCAAAGCCCAAATCAAAAATGCTTACCCCAGATTGTTTGCTGAAACTAGACTGATAAAAAAAAAATAATAAAAAAAGGGCATGAATGAACATGTGAAACGGGCTGCAGAGTATTAGCAGAGCCTGTCTTTGTGGGCCTGAAAAGCCCATGATAATGAGCTCCTCCACTGGGAGTGGAGAGGAGCACACATGCAAAGGAGGGTCTTGGGCTTCGTGTTTCATTAAAGGAAGGTTTCAGCCTTTTCTCTTGGAATAAAACAGCTTTGAAAATGGAAAGCAACACAAACTGATCATTATGGTTGAAAGCACCATCATTAAAAATCTCTCCTCATTCACTGCTTGCTGACAGCTGGTCGCTGGGGCCTGAATAAACACAGCCAGCACCACGTGAATTTTGGGGAAGACGCTCCATGTTTCCCTAGCTGCAGGGGGGCTGTGCCTCCAGGGCCACCTTGGGCCCCCCAGGCTACCTTCCAGCTGGCCACCTCCGGGAGAAGCAGCCCCTGCCCCCCACTGCCAGCGGGACCCCCGCCTGGGAACAATGCCCTATTGATGGGTTTAGGATGCCTTGAATACCCACCAGCCTGCTTTGTCCTGCTCCCCTTCTCCGCCTCCTTCTCCCCTTTCTGCCCTCTCCCAACCTCTCCCTTTTCTCTGACAGAGTATTTCCCAATCCAAAAGCCTTTTGCTTCAGCCGGTCCCCTTGTCCTGCCATCACGCCTGGCTGAGCCCGCTGTCCCAGCAGAAGCCTTGCCCCTTGGAGACTGAGGGGAGATGCTGAGCTGTATTCAGAGTGCGGCAGAAAATAAACCACACGGGCAATAGCAACACCCAAATGCTTAATAGGCTCTTAACACAAGAATGGAGGCCCGTGTCCTGTAACCCACCTGTTTGTGGAGTAGATTTCTAGACAGGGGCACCCACTTTTCCCTTTTGTTTGTCCTTGGCTTTTCTTCAAAGGGATTTTAACTCTCCCATCAGCTGCGTAACCCCATCTATCCTGTGTGGAGCCAGATTACGTGTCACTGTTATTCCAAGGCATCTGCAGGCACTTAAATTGCCAGCGAACTAAATATTGCAAATGCTTTGCACAGAAGAAGGGAAAGGGAAAGAGAAAGAGAGGAGGGAGTTAAAATGGAAGGGAAATCAGCATTGGAATGGTTTTCCTTACATGTTGCTGGCTAGTAAGCAGAGGCTGGAAGTCAGGAAGAGGAGGGAGAGATGGGAAGAAACAGGGAAAGTGGGGTGGGGAGGAAGCCAGTCCTATAGTCAACATTTAAAAGACCCTGTAAACAAACATCTGCTTTGAGATGCTTAAGGAGAGAAACAGGCTTTGTGCAGTTGAGAAAGGCAAGACTGTTTTATATGTATTTAGTGTTTTAGGCACACTGGGTCTGGGAAAAATTACTGAGAGCATTTAATGTGTTATGGAAACAGCAAAAGACAGGAGATGTAACAGCTGAGTTATTGTATCCTAAGAAAAAAACAAACAAAAAAAACAAACCAAAGGAGAAAGTCAAAGGCTTTGGTTTCTTTTTAAAATAAGTGTTTGCAATCATTCAGAGGTAAATGCATACTTACCAAAGTTAGAAATAGATTTTTCTGGGAATTTCTACATGGCAAGAGTCACTATCCAGTAGGTTTATTGCTACTGTGAAACGACTGTTGAGATGACATATCAGTGACACTAATGTGACACCACTGTCATGCAGAATAGAAACAGAGAGGCAGGTTTATACTGCAAGGTTAAAACAACCTCTGCCTCTCATTAAAAGGCTGTGGACTATGGCAGGGAAAGGAGGAGAAAGCAAGACCAGGTGCCGGGCACAATCTGCACCACAAATTCTGTTCTCAAGCTGCTTTCATGCTTTATAAAATCACAGCCTCTCTAAAATTGTTCCTCTTTTCTTTTTCTTCTTCTTCTTCCTTAATAATTGCATGGTGATTTAGAGTTTTTCTGGTTAATATTCATACTACAAAATTAAATCAGACTTCCTCACAGCACATTCTTCATTTTATAAATTACTTCCCATTTAGAATATTTTCTTTGATCTAAGAGAGATGAATTGTGATTAAAATGAAATATTTCATTATTTATTTGGCACTTTATAATGGCAGGAATCATGACCACTGTTCTCAGTGTTGCCCCAAATTTCTTTCCCAGTGGTCTCTGAGCAAATTCACAGTATTTTGCAATTTTCATCATGGGTGTAAGGCTGGAATAAAGGAGATGGAAGCCAAGAGAGATGGAGGAATGTGTGCAGTATGGGTTAAAAGTGATCAGCCATGCTGAGGTGAGACTCTAGAGGTGAGATCATGTATTCCTGAAATAGAGGAAGTTTAGCTGACGGAGTCAGTGAAGCTTATTTGGAACCACTGCCTCCCAAACCCAAGTCAGCTAATATTTGATCCATATCAAGTGCACTCCTGCTCAGACCAGGACGTTTCTCAGGAGAGTCATCTTTCTACAAGGAGAAATAAGTCACCATTTATTTTGAATATTAGCAACCATTACCTTATTTTCAAGCATTTACAATGCTTGTGTATTACATGTATTTAAAGATAAATGCACACTTATCTTGGAATAATAAACTGCAGAGAAATACTTTGATGGTTCTTAGATTCTGCAGAAGCTTTTCTTCTAAAAATTCAGTTTATACGTGAAGTTTGACTCAACAGATATTGTTTACAACAGTGTACAACTCAAGTAAAAAATTAGTGCCAGAATTAAATTTAAAGAATCTAAAAGGTTCTAAAAATGAATGTTGGCCAATGGATCAAATTAATTCCTAAATATATGCATGACAGTTTTGCGCAGTAGGTCTGGGGATCACCTCAGTAATTTACAGTAAGGAAAGTAAGAAGCTCTTGTGATAATGTTGAGTTGTATTTTCCTACAAGCTACAAGTAAATAACCATAACTGGTGGCATTAGAGAACTGTCATGTAACTTGATTTTTAGAAGTCAGTAACATATATCGACATATAGACAAGGCAAGACCCCTCATTCTGCCCAGAAGCAATGAGGGCAGAGCAAAAAAACACGCAGCAGAGGAAAAAAGCTCAGCACCTGCAAAATAAAGACCATATGTTCCAAACTACAATGAGAACTGTATTTAAGAAAAATGAGGAGAACAGTCTCCTCTTTAAAAAATGAAACCACACTGTTTTTGCAGTCTCACAATGAGCCATGGACACATTTTGCATTCAGGTAGCAGATTAGAGCTCTGGAGCTATGGAATCAATATCTGCTGATACAGTAAAATGTAGAGCCCTAAAAAGCGATGTCAGAAAAGTACTTAACTAAAGAACCACCAGAGGCACACTACAGGGTGAGATTTCTAGCTTGTGATAAATCACAGTGTCTGCTCTTAACATGATGACATCAGCTCATCCCCTGTGAAAATACTTCCAAATTTTGCCTCAGTAGCACCCAATGTATAACCAGCTATAGCTGGTTCTCCAGTTACTCTGCCATAAGAACTCCATGACTACTTCATATTGTTCCTTTTTACTTGCCCACAGGTAATTACCAAGATGTAGGGTTTCTCTCTTTTGTTGAGTTTCCCAGTTTTTATGGAAATCACTGAGGAATTCAAACTCCTTCCCAAGTCGGTGGTCAGTCCTCAGTACTATTACTGCGACTAATAAACAAGCAAGTAATGTTACAGCTTTAGGGAGGGCCTGCTGGAGCCAAGTGCAGACTAATAATGATGTTGACTTAGCAGTCAGATATCATGAAAAACCTGTGCTCTTCTCCCATGATGGTGATGAGAATGCAGAATTTTTGGCTGCTGAATGTCCATGAATGCCCATCCCACTGCTGTGTGGTAAGACCAGATTTCTGCTGTGGGTGCATGTCTCTTCAGCTTCCCAGAGCCAAGTCTCTCTCTGAGCTGGATTTCACCATGGAAGGATTGTCTGTCGCTCAAGCAGGAGGAAAGGGAAATTAAAACTACTTGTGATTTGCTAACTCCCGTGGGCTTCTCAGTTTCTGCCTGCCAGGGGAAGCCCTACACTCAGAGACTTGAAGTTGTGTGGGGGGAACATTTGGCAGAGAAGCTGCCAGCAGCTCCAGAAGTGCAGAATTATTTCTCAAAGACCATTCCTGCTGCTGAGCTTCAATAAAACAGCTTTCACTCCAACAGAGCCTGGCAAGAATATTGTGTTAGTAAAGCATCACTACTACAGTTTTTCTGCAGGAGAGGGAGCATGGAAGTTTGGTCTCTTCAGCCAGCATGCAGAAGTTTGCTGGTGGCTACTATCTCGGTCACAGGGCACAGAAAACAGCAGGCACTGCTGGATCTGTGCTGATGCCAGGCTCAGCTACTCCAGAGTGCACAGCATAGCACTCAAGGGCAATGTCTTCAGAGGCGCAGCGTTCACTGAAAGGGGAATGTGACTCCAAAGACATAAAAATAAAATAAAGTGCTAGGAGTCTGGGAATTCAGTGGCTCTCATAAAAAAAACCCCTCAGACAAACAAAATTCTTGTCCTAATTTCAGTGGGGCTGCAGGGAAACAAACAAACACACACCCAACAATAAATAGAAAAGGCAAAAATAATGCATCACTGGCAAACAGCCAATTTGTGACTACAGCAAAGTTGCTAATTTTTGATGCACTGCCCTTTGCTGCTGTTGTACAACAATTATTCACACAGGTCTGGGGCTTGCCCTAGCTTATGACACATCTGTGTCTAATTATATGTAAGGTGGAGGGTTGGGTTAATTTGGTAGACATAAACAAAGTAATTTTTGTTCCAGCTCTGCAGACCTGTGAGAACATGTGTGTGATGGATGGGATGGCAGTGGGAGTGCACGCATGCACCTCCCAGCTGCCTGAAGATGGGGCTCTGGAAGTTGGTCCAGGGTTTCTGTCCGGCCCATTTCTGTCCAAGCTCCTCACCTGGTAATGTAACAGAAGTACTGGTTGCTGCCCCTTGGAGCTCCTGCATGTCAGCCCAGCCAGGAGGGCATGCTGGGCATCCTGATGAGTCACCTAAACCTGCTCAGGACATCTGCTGAAGGCAGGGTGGGAAAAATGATAGCCAATGACCACCAGTGTCCAACCAACATGAAGCCACCTCTTGTTTCTGCCAGGACTGAAAGTACTTGGTGAACTTTAGCTTCCGTGTTTGTCAGGAGGAGGTGGTATGAGAAGTACCATGAAGCTTAGTGAATGTTTGTAAAGTGCTCCATAGCACTGAGGAAAATTCTTCCAACTTAAACACACTTGTCAAATATCAGGCTGTCAGCGTCAGTCAAGAGTGTGCCACCTTTCTTCTGCTGCTCAAATGCGTTACAGCCTCCTGTGCCTTATCTGACAGTGACATGACATTTCCCTGGCTTCAGGTACAGGCTGGTGTCTGAGCAGCAGGGGAAGAGGCAGCCCTGACGCTGGATGGCACGTGGCATACATAAACTGCCTCACCTTGGGATGCATCCTTCATGAAAGACCCTATGTCTCCCTCTAGAATCAATTAGCCATTTCCCACACAGAATGCTAGGCTTCCCAACTCCATGCCCTGAAATACTCAGGTTAACTGAGAGGTTGCCAATCACCAGCTGCCTTGCCATCCAGGTAAAGGCAGAGCTTCAAATCCTTACCGTAGTATGGAGGCAGTTATGGGGTGGAAGTCATCTTCTTCATCACTGACTCTTCTTGAAACAGCATAGAAGCCACTCAGTGTCGCGTTGATAGTAGATGGTAAAATGCCGCAATCTTCCCAAAAGCGCCTCCAAGGAAGTCTCTCGGTGCAGGCAGCACACTGGCACGCACACATACACACACACAGCAGATGGCTGGTAAAAACAGTCTGACGGTGAATGAGCAGCAAGGGTCTTTGCATGGGGTTCTACTGGTGAGATTTAATGCATCCGCACTCGTGCAAGGTTCCAGAGAAGCCCGGGGAGAGCAATGGGGGGTCCAGGGTAAGGGAACTAATTGAGAAACTCTGAGGGCGTATCAGGTGACAAGGGGTGTAGCAGCCAACGGAGCCAACCAGGGGAGCAGAACTGGGGTACATTAACATAACAGAACAGAGCATTCTGGGGGAGGCTTTTTCAGGCACCATAAGCTGGAAAGGAACCTAGGACTTGTCCCATCATAGGACTCCTTTCGTTCCTTGTCCAGCAGGCCCACCAGCCTCCATAACTCAGTGGGGCCTCTGAAAGTAGTCCCAGAAACGGATTTCAAGTGCCAGTTACAGGTATCAGAGGTGAACACTCATGGGGCACATGTCTCATCCATGAAAGCCATGCTTAAAAAGTTCTCAAGGGAAGTAATTTGGATGGCGTGTAATGCATAGAGATTGTGACTGACCAGAGACTGCACTAATATCACTTGCCAGACAATCTTAAAGCATCCTAGGCCATCTAGTAAAGCCCTGTTCTAAGGAAGGATTGACATATCTGTTTTTATTCTTAATCAATGTTTGTCTAATGTATCCTCAAAATTCTCCAATGCTGACAATCCTCTGATAGCAATCTAGACCACTGGTACCCTGTCTCTGCTGTCAGAAAATATTTTTAACCTCTTTGCTTTAATTATTGTCCTGTTCCATCTCCTATCCTATTCCTCTTTGCTGCAATCTTCCTCCTGTCTGGAGACTGTTCTCATGCTATTTCTCCAGTTTTCCCTTTAGATTTAATAACTTCAACTTGAGCAATTTTATCCACAGGTTATGTTATCAAGACTACCACATAATTTGGGTTCTGCTCAATTGACCACATCTTTCTTGAAGGAGCAGAGATCTCAGCTGAGGCTGTGGGAGAGCTGAGGAGAGCAAGAAGATTGTTTCATGTGTTCCATAGGCAAGACTTCACTCCTTGCCTTGTCATGAATTTTTCCTTTTTCACAACAGCATCTCATCTCAGAATCATGGTCCAGAACACTTGCCAAAGCAAAGCTGGATGCACACTACATTAATATGTATATCACTACCTAAAGTGGGTTGTTTCACAGACACATTAAATTCTCAACTCTGGGAATGACCCAAAGGCTAGGCTGGTTTTAGGTTGTCTGTCAAAGTGATCTTTCTCATCTGTTTTCTAGCAGGAGCTACCTTGAATGGCAATTCTGAGAGGGCTGGTTCTCTGTAAAGTTATGCTGAAAATTATGCACTTCTTTTGCACTTGGATCTGTTAATGAGACTGCATAGATTTTACCAGTGGTATCCCAGAAAATAAAATAGTTTGTGCATTCTGTCAAAAAGAAATAGTCAGCTTAGAAAGTCAATATAATCTTGCAGTAAAATAAAGAAAATAAAATACAAGTTTCCTGAAACCTCTGGCAGTAAATTTTCTTTACTTATTTACTTAAAATAATCCTGCTGTGGATACACTGAATGACAGATTCCTGCCACTCTGGGTAGGCACAGCAGCACGTACAAGATCCCTTTCTATAGGATCCTCCAGTTGTTAATAATATTTCTGAATTTGGTGACTAAAGGAAGACACAGAGATGATTTGGGGAAAGTTCCATTGCAGTGATGTAATTCATCATTTGTACCTTTTGCTTTGAACAAGAAAATTTATTGCCTCAGGAGAATAGAAAGGTTGCTGGTATAAAGGTTACTACAGCAGAAAAAAAAATGGAAAATAAAAGCATGAAAGGAATCTATCTCTTCTTTCTCTCTCTTTTTGTTGCCTGGAAATGCTCTATTTTATCAGCAGGGGGAGAAAAAAAAGAAGGTATGTGTAGCTTTTCATTCAGATATTTTCTTACCATGGCTTTGATAATGCTGGAACAGGATAATGGGAAACTCTGACCTTTGACTGAGTGCCAGGTTGTCACAAAAAGCATGAAAAAACAATATTAATATTATATATTGTCTCAACCTTTCAGTCCTGAGATAGATTTCCTCTCTTCCCTTCTCCCTCTGGTCCAAAGCCCACTCCCCAGAGCATCAAATGCAGCATGAAAAGCAGTAATGACACCTTTGCCCCAGAGAAAAGAAGCCTCAGATGACACAGACCATAACAAAGTACTTGGTGTAACATCTCTCTCTTCTGTGTCTCGGGGTGGTCAAAGAGTGCTAAGGACAGGGCAGACCTGGGGATAAGTGCATTTTACTCTTTGTTTCTTGGGCAGGTGGCAAGAGGTAGGGATGCATCTCTCACGCTGTTGGGATGCATCTCTCCAGCAGATGGATCCCATTGTAGCCATCACAGGTTTTCCACTCTTTTTACAAGTAGTGAGTGTGTTTTTCTAAGAGAAGTCCTTTTCTTTCTCACAGGCAGACAGGGTGGGAAGAGAGGGAATGTTACATCCTTCCTCTTCTTCCCATGTGGAATTTAATTTTTTTTTTTGGTTCCATGAGTTGTACTAAATTTGTAGTTATTTCCCAAATGAGTAATACCTGGGTAAGTTATGGCTTACATAGGCTTGACACTTGAAATGAAAAGCAGATTGCCATGCAGATTTGAATTATCCTCCAATATTTCATGATATACATTCCACCTTCATGGGTTAGTATTGTTACATATTTCATAGTTATCATTTCCACAGCATCGAACTTCTCGTTATCTGCCAGTGTTATCCAGCTATAAATGCCAAAGCTCTCCAGCAGCCAGTGTGTCCTTTTTCAGACTTATAGTTTTGTGTTCTGTGGATATTCAGTGTTTAATGGCACTGAATGAAACAGAACTGCCATCATGCTCTCACAGAAACCCCAGCCAGCCTATTGACAGTGTAAGTTTCATTTAATTCCTTGATTCAACAGCCATTTCTAGATGTTTCCTGAGCAAAGCAATAAACGCAAAATGCAGTGCTCAAATTGAATATTTAAAAGTCAATCAGGCTTGAAATTTAATTTTATCTAATTGGTTTGCTACATTAACACACAACTAAATGACATTTAGAAAAACCCAACTATCCTACATAATTTCATGTTTACTCCCGTCACAAGATGGATTTTTTTTTTTTTAACTTCCTTTAATCTCATTTTAATGCTTTAGCTAATTGACTACCTCTCTGCCACAGGTTTAATACATTGTTTTGGAATCCCTCTTTGTTCTACTGATACATGATGCTATCAAAGCAATCTCAACTCTTACTTATCTTCCATTGCTGGATGCCTAAAGGAGACTCATACATACTTTTGGTGATCACATTTTACAAGTTGGGGAAGGGGTTTGGTAGTTCTGTGACATTTACAGATAAGCATGGTGTAAGGAATTACATACAAAGCAGTGTAAAATGTGCTGGCCTTGTAGAAAACCAGGAGCTGGTACTTAATATTCTGTAATTTCCTTTACAGTACCCTTGTTAATGAATTTCGTACACACACAAAAAGACACATCAGTCCCATTTATAGTCAGTGGGTTGAGCATCATTGCAGATTTCCAATATTCATCTCTGAAAAAGAGGACACAAGCTAAGACAGTGGTGCAGCCTTGTGCAGAATCATGGGTGAGGTGTTTGTCATCTCAGTACAAACATACACTTTAGAAAGGTTTCTGAAAAGCACAAGGAATATTACAAAGGGGTGGCAGATAGCATATCAGGTAAGTGTGCAAAGAAAATTCTCTTGGCCATAAAAAAGGTCACTGTGATAAACTGAATGACATAGATATCTCTGTGTCTGATGACACAGAACTGAATGACATACCTCTTTCATAACCCCAAATTCCAGAGGACCTTCAGGGATGGAAACTTAATATCCTGGGAAGATGCCTCACGACGCATTGCTGCAAGAGCCTCACCTACAATGCACACTGCAGGGCCCCAGGGGAGCAGCTCCAAGAGAGTGCCTCCCCATGGGCGAGGTCAGTGGTCAGACACCATGCTTGGCTCTCCTCCTAATGCATAGCTATGTTAGCTAAAGCTTTTAAAAGGTGCATCCGAAGGTAGATAAAAAGCAAGGGTGGGGTGTCTTTCTCTAACTGCTGGAGAAGACATTTATAGAAAGGTATTTGTTTGGAGAAGACATTTATAGGGCCACCACTGCCCACTGGAAAAGGCCATGCCAGGGGTTTCTTGCTTCTTTCCCATAACAACAAAGGTCAGTCATTTCTGCAACTAGCATGCTGGACAAAGCAAGCAGTAGTTTGGATCCCATACTTCATTTGTTCTGTCCCTTAAAGCATTACTAACCTCTG
This sequence comes from Corvus cornix cornix, assembly GCF_000738735.6. Taxonomy (NCBI): domain Eukaryota; kingdom Metazoa; phylum Chordata; class Aves; order Passeriformes; family Corvidae; genus Corvus; species Corvus cornix. The sequence goes on from NC_046333.1 coordinate 60,762,959, forward strand.
TGGACATTTCACATAGTATCATTCCAGTTTCAGGCAAGACCTCCCCTCAGACGGCACCTGCTTTTTATTTATTTCATGTAAGAAAACCTGAGGAGCCAGCAGCATGGAATTATTTTATTTTTATTTGAGCATTATTTTTCTTGATTCCCCTTTTCTTCATGCTAATGACTACATAAAAGATATGAATGTCTCCTAGGAAAACATACCTAGGACACAAATTCTCCTGAGCATAAATATTATTTTTTGGCATACAACATCAAAGTAGATATTTAGTTTACCCTTAAACTTAGTGAGAGCTATTATCTCATCTTGATGTGAGAAGCTTTATACATTTAACTCACAATATAATCAGGTGAAAATAGAGTCCACTCTGTTTCTGGAAGCTTTACAAATTTGTCATATTATACAAAGATGGACGTTACCGCTTTCTTTAAGAAATAACCTTGGTGTTTAAAAGAGGTAGCAGACAGTCGGGAGCAATACTTTCTAGAGAAGTGTTAACAACTTCATTTGTCTCAGAAGAGCATTGGCTCTGACACCTAATGATGACAATTTAAATATCACTATTAACTGTTCCAGACAAAGTAATTTGAACAGAAGCATCCAACTTTGCCTTTAATCGAGTGTTGATGGTTTTAACAAAGATTAGGGATGACAAATACCTAGTGCATCATCTTTTCCACATCCTGAATGGCCAGCCTAGCTGGCTTACGCTTCAAATATTGCCACATGGAGTTTTAATTCAAAGACTTCTCTTCCACAGATTCTCCCACCAACACAACCTCTGGAAAAAAAACCCACTAAATCTACTGGGGATTTTCAAGGTTATGCTGGGACTGTGATAGCCCTTTGAGTCTGACAGGTGCAGACTGCACCTCTCCCTTTTGGGACAGATGTAGCCCACCCAGGATGGGGCTTTGAGACTAGAGAGGCTGTGGTTAAGTAAATGAAGAGAAAGAGCGTGACCCTAAACACAGATGGCTCTTGTCTGGGTGCTTTGCTTGATTACCCCAAGCATAAGTAGCATGGAGGAAAAGTGCAGTAAGGCTTCCACAGCAGCAATGTGCAGCAAGTGCTCCCCACCTCCCTGGCTGCTGTAGCATGGTCCTGCCTCTCTGCAGCACGGTGCCGATCAAATATCCAGTCAAGGTACAGCAGCATTTCATGTACTTTGAAATCTAGTCCAGAGTCAGTCTCTCAGAAACATGATATGCTTTTAAACTCTTTGGGCCTCCCATTAGTAAACTCAAGAGATATAAGTAATGACTTTCCTTAATCAATTAGCTTGTCTGGAGAATGTTTAAGACTACACCTGCACTATATGTTGAACCCATGATCCACTGGCTTGTTTAAAACTGCCTTTTAGTTGTTTAAGAAAAAAATACCTTTGGTATTCAGTGTTCAGCTGCCAGAACCTAGGGGTAAAATGGTTTTCTTGACACTGCTTCTGTGTTGTCTCACATCTGTGTATCTGGCTCTTTAACACCTAATAAAGTAAAAACCTTGCCTTGACTCCTCATGTGTAATTCCAAATGTCAGTCGATTACAGCTCTGGCTGTTTGAGCATCTGCACTTGGGCGGATACTGCTCTTTGGCTTATTGACTCCATACCTTGAATCTAGCCTGAAGGAACAGAGGCACAGTTTTCAGACAGTGAAGTTTTCTTCAGCTTCTGAGAAATAAGGACACAAATTTGATGTGGACATGGAAAATTTAGACGGAACAGTAATACTGAGAAAGTTTAAGAGCACATTATGCTTCCAGTCAAACTCTCCTAGTGCATTTATGAGTATTCTTTCCCTTCTGCTAGTCAGTAAAAAGTCCACATTCTGTAGTATAAATGCCATGAGAGAAATGAATATGTATTTGTTCATTAGATTAGGAGTTTCTTCTACAAATTTTTGTGGGTGGTCTTTGTGCTCTTTGGCTGACCTGGTAAAAAAGCTGTTCAGTGGCAGAAATCTCTACTCTGCTCTTAGGCTGAAAAGGGTGCTCCAAAGGCAGTACAAATGGGAAACCCTTCCAGAGAAAGCAAGGAGCATGCTGAGGGAAAATAACTCCCATCTCCTGATGCTGCCAACACAATGCAGGACCATGCAGCTGCTTCTTTTGGGAAGAGCAATGTCAGGAGCAGCCTGACCATTCTGCAGCATGACACAAGACACTGTGTGGACTAAAAACTCTAGCAAAACCTCCACCATATTGTTTGAGAAAATTAACTATGGATCTTATACAGACTAAGAAATGAAGCAGAAGCTCAAACTTTTTTCTTACATTTTCTCCTATGTTGTAAGGGTGAAAACCTTTATTTCTAATTTCTTTGATTAACATTAATATATCTGTCTATAGCAAAAGTCAACAAAGAAGACTGATGCCCTTAGTAGTGGGACTAACCACTAGGTTTTATTTTCATTTGCTTAGTTTCACTGGGTTAATTTTGTTTAAGAGTGTCTAGATAAAGCACTGATAAATAAAAGGGAAGACTGGTGTAATCATCAGGAAATGATTGAGAAAAATAAGAATAAACTAAGAATATGTAATAAGAGATCAGAAGATACCAGCGTTAAAATTGAAGGTGCTGTGAGCCCTTAAATTGCTATCTCTTTTCTCAGCTGAGCCAAAAAACATGTATTATCTGCTTGAGTGATTTAATCTGACTAGTTCTAGTATGAGAATGGACATTTAGATCCTATGAGCATTTCCATCCCATAGATATGAATGCTCTTCATCAGAGAGATCAATCAACTGTAACGATGATTCTGCAGTGCTGGAGAGCCTTCCATGCCTTTTAACCAGACTCCCCTCTACAGTTTATCCTGTACAACGTGAAAGCAAAATTATTTCTCCTAGAGACAACCTCTTAATTGGACCTAATTACCTGTTGTATTAATCTGACAATAGATCCTGTTTGCTCAAAGATTTATTATGAGTTATGACCTAAGGTTAGGAAATTTGTGATGCAAACAGCAATATATTTGCTACATATATAAATATATGTATATCTATATATATTTCCCAGCTTACTCTTTTTAATAAAATCCATAAAAAGTACACAGAATAGGTTTATTCCATTAAGAAGCAGCACGGCTCATGAACTTTGAAGGCACTAATATCCTTAGGTTAGAAATCTTCAAGGTATTGGATTTTGCTTCCAAATTAATATCAAGTCCCTTCACAGAATGTTAAAGCCATTCATGACATTGCTATCACTCAGCCATTTGATGGGTTATGGATTTGGGAAAATAATTTAGTGTTTTGTGACAGAATCCTCAAAGTTTAATATGATTTTTTTATCCTCTTTAACACAAGCAAATCAGAAGAACTCAGATTTGCTTGATTTTAAATGTGAACTATTTGGAGAAAACCATTGTGAGGGAAATGGAAAAAAAAAATATGAGAAAAAATTATGGGTCTGAATTTAAAATGGATGCAGCCCTCAATGATCAAACTATTAGTAAATTTATTTCTCCATAGTGAGAGGGTCAAGAAGGAAGAGTCAAGACATTTTAAACCCATCAAAAACAAAATGCCATTTTCTTATGAAAAAGAATGAAGAAGATCCATCCACGTAGTATAAACTGTTGGCATACTGTCTAGGGGCTATTTGGAATAATTATGTGGATGTTTCAGAGCACCTAAGATTTACAGTGAACCCTAACTTGCACTCCTGAGGGACCTGTACCTGCATCGCTCCTATTTGGCATGTCACAAGTCTGCCAACATATTTCTCACAAGTGTGGAATGGCCCTCTCTGTTACCTCCAAACACACACACAATGGAATGAAAATTTTCCAGTAAGAGCAATCTTGTGATCTCCACAGTGAATGCTGGATGGGCTGATAGCATAGGTGAACATGCTGTGCATCCTGAATGCCGCCGTGATACCTCTGTGGCTTAATTGCAGTATGGTTCTCACCACGAAAGCAGTGAGCTTGTACAATCTGCTAAGCAATCACCCTGTGGGCTTCTGGCACAAAAACTTTCTGAAGTCTGACTCGCAAGGAATAACTCTGCAGGTGTTGTGTAAGGGCACAGAGGTTTCACAGTTTCAAGAGTTTCTCTGTTACCTGAACTTCCCCCTCCTTCTCCACTTCACCCTCACATTTTTGCACCTTTTCAATCTACTTTGATGTGTAGCTTAAACTGCCAGGTTCATGACCCAATAGTTGCATAATTTAATGATGCACATTGTGATAGGGGGGTCACTCAGTAGATTGCAAGACATCTGCTTTATTCTAACTCAGGGTCAAGCAGGCAGCAGTTGACTACAAAAAGGAACTTCACAGCTTCACCAGTCTTTGCATCTCAGAGGTCCAACCCCTACTGACTCAATCCTCTATAATATACAATACGTATTGTGTGTGATATATAGTGCAAGAGAGAACTGGTAATTATGGATGATAATAAGAAGAACCTGGAATGAATATTTTAAGTACCAGCTCTATTGCAATCCCATTTTGGCTCAAGCAAATCTGAGTGCTGTAGAAGGTGGTCCTTACAAGTTAGAAAAAAATGAAGATCTGATATAGCTATCTGCTATCTGTGTGAATGACTTAATATTCAAACAGTAATTTATCACACTCCCAGTAGAAGTTCCATAACATTTCCATATACACCTAATGTTTCATTTTCATAATTTCACCCTACACATTAAGAGCCAATTTCTCTATAGTGATAGTTAAGAACAGAAACTGGATCAAAAGACAGTGTCAGCCACAAAAAGATAAAAAAACAGTATCAACAACTGCAAAAAAAAAACCGTATCTGGAAGTATGTGATCATTTTTTTCCCCTCTATCTGCAGTAATCAAGAAGTATGATAATATAGGAAAGGAAATTCAGTATTTGATATGAAGAGGGTATGAAGTCCCCTGTGGGTATTATGGCTCAGTAGTTGGTGTTATCCCTAGTACACTCCTCCATGAAGATGTTATTCCCAATTAAGTCATAGATACAGACATTCTTTGAGGGGCTACAGTTCAAAGCACTCTTGTTCTTGTTTGCAGACACTTGGTTTGTATGATCAATGGGGTTTTTGCATGTCTGATATTGTCCCATTGATTTTTTTTTTTGGCTCACATGCATCTTGTATCACACTGTCTTGTGCAGCAAATAATGGTGGAATGCAATATAACAGATGTAACACAATGCAATAACCAAAAAAAGACAAGTAATTTTCTGATCAATAAGCCAATCCATTTGGTGAGCTAGAAGAGATCAGTTTGGAGACATGATTTATTTTTCCTTTAGGCAATGCATGAAGTCTCCTACAATTATGAGTCTCCTGTATCTGACTTACCAGAAATCTCCAGTGTGTAGAAGATATGTAGTAACAACTGATTGAGGCCTGATGGTTTTCCATGGTGCTATCTGTGGGCATGCTCTGCAGAATGTAAGGAATCTGCAGAGGGGTTAGGTTCCCAGATGCTAAAATTGTCCACTTTTTCTCTTCTTACTGCAGAGGCTGTGTTATCATGTGCAGAAGACTTGGCTGAATTAACAGTAACTTGCCTATTTGACATCACCCTGTGCTTAGGGGGACTCAGACAATGAAACAGAGCCAACACATCAGATATAGCTCACTAAGACAATTTCTGACAAAAAGCAAAATAAATCCAGGAGGTCTAGCATGCAGGCTGTAGTTAGAGCTACCTAACTAAAATCTAGTTGTCCCAAGCAAAATATTGGCTCAAAAGGGCCAAAAGAGCCTTAAGGTCCTTTGATGCTTCCCTTTTGTGGGGATGGTCCCTTCTGCCGCCTGTATAGCCTTGTCTCTGAGGGACAGCACTGTCCATCAGCCTGTACAGCCAAAGGACCCCACTTCTGCCTGGAGTACAAGGTGCTTCTCCATACAATACCTGGGGTAGTCTCTTGGTGTCCTTGGCTTTGGTAACATCACCAGTCCCCATACACTGCTTCCAGGGCATTTGTGCACTTCAGAAATGGTTTTACTGGGGGCAGGCAAATAGTTTTCAATAAACATCAAGGGACTGTATGTCACCGTGTGTGTCAGTGACACTTGTGCTTACTTTCTGCAATGAGTGAAGGAGTGTGTATAGCAGGAGAAAGCCTTCTTCCCCCTCTCTCTTTACTCTCCAGGAGCCTCAGTGCATCCTGTCTCTCCCCCAAAAGATTTATTGATATTCATCACATTAAAAAAGGGGTGAGTTCTTGAAAGTGGTTTTTTAAGGCAGCTTCTGAGATTATACCTGGTGGGAGAAGTGATCAACACCAAAGACCAAGAACTGACCCCAGTTTTTCACTCATGTTTAGTGGCAGAGTATTACCAGAAGCACTGAGGATCCCCTGTTAGCATATCACTATTTTAATGGCTGTCAGGTGGGAATCAGTCTGATTATTTCTGGGAGAATTTAAAGTCCGCATTTCAAATTTCAAAAGAATGGGCAGCAATTTGTTTCCAGCACCTTTGTTCTTTCTTCTTCACAGCCACATGCTAAAACCAGGATGTTTTACTATCAGCTATTAGTACTTGGCATAAGATTCTTCAACCTGTCTTTCCCTCTTCTGCTCCTTTTTGCTTTCTCTGAGGGTGTAGAGCTGAAAGAAACTGAGTTATTTCAGTGCCTCAAAGAAAAGTTAGACATCACTGCCATGAGACACAGCTTGACTGCATATTAACAAATACTCAAGCCATTTGCAAATATCCTAAGTCTGATCCTCTTTAAGTTTTCTGATGCTTAAAGAGTCAAGATTTAAAGAGAGAAATGAGCAATTAAGAACAGGTGAAATACAAAAGCTACAATCATAAAAATCTGGTAATGATTTATCCCATGGGCTAGATGCTAACTATTGACTTTGGAAGCTTACACACAGACTTTCATCTCTTCCCTCCTCTAAGTTGCTGTGACCCTTCATAGCATCCAGATGTTTCCTCTTCTTTCTTCAGTATCTCATCACTGACTGAGGCATTCACCTTATAAGAGATAATTTTTCAGTGTTGTTCCCTGCCTGCAGCTGAATATTTTTTGTTATGTTGTTAAAAAGTTGTTAAAAACTGTAGTTAAGAAAAACATACTCTCCCTATTGAGTAAAAAATCCAGGTTATATTTCAGTAATTACAGAATCCTAAAGAGATAATGGAAACAGTCTGTGTGGAAACAATCCAGGGGGTAAGGTGCTATTGAATCTTCCACTGGAAAGTCTCAACGAATAGAGCATTTACCAAAAATAGTTGTAAGCATGTGAATGATTGTGGCTGTGTAGCTAATGCATATGTGACAGGTAAATTTTTGCGTGGGATGGACAAAACATGATCTGTAAATTGACCTTTATTGTTTCACGGTCTTATTGGTAAAGCCAAATCTCCACCAAATCCTCTGTAGGCTTAGAGTTGGCAAGGCAGGGTATTGTTTCTGTGCACTTTGTCAGCTGACACCCAGCAATGATTATCAGCTGGTTTAGAGGATGAATCCTTTTGTCACTTTCTCCTCACTTGCACACACACTCATGCCACAGCTTTGCCAGCCCTCTTCCTCTTTGCAACCTTCAACTGCAGCATCTCTTACTCTTGGTGCTTCTGGATGCATCACTGGGCTTTGTCTTTCTGCTTCCAGGCATTCCCTTCCCTCTGAGTCCTTCCCAAAAGAAGGTTTCCATTGTTGTTCCCTTCTTGGACATATTTTGTTATGCCCACCTTTTGGAGAGCAGGGGAGAAAAAAATCAATGTTTTGGGCACATTTTACCTTAATGTTTGTTATATGTCTGTTTACAAATAATGCTGCACCATACACTTTTTAGACAACTAATTTTGATTAATAACTTGCTGATAGATAGGTAGACAGACAGCAAGACAGATATAATAATGAAACAGCAAGATTTAACTCTGGCAGGGCATGTTGTTTATTCAAAACAAAGAAAAGTGCTGTCAGATTGCTAAAACTGGAGTGGTCTCTTAGTGCTTCAGGCTACGTTTTATGTTAAGGTAAATCCTGACCATTAAAAGTCCCTTGTTAACAGCAAGTAGGTTTGGCGACACACCCAGTAATGTCTATAGGCCTGGTGAAGTCACCACCCAAATTTGGGTCAAGGACATCTGACAAGTGTAGCCTTATCTCAACATTAGACATATAGAGGGCTTTTTAGCTAATTAAGTGTTAATGACTGCTTTAAAGTAGAAGTTTAGAACCCGTGAGTTCTGGCATCAGTCTGTGTTCTCAGAGGAAACATCTTCCCACACAAGACTCCATAGAGAGACAATGGCTGATAAAGGCAATAAAGAGTTTACAGATACTACAGAAGAAAATAATTACGCTATACATTGTTATATATATATATTTGTAAAGAGTTAATAATAGTTTGGGATGTTTCTTCTATTGATTCCACGATTTCTGCTTTGATAATAAAATATTTTATCACAGAAGAGTTGCATGCCTTCATAGCAGCACTAATGAAAATAATCAATCTTTGTATTGATAATGTGTAACTGCATATAATCATCACTACCCATGTATAGAAGACAGAAAGCAGAGTCTAAAGGATTGGAATATTTTTTGCAACAAGGCCCTTCAAAGATGAATGTGTGAAGGTCAGGTAGAGTTTTCAGTGCCAGATTCTGGAGGTGCTTAATCTCATTACTCAGTGTTGCCATCATTTCAGTCCCACACTGAACAGTAGACCCTGGACTGGTTTAGAACTGACTCAGAACTGCTTGTTCAATTTAGTGAAGAAGACAATTCTGATCACAGTCATCACTCCTGTGGAAGAAAGCACACCAAGCGTGGCAAACACATGAGGATCTGGCTCTCGCAGGTGTATTTGAAGAGATGACAGAAGCATGAATAGTTGTGTGCCATTTACATTCCCTACATCTCCTACATCTTCCTCTTTGAAGAACATATAACTGCTTTTACTGGGGCTTTTCACGAGGTGCTGTTAAAAGTATTACACTCCCATGGCTTTGTCTCCCCTGTGGGAAAGCAGAGTACAAGGGCATCACCAAAACCCACGTGGTGGCAGTGAGCTAGCTACAGCCAGAAACCCCTGCATTCCATATCCTTCACACAAACATCAGATGGAGCTTAGAGCAATTATCTGGCTCACCCTCCAACTCATCACCTGATTTTACAAGGACAGTTTAGAAAATAGCTCAGCTCCCACATCACCATAACCTGTCATTTCTTCATTGGCTCCCAGTTGTTTCCTTGCCTCCTATGCCCCCCTGTCCCATCCTCTCAACATCAGTCAAGAGGAGAGCTGGTGTGGCTTCTCTTCACAAAGGCCACATGTATGGGCACGGCACAGCGTTTGCAGGACTGAAGCCAGTGAAACAAGGACAATTTTTTCTGAAGAGCCAGAACTCTGCTTAGGTGAGGCTTGTTCTGCACCTTGCTATGTGGTTAAGTGCCATACCTTGCCTGGTTAGGATCTAAGTGTGTGAAGGAAGCCACCTGTAACACACAAGGGTAAGAAGTGCAGTAGTCCTACAGCAGCAATGCAAACATAGCTGGTCTCTCCTGGCACACGTGTTCTTTAACTCTTTAGAGAGCATTGATATATAAAAAGCAGTTCAGACCAATTTCTTCTTGCTGGAGAGGTGAAACCCACAGGCCTCTTGTCTGTGGAGCAAGAAACCTACATGAGCCATGACACTATATTCTGGTTCCTGTGAATCCCTCCTTGCTGAAGGCAGGGATGAAATAGTGAGGTTCAAAGATCCATGAAGAAATGAGGGCCAAGAGAGGTAAGGAAAATGCAACCATACCACTGAGGTTATGGTATAGTAACAAGCAGCTGGATCACAAAAATCACAAGTATGCTGAAAGGAGCTGAATGTCTGAGAGAGGGATAATATGGATGACAAATCCATATTGCAATCCAGTGTGACCATCTGGGGTAGATGTACCCAGCCAGTCAAAATGACATGGAATAAAAGAGCAGAAGTTCTTTTCATAGAGGAGATTTTCAGTCCTGCCACCCTTCCCCTTGCTGGTGTTTCCAGTGGGTAAATGCTTATTAAGTGACAGTGGGGCTCCTCAGTCCAATTTTAAATGAACAGTGTAAAGAGGGCTTTTGACAACTTATTAAAAATTTAAGTATAATAGAAAACCCTTGGATTAGTTGATTTTATAGTTAACATTTCTCTGTTGGAATACCAGCACATGATGTCTGTCAGCAAGCCAGCCACAATAGCCTTAGGCTGATATTCCAAAAATAAAATAACAGTCTATATCTGTCAGGGCTATGCCAGTGCCATGTTCTACATGAGCACTTCTTTAACCTGATAATTCACACAGCTGAAACATGTCTAAGAATCAGCTGGAGTATTCTTGCAATCTGAAAAAACCTCTCTTCTCATCCCCAGCATGGCATAACTGGAGCCACTAGCAGCAAAAAGCTTTCAAAACAGTCCACAGGTTGTGTCAGAAGAGCACTGAGAAGTCACAACAAAGTTAAACAGGTACATTAGAAAAAAACATAGAAGAGGAAGGCTGGTCCATTATAAAATGAAAGAACAGTTTTAGTGATTTTTTTTTTTTAAGGGAAGTAAGATCAAAGATACAATGTGGTTCTAAAGATCACTAACCCTGATTGCAACAGAGACTTAAATTTGACCAAATTCATGAAAGATCTGGTACTTGACAGCTGGCATAAATGGAGCCTGAATGAGTTTGTTTCCTCCATTTATAGAAAGGGTATTGGTGTCCCAAATACTGGTTTTGTTTGCAATTGCAGCTGTGTGTGTACAAGCACCCATATAAAATCTGCATAAAATGAAACTTACAGAGGTTAACTTTTTTGCTTGTTTTAATATAGACTAGTGTCAATTGTGCCGAAATATTTTAGTGGAAAAGATACACCACTCCAGAGAACCTGATAGATTTGGAGGCTAACAAGGGACCCATGTGCAAGCCCCTATGTTGACCGACTTGGAGTGATAACTTTTGCCTTCCTCTTCCTAAACTGACATCTTAACCTAATGGACACGGAGTCGAGCTCTCTTTGGAAGCTAGTTTTTACAAGAGGAGATGACTCTATCTGGTAATATTGGGAACTGGAGGAAGAAAAGGAGTGAAGGTTCTAATGCAGATAAATGTGTGCTTAGTGTAGGACCCAGGTGCATTCCAAAGTGTTTGACTGTTCTGTAGTAATGGACTGTGCAATATCTCCCTCAGTCATAACTTTGCAAACTCCAACATTTAATCCACATAACTTTTTTATTTGGGTAAATTTGCATTTTCTGTCCCTCTCTCCCCATTACAATTTGCCCAACTCACCTATGAGTATGCAGAATTTGAGTATTTAATAATGTGTGTATATCACTGTACATATTTCAGCACACACACACACCACTTCCAATTACAGTAGGACTGATAACTGGACTGGGGGATATTCTTCAGGAAAGAGAAAAAGCAGAAATAATTAGCATTTACTCTGTGAGTGCTTCTAGTTTTGACAATTTGGAGGCCTTTTTAATCACTCGTATTGCATGTCTATAGCACTTATATTTGTGAGTATTACAAGGGCATCACAGGAAAGGGTTAGTTTAAAATTTCTTTTTTGTATTTAAAACAGCAACTACTTGTGGCAAAGTTTGAATGAGGGAAAATATATGGAATATTCTCATTTTTGCTGCAAAAGTGGTTGTTTAATACTCTGTTTTTCCTTACAAAATGGAGATCCACAAGGACACCATTGTCTCCATTTTAACTAAGAAAACATATGAAAAACCAAAACATGAGGCTATGGAATACAGACCTTTTTTAGAGACGATGAAGCGACAGTTCAATTTGTCATTGCATTGAATGCAGCTGACCACTGAGGAAAATGGATCCTCTGTCTACAGTGGTCACGTTCTGAAATGAATCCTTTCACTGTATCTCACTGAATAAGATTTAGACATTCTGGGAAAAGCAAGGCATTCCCATCAAAACTGATCAAATTCAATATATTGCTAGTTACAACTTTTGCCCATATTTGTGGTAATAGGATTCTGCTCTAGAACTTAATTTCTGGCATGGGACTTTTGTTTTCAATTTCAACCCCAAATTCACTCAGCAGTCTGTATTTACTTTTTTTTTTTGCCACCATTACATGTCTTCTCTTAGGTCTCATTTCGCTAGGACAAAACAAGCCAAGTGGGTTAGCCTTTCTAACCATTGCCCTAATCATTCTGCCAGCTCTTCTTCTGCATCTATTACTCTTTTATTTCAGTACTTCTTTCCTCCTCATGGAGCATCATAATTGTACACATTATCTCACATGGAGTCTTCTCATATTGTCTTGAAGCTTACTGACAGTACTCTAGGAAAGACTCTCAATTCAACAACACTTGATTTTTTTCTCTTCTACAACCTCTTATCTTACTGAGCCTAAGGTGCTGGGCCTTTGTTGCCTCTCCATTAAGTCAGGTCTGAGAGTCAGCAAGACTATTACTACTGTACAACAATAGAGGTTACTACAATTGCAAATGGATTTATTGGATGAAGAAAAAGAGGTACAAAATTGTATCTACAAGATAGAACAGAAGCAAAAGAACAAAAAACAAAACAAAAAAAAACAAACCAAAAAACAAACAAACAAAAAAGGGAACTGCCATCAAAAGTTTCTTACCTTTTTTCAGGGATATACTGAGAATTGCACTTATTGCTCCAGCACATCGAGATATATATGTCATTGTCCAGTTTATGAACATAGCTACCATATCTATTGTGGCCTTTATCTATCTTGCACTCTGTCAGCCGGGCTGTTTTTAGGTTCAGTAACATGATCTCCTGCTATGACAAGGTGACCTGTTTAGTGGATGGGGAAAAGGTTGTGAATGTTGTCTACCCGGACTTTAGCAAAGCCTTTTTCACCATTTTCTACAGCATTCTCCTGGAGGAACTGGCTTGGACAAGTGCAATCTTCAGTGGATAAAAAACTGTCTGCGAGACAGGCCCAGAGAGCAGCGGTGAAGGAAGTCGCATCCAATTGGCAGCTGGTCACAAGTGCTGTTCCCCAGGACTCAGTACAGAGACCAGTCCTGTTTAATACCTTTATCAATGATCTGGACAAGAGGATCAAGTGCAACCTCAGTCAGTTTGCAGACAACACCAAACAGACTGGGTGGGAGTCTTGCTCTGGGGGAGGGTAGGAAGTCTCTACAGAAGGATCTGGACAGGCTGGAACAATGGCAGATGCAAATTGTTTGAGGGTCAGCCAGGCCAAGTCCCAGGTCCTGCACTTCAGTCACAACAACCCCAGGCAGCGCTACAGGCTGGGGACAGAGTGGCTGGAAAGCTGCCCAGCCGAAAAGGCCCTGGGGGTGCTGGTTGAACAGGAGTGGCCGAACAGGAGCCAGTGTGTGCCCAGGCGGCCAAGAAGGCCAATGGGACCCTGGTCTTTATCAGCAATCGTGTGGCCAGCAGGACTAGGGCAGTGATTTTCCCCCTGTACTCTACTGCTGGATCCTTGAAAATGCCTTTTTAATTAGAAAATGTGGAAAAAATATCTGAAGCACTTAGGTTAAACTACAAGTGCACACATGAGATACACAGATACGAAGGATTTGTTTACGAGTTATAAGATGAAACAAAACTGTGATGCACAATTAATACCTTCAGTCTTTCAAGTGTTGCACAAGGAATACATTTATGTACTCTCACTTCCCTTTGTTGAGCTGCTTCACCACTCTGCTGTAATTCTCAAAGCAAGGAGAAGCATTAGTGTGACAGCACAGGACATATCCACAATGATGTTCAAAGGTTTCAGAGCATTCTGCTATTTTTCTAGAGATAGTAGACATACCAGTTTACCTCAGGACAGAGCAACCTTCAGAGCCAGCACTTGCAAATGCACTGAGACTGGTGTGATAACTCACACAACTGAGTTTGGGGATGTAGATATTCAAAGATGCTGACATCAAGAAATGAAATCTTGGCCTCACTGGAGTTAGCGCAGGCTCAGGCTTTGATCTCAGCGTGACTGTGATCTTAACAGTGATTTTAGAAATCTCAGGCATGGCTCATAAGCCTAACTGACAGAAACAGTTTCATGAACATCAAATTTAAAAATGCCATTTTTACCTTGAGCATGTGACTTGTTTCTGTACCGATCCTAGGAACAGTTTTTTACAACACAATATAGGACACACCACACTTCTGTTTTCACACACACAGCCCTCACAGTGCGATCCTTGATTGGTATAGTTATTTTTCTAGGGTGTGGAACAACATTGAGGAGCTCCAGCTTTGTGCCTGAATAGCTATTGACAATTCTGAGTCATGCAGTTGTAGTTGCAAATAGTTAACTGGGAAAACAAAAAAACTCTTTTATGTCATTAAGGCTTCTACTCAAGTACCCAGCATTTCTGCAGTGCATGTACAGCATCTTATGGAAACCAAACTAAAATGAGCTCTTCTACTGCACTACATTTCCTTATAGAGGTCCTAAAAAAACAGCCTCCAGTCAATTACTCAGATTGGAGAGCAGTATAAATTATTCTTCTTCCTCCAGCCTCCATCAAGTGCTTTACTATCAAACAATGCCAAAGCCAGAATATAAATGAGGCTAGAAAACATCCATATAAAATATACATGTACATGTATACACATGCTATATGCATTATTTCAGGTGCACATGGCACTCTGAACTGCTAAACAGCTTTCTGCACGGGCTTCACAGTAACAGAGACCCTCTTACGAACTACTCCCTCCCTATTTTTTTCCATACACTTGTGCAATTGTGACATCTCTCCCAGCGGTGCTTCCTTTGTCTTGAACTTTTTCCCTCTCTGCTTCAGCCCTTCTGTGAATGGCGATGAAACAAAAGGGAAGAAAAATCAAGAGAAGAGTGATTAACAAGATGACTACTCCAGCTCCTCAGAAGTATCTTTTACAGAGTGAGTCTCTGAGCTCTTCGGTGCAACAGAAAATACCAATGTCAGGGATAAACAGGAATGGACAGAACTGGGAAAAACCAGCTAGAGACTGCCTCAATTACTTTTTAGACTCATTTTATTGGTAGAATATCACATCCGTGAAATTGAGGCAGTATGTAATTTAGGTTGGCATTATGTTTTATGCTATGCTGTTCAAGTGGACTGTATGTTTAAAACCACACTTCAGCTCCTCAAAATCTTAAATCATCAGTGACAGTATCAAAAATGTAATATTGTGAGAAAGGTCTGTTAATGATCAGTTATTCAGTGCAGTATTGTCAAATTACCTGGAGAGATGATGTAGATAGTTGGACTGTTCAATATTAAGCAGTTACCAAGCCTAATCTCTTCCATCTAGTTATAGCTTGAGTAACAAAACAGATCAGAGAATTTCAAATGTATGCCCCAAGCATGCACTTAATATATTTCAGCAGTAAAACCCAGTAGCAAACCTGCTTCTTAGGCATCGTTAATGGGATTTGGATAATCACAAAAAGCCCCTGGTGCCGGAATTATATTATTTTTGTTGACAACACGTTACCTAATGGGACTGTGTGAAGCTGAAAAGGAAACAACTGATTGACATGAATATTACAGTAGGAAAACACTGGCAACTTCAGTGAGGCCTCCCTGCAAGTTAATAATTTGTTTTACTTTATTCCCCCCTTGCTCATCCCAAGGAATATTTTCAAATGAAAATCACATGCTTGCACCTTCTAACTGGAGTTAAGTGCTAAAACAGCAGGTTATAAAATGTTCATTGTGGGGATTAGAAGCCCCCCTACCAGGAGTACCTGGTGCACACCTCACATGGGGCCACTCTGAGAATGCTTCTTCTCAGTTATTTTCTTCATCACAAAATCCATCAGTGACATTTCACGTGTCCTTTCCTGCTGGAAACTGTCCTATCCTGGCCCTTGGCCAATGAGATAAAATTATATATTCCATAAAATTGCTGAATATTGCATTTCTAGTTCCAGCCTTCATTTCATACCATTGCTACTGCCTGCTGAGGAAAGACAGACCAAGTCAGTAAAGAGATGCTGCAGACAATCTGGAACAGCTAAGTATTAACAGGAAAGTTAGAAAGAAAGATCCCTCACAGGGGTAGGGTGTTCCTTGGCTGTCCAGTGTGATTTTCTCCCTGTCATCCCTGGACTTGTCCTTACATGCAGTCAGGTTCATTCTCTCATGCAGTAAGTCGGAAGGCAAGGCAGATTCTGCTTTTCCCCTTTTTCTGGCTTTTGTCTTTTGCCAGTCAGCACACAGTCCAATGAAAGGATGAGAGAAAAGCAGGCACAAGTAAAATTCACTTTCAAGGAGGATTTTAGCAGTGCCAGACTTTTGTGCCATGTTATTGGTTACACACGACAAACTTTTATTTCCCTGCTTGCTTTGGTACATGGTACCAAAAATCCCTGCTGGCAAAGAAGGCAGATGCCTGCTGCTGGTGCATGGCCAAAGGAAAAAGGAGGCTGTGAGTCTCCTTGGGCTATTATGTGGCCATTTTCCTAAGCAATCTTTGGCTGATGAAGTTCTGTACCCTCTCATAAATACTGTCACGTGGTGGGGGTAGAAGTGGGGGGTTGATTCCTTATTTCTATGATTTGTAAAAAGGTAAATGTTTATCTCAGTTTTGGCACTGAGAAGAAGAGCAGAGAGGGTTTTAAAGGCACTTTGCATGTAAGTACTCATGAAACAACGCTGTTATTCTCCCACAGCAGGCGCTAAGTAGCAGAAACAGAGACATAACAACTTAGCAATGCAAAATGAGCTCCAGGCGTCTGGTAATTGTACCTTTTTTTGCTTTTAAACCCCTCTGAATTGCATGGGGTCAATATGACATGTTCTTGACAACGTTTGCAGTGGCAGGAAGTCTTTGTGACTTTCAATCAGAAGAACATTTTAGATTATTCAGGTATGGAGGGAAAGAAGCACAAAACCAAACTGTTTATTTGCACCTATTTTGTGACCCTAAAGGGCTCAATTTTTCATAATTTGTACTGAAGTCAGGATGTTTTAAAAGTGTTTATCTAAAAGATGTGATTTCATCATACAGCCTCCAAAACAAATTTATTTAATTCCATTATATGTGACCTACCTTTCTGCCTTTCTTTTAAAATATAAAATATTATGGATAGGTAGAAGCATGTGATTCAGAGAAGCAATATAACATGCCAAATATTTGCAATTCAAAGGTACTGGCAGTTCCCTGGGGCAGGTATCTCAGTGTCATGAAAACCAGAACCCTCTGTAATGAACATGGTGGCTCTGGATGGTTCAGACACAGCTTCTGAATGGCAAGGGAGCTGATGAAGGGTCTGCAGCACAATTCCTCTGAGGGAACTGGGGATATTAAGCCTGGAGAAAAGGAGTCTCTGGGGAGACTTCATTGTTCTTTACAACTGCCTGAAAGGAGGATGTGGGAAGGTGGCGGTTGTCCTCTTCTGCCATGAAATAGGTGATAGGACAAGAGGAAATGGTTCTAGGGAGGTTTAAATTGGACATTAAGAAAAATTTCTTCACCAGTAGGGTTGCCAAAACTGGAGCAGGTTGCCCAGGGAAATGGTTGAGTTGCCATCGCTGGAGATATTTGAAAGACATGTAGACATGGAGTTTAGGGTCACGTTTTAGCGGTGGACTTGGCAGTGCTGGGTTAACGGCTGGACTTGATGATCTTAAAAGTCTTTTCTAACCTAAATGATTCATGATTCTCTGTGGTTTTGACAGCTGGTTCCTCATGCAGCATCTACAAGCCTGTTTTCCATCAGTGGTGCTTCTGTGGAGAGGGTGGAGAGAGATGAGCACTTATTCAAAAGCCAAGCATGTGGTCAACAGGAAAGGGCACTACAAGAGGTGACTACAGCCAAGCACCTGAAGAAACAAGCCACACATGCTCCACCAGGAATGCAAGCAGTGACACTGTCCTTCAGGTGCTCCTCTGCTCCACTGACACCAGGTCCCAGGCCAGAGTCAGAGGCTGACCATCATCCCTTGTGAGTATTCTCTGCATAGCATTGTGCCCAAACAGCTGGGAGCATGAACAAAGCAGCCCCGGTCCCTAGCAAATGTGTCCTCTCCATCTTTGAAAATTTGGTGTATGTAATGATTTGGTCAAAATCAGGGATCTTCCTCAAGATGAGTAATATGTATTCTTTTTTCACATGATTTAAGTGTGCAGGTCCCATGAAGTAAATTAGTGCCTTAGGATTTAGCCAAAACAGTTTTACTGACAAATGCATGTAAAATTACTGCAGATGCCTTTAGAAAATTTTTATCTATCCATAAACTACTTTATAGTTAAAAATACACACAATATTAAAAATTGCGGGGGAAAAAAATGTTTAGCTCTCACCACTAGTTCTGCTAATTGCAATTAAGTGTAACCCATAAATACCAAGGGATTACCCATTCCGACTGGATTATGTGTTCCAACTGTTAAAAAAGAAAAAGTATTTTTTTTCTGCCATGCATTAAATTCAATATCATCTACCATGTTGGAAAGAAAAATAGGAAAAACCTTTCCTTGGGTTATCAGAAGGTGAGAGCTAATATCTGCCAGTTAATCCCATTATGATTATTATATATGTCTCTAGGTTGGATTCATTCATAGATTGCACAGATATTGCTAAATAGGGCTTCAGGCAACTATACATGAATTTCTGTAAATTATGATCAGGCCTCAGTGCAGTGGCTGTCAGGTGATGGATTAACAAGCTGTCAGTATTAAATTAATTTATTTCTCCTTATCATTTAAAGAGCAGGTGGTCTCTAACTCCACTAGTCTGAATGCACAGCACTGAAAAGGTTTGTGGCTTTTTGCAGAGAAATGGAAGGAGAAGCGGCAGATTTCATTTATCAGGAATAACATGCTGTTCCTGACCTTTCATCTCCAGCACCTAGGTAGACTCTGCTGGTGCTATTGACCCTGCACATTTTGTGCAGACTGGGGGGGTATGATGATAAATGTAATGAAATAGGATAGACTTGCTGTAACTTGAAATTAAGCACGGCCTTAAGAGAAAAATCTTCAAAGGACTAAAAATGTGTACATGCATGCATCTATTTGTTCAAAGAAAGCACATAGTGATTGACTGGACTGTGTTCTGTAGATATGCACATATATTGGTTTCAGTGGAATTGTAAGGTGTGTTTAAGTCAGTGCAAAATTTGTCTTACCCTTCTCCAAAGTCAAGTCGGCTCTGGCTGCCTCTGTCACATAAACAGTGTAAATTCAGATACAATTAAAATATGTGAATTAACTTAATTTATTTATTGAAAAGTAAAACTAAAAGTGCTGGAAATGTTTCATAGTTATTTAAAATGAGGGATAACACTTCGTTTAATCAGGTTATATTGTCATTTTTTTACCCTCTCTTTTCACTGTACTAGAGCCAATAAAATATTTGGCTTGGAAAAATGAAAAGGGGTGAGAAAGGATTCCATTTTGACCTTTAACTAAGCAGCTCATCTGATTGAATCTCTGTATGCTGTAAAAAATGAAGACAAGCAAGCAGGAGAATTTTCTTTCAGTAGGCAGGGTCTTGGTGGGGCTACATTTCCTATCATCTCACTTGTTTACACAGAGTCTTTATAAAAACTGCTGCAGCTCCCCATCTATTACTGCAGTATTCCAGTTAGAAGCTAAAAGGGTACCGAGGACTCGCTTGGAGAGGATTAGTGATCATAAAACAAAGTGAAATGTCCACCCGCTCGGTACCATCAGGCAGCTTTTCTGCAGGTGAAGATAAAGAGGAGTAGCACAAGATTTGTTGAAAGAGTTTTTTAATGCTTCTCATCTTGTCTTACTATGGTGGTAAGTGTTGTCAAAGAGTGCTTTCATCAAGAAGTTGCATTACAGTCATTACAAAGAATGAGGTCGTGCTATTGTCAGCAAGACTACTGATGGCATAATACAATGCTGTGTGCAATGAAAATTTGAAAGACAGGATAGATCTGCTATTAATGGTAGATTTTTCTTGTCTGGACAAGGGTTTTCCCCTCCCTATTTATAAGATGACATTTTAATTGAAAACAAACAAACAATGTGCAAGGGGTAAAGGAATTCTTAAAGCAGCCCCTAAAAAAAGTCATCCTGAACACATCTGTCATTATTTGGGAGGTAATTTAAATGTATGAATTAGAGGTGGGTATCTAAGAAAAAAAAAAAGGCAAAAAAAAGAATGAAAGCAGACAAATATCCTTTCTCAAGGAATTTGTAGCTTACATTTATGAGCCCTAAACATGTGCTAAACCACCTCTCTTTTCATTCCAAAGCACTACTGCTTTGAATGGTACTTGGCAAGAATTCAGGAATGCTGTACTTGAGCAATGCGGCATTGAGAAGGAAGGTATAGTGTAAAACCATTTCATAAAAAGCAGGTCATGTCAGCACCCATCAGAAAGACAGTTTCTCCTGAAATGAATTGAAGATTTTGATATTTATGATCTGTTTTGCCAACATCTTCTCCAAAACCTTACTAAACCAAGCCAAACCTTATAATTGTACCCCAAAAGGTTATTGGGACAACAATGTTGCTCAGGTAAGTGTGAAATCAGCTGATGTCTGTTCCTAATTCTCAGGCAATGACACCACAGAGAAGTCTCTCTTTAAAAGTCTTTGGAAATAATATCTTCTTTTATACCTCCATATGAGTGAACATATTCACACTTGACAGGTTCACTCTTTGCTGGGTTAAGTACTGGCTGGATGGCCAGGCCCAGAGCATGGTGGGGAGTGGTGCCACCTCCAGTCAGTGAACGGTCCCTAGTGGGGTCCCCCAAGGCTCAGTTTTGGGGCCAGTCCTGTTTAATACCTTTATTGATGATAATAGTTACCTCAAAGGAGGGTGTGGTTAGGTGGGAGTTGGTCTCTTCCCCCAAGCAACCAGCCATAGAACAAGAGGACAGGAAGAATTTCTTCAGTTATTAAGGTTATTAAGGTTATTAAGCATTGCCATGGATTGTCCAGGGAGGTGGTGAAGTCATCATCCCTGGAGGTGTTTAAGAAATGGCAGGACATGACATGCAGTGCCATGATCTAGCTGACCAGGTGGTGATTGTTCAAAGATTGGCTTCGATGATCTTGGAGTTCTTTTCAACGTTAATGATTCGGTGGTTCTGTACCCTCACCTCACTCCATTTATATATATAATTGAAATTCTATATAAATTGAAATGATATTTGAAAAAAAAAAAAAGGACAGCTACAGATTTTAGAAAGTTACAGTAGACAATAAATCCATTTTCAGCTTTTTGGCATACAGATGTCCTTTCTTCCTGAAAATATGAAAATTATGCCTTCATAGGACAAATCACCTAATTGTCTTCTCAACGAATCATAAAAATCATAGATGTTTCTCTCCTGAAAAAGTCAAAAATTAATACTTAAAATGACCCTCAGATGTAATTATTTCTCTTTTCTTTTTTTTTCCTGCCTTCTTCCTCATTATTCCATTGGGTTAATGTTCCCCATGTGAAATTTTGAAGAAGTTGATAAAAGAAATTGGTGAGATTATCCCGTCTTTATCTGACTTTTCATTGTGACCTATTGTGTATGCTATTTTATGCATAAATAACTATATATATGATATATATTTTTAAAAAGTTTTCCCCTCAGTTTTTGGGGGTTTTTCAACTTCCATGGGCAGGACTGACCTTTTTCCCCTACTTCTAAAAGAAATACTTGCTCCAAAAAGATGCTAACCATCTAGTGTTCTGTTTGCATTCTATTAAGGAGCTTGCTTAAATATTCAAGATATTCAAGAGAATGAAAGGAGCAAAATACCTGATATTCTACTTTACATTACTGGAATACCTCGTGAGATTGAAACAAACCCTTAGTCATGCTTGTTTTGCACACTTTTATAGACAACTATTGGCAAGCCATGTGACTCCTGGAGGCTGGAACTTTTCTCTTTTCATATGCCCTCTTTCAGTATACATTTTTTCCTTATTGTATATTGCCTACCTATGCAGCACTCTGCCCTTCAGCACAGCTTGTGCTGCTGACAGCATGCCAGCCTGCTCTCATTCCAGCTCCACCTTCACATCACTTCTCCAGGCCTCCCCCAGCCTGCCTGCAGCATCCCCCTTCTCCCTTTGCATCATAGGCTCTCCCTGTCTCTTTTCTGTTACTGGTGTGCTCATTGTAATTCCCTGACCAGCTACTTTTTCCCAGTGTTTCTGCATGAAAGGGTAATGTGTGTAAAATGCTCTCAGTCTGCCAGCTCAGTAGTGTTATATAAGTGAGAACACTTGTTCGTTGCTTATCAGATTAACGAATATTTAGATAAATAAGACTTTCTCCAGGCAGTCAGCTTCAGTGTGTGCAGGAATGCAAATTGCAAGGTGGGTAAGGTAAAGACTTGGTACTTTGAGCAACCAAACAGGTACCCAGGAGGGAAGTCAACCTCTTTGAGACGATGACTTCTACATCCCTCTGCTGACAGAGACCCAAAAGTCTCAGAACAGAACAAAACACCTATATTTTGGAAATGTTCACGTTAGCCAATATGCTGAAGTTTTCTCTTGGTTTTCTAGGGAATCAAAGCCTACACAGCCACACTCTCTCTGTTTCTACCCACAAGCACCTAGGAGCTACTTTGGCATTATTTCCTGATAGCATATTTTCTCCTTTCACATGCTATCAGCTATCAGTGAGGACTCAGACCAACACTACTGCAAAAGAGGGATAGCACAGAGGTTTAAAAGTTATTGTAATGTAACCCATTCCCAGGCACTGTGAGTGCAGAAACAGAGGATATTCTGTACATGTCAGGGAAGTAACATAGTGAAGTTTGCAGGAGCCTCTCTCACCTTTAAAAGCCCTTTGCATCAGCCCTGTGAGAAGTTTTTCTAGTGCAAGCCTCTCTCTGTTCTCCCATTTGCAATATGTTCTAGTCCAAAAGAGTACCAAAGCTGAGATCTTAAAAGGATACAGGGACATTTAGGAACATAACCTCCCCGAAGGTTAATGGCATTTTCCTAACCTACTCAAGCTACTTCAAAAAAGGCCTGTTCAACAGTTCTGCGAGGGTTTCTTTTTTTTAATTGCCCTTGCTTTCGGTTCCCTTTTGGATTGTAAATCAAAAGGAACCAATTATCTATTCATATAGCAGTTTGTAGAAAACTTATTCAGCCTAAACCATATGCAAAATTTAGCCACAATTCATCATGGAATTTAAACACCATTATAAAAATAACAGGGAGCAATAGTCTATCACTAAAATTTCAAAGCATTAGCTTTATCACATTTTGAATATAGACAATCTTCCAGAATTAGTTAATACTAGTACATTTTTTTACACTCAGTCAGAAGTACCTGATCTCCTCTCTAGACATTTTTTCTCAGAAAGCAATTGACAATTTGTAATACTTAACTGAATTTAAAAAGTTAATTGCTGTCTAACTGAAGTAGCTTATTATACAAGTGCTGGGATTATATCTGTCTGCCAATGGAATACACTAAAGCATTCCATTTAAGCAATTTAAATTAAAATATCATTTTATAAAGTTGTTTTGATTTTGATTGCATATTGAGATTTTAAATAATTTTGTTTAATTTCAAGGGAAATGGATTCCTTTTGTATATTATCAAATTGTAACAATTTCTGGGTGATTAACATTTAATTTATGTCTACACTCTTAGCACATTCTTTCCCTATAGCCGCAGTTGTATTATAATTTTTAAAGAAACTGAGTGTATTGTGCAGTGCACAGTGGTGATGAAGCTGCAGAAAGAATGGTGAAAAAATTCTCTATCTGGGGTTCTACAAGCAATCCCACCGCAGCATCCCGCTATCACATTTCATCATACAGCCAAAAGACAGTTCTATAATGGCAAGAAGACTTCGCAATAGAGAAAATTAAAATTATCACTGTGCATTCTATAGTGTACTATAGTCACTTGCTAGCCAACACAAGATGACTAGAAGCTCTAGATTAGGCTTTAGCCCAAATTTTTACATTCAAGAGACAGTAATCCAGTAGCATTGTACTCTGCAGCACAGATGGGTGATCTCTTCTCTGTCCTTCTTCACTCTCTGCTTCAGGACCCACAAACCCATTTTGAGAAATTATGAGATAGTAGATGCTCCACTCATGTGGTAGGGCACGTTTCTTTTCCATTTTGGTGGCTGCTATAATCTTTTTCAAAGGGAGAGTATGAAATATAGTCAAATGGTCTGAAAAGTGAATACTCTACATTGACTTTGGTGAATGGCTCTAGCCACATTCAATGAGGCAGGAAAAAATAAATGTCAGAAGCAGAAAGATAAAGCTTTCTGACACTTTTTAAATTAAACTTTCTAATTTTTCAACTAAGTTCACCAGGGGACAGATTCTCTAGTCTTTAAGCAGCAAGTGAATTGCCTGGAATAGTCCAGTTCAAATAACTTGGATTCCTTAAGGAAGGATGCAAGAAAATATATGTCTCTGAATACACTTTCAAAGTGAAATGACTGCTCTAAATTCCCTGAGCTGTTAGCAAACTGGTGAAGAAACAATATGGACTAAGCATTTAGCTTTTGATTTACAGTGAATTTCACCCAGACAAATACTTTGTAATTTACACAGTAAGAGTTATGGTCAGTAGCGCTTTAAACTGAAGTATCCTAGTAATTGCACAGCTCCCCCATATCTTTTCTGAAGGAAATGCTGTTAGCAGCAATCTGTTTGAGTTCATCAGAAAAACGTACCAAGCACCAAGCAGGAATTTACATCCTGTCTTTGTCTCAGGACCTCATCTTGAGTTTACAGATTTGTTTTCCTGCTAAGGTTTATAAAGGAATCCACGGATGGTTAGTCAATGCACACTGTGTATTATTTCTTCCTACTGTCAGCTCTTTGCTTCGGAAAGCTGATTTGAAAGACTCTTTACTACTAACTTTTTTGAGCGTTCCGTTAATACACTGTAAACCAAAATGCGCACACAAAATAGAAGAATGAAAAAAAATCTGTAAGATAACAGCACCAGTACAACATCTGAACACATTTAGAAAATGGCAGTCTAAGATACAGTAAAAGCTGAAGAACTCAATCCAAAGGACAAGTTTTAAAAAATTGCATATGCAAGTTACAGCAGTGTATTGGGTTTGCAGATTAAAAAAAAAAAAAAAAAAAAGAAAGTTGTAGAATGCTACAATAGGACAGCTTTGCTTTTTTTTTTTAATGGAAGAAATGATGTCATCTACAAGCAAGGTATAGAAGAGATAGCTTTAAGGGCATTATTTGAGAATAAAGTTTTGAATATCTAAGTCAGGAATACCAAGGAATATCCCAGTAAACTCACCAAGAATGAAAGGAGATTGGCTTGCTGTGAAATGAGATACTCTGAGCTGCTCTCAAGTGTACAAGGTTAAGATAACTGTCACTTACATAATTTTAAACAGATTTTCTCTCCTAGGGAAAGGACAGACACTCATGGCTCCTCTCACAATCAAGACAAGAAACACTCCAGGAACAGGGTGCAACAGCCAAAGCTGGATCATCTATTGAAGGTGGCCCATCAGTCATCTCAATATCAACTTCTCTGTTCAACTGTGCCATCAGCTGATGAATCTCTGTAACTCTGATCCCAGTGGAGGCACAGTACTTCTGCTCAGGGCACAAACAAGGCTAAAGAGGAGTTGAGGACTCATCCTGTCCTTTAACTGTACATGGGTAACATCATGTATTGGGTGTTGCTCTGAGGGGTCTTAATTGTTTATTAGAGATGTTTTTGCTCATTATTTCCATGTTAAAAGTGTAGCAGAAAGCTGTCATGTAGAGAGTTGGAAATTCCAAAATTTTTAATTCTTCTGGTGTCTGGGACATACCAGATAATTTCACCTAGTTTTTGTTGATGTTTTAGATTGAGACGGACTGAAACTGGAAACTTGCATCTGAATCTTTTTGAATCTTATAGAGGATGAAGTCTTGATTTTCATCCTTGGGTTTTTTGGAGATCTACATCTGTCAAATGCTCTAGGTCTTCATCAGATCTTCACTTACACCCTACTCCCTTCTCTGTTATAAGCTCAGCTTCTTCAGAGGTTCCTTTATCAAAATTTAAGAAAAAAATTTCCTTCAGAAAACTGTGTAATTTCTGTCAATGAAGAAGGAAAGAACTCCACTGCAAAAGCACTCAGTCTATTTCCCTTAGTCCAGGCTGCAGAATTTGAGATGAAAAAATAGCAGGAATGTAGAAAAAAATCTATTTTAAGGTCAACAGATATCTTTAAACACAAATTCTATCTCACCAGCCTAACACTTTGATTTGCACCTAAAAAGGCAAATCTACAGGATCAGATTTTTCAGTCTTCTCTACCTTCAAATAAATTTTACTTTAAAAAGTCTGTCTAGTGGTCCTAACAAGCTAACAATGTTCAGCAGATTTTTTATTGACTTTGCTACACTTTCCAATAAATTTCCAATTGCTCAAATGGCTGTGCATTTTAAACAAAAGGTTAGTTTAACTGGTTTCAGTGAACAAGCCTCACCTGAGATTTTTGAGTTTATCTAAATGTAGACACTTCAATCAGTGTGGGGTGAGAGAAGGAGAATGAAGCTAATGACTGCACAAAAAAAAAAGGTACAAGAAATACTGAGGGACTTTAAGCATCCACAGAACTGCTAAATTTGCTGAAGATACTGGCATTTGGCAACTCTGAGAATCTGCATCTAACAGAAAATCTACCTGTTCTCATGTTGCATTAAACCACATGACATACTGTCGTATTCTGTACTTCTGTGCTCCACAGCTTTTCTGTCCCTTTTACAGTGAGGATTTTATTCCAATTCTGGGTCTTCTGGGTGACTCCATATTCAAAAATGACAGAAAAACCTACAGAGCATTTGATTTTTTTGTATAGCATCTGGCATTTGCTGTATCTAGAGAAATTGCATGCCTGAAATATCTAAATAAATAACAAATAAAAAAAAATTAGCTGAATTAAATACCTTCATCCCTTCCCTTCTTTTACATTAACAGATGAATTGCTGTAGAGCTCCTTACAAGGCTGTAGCACTTCAGCTTTGCAACCTGCAAGGCTATTATGCACAATAGCGTTTAGTGTTTCATGTGACAAGCTTCTGCCTTGATTTCCAAGGCTGTCTGAATTGCTCAACAGATACGACACCTGCAGGAGGTCACTCTTATTACTCACTTCAGGGACCACCTAAAGACGTCTGAAGAGCTTGCAGTTAGGTGGACTCTCGTAAAAGAGCTGAGAGTTGAGACTGAATCGCAGAATCACAAATAATTGGGTCAGTACAGCAAGAAATTAAGCAGAAAAAGTTACACATATTCTTCTAATAAAGACAACAGAAAAATCCTACAGCACCACTCCATGCAGGGTTTTTTCAGAAGTTACTATTACCTTGCCAGCCATTCTTGAACAATGGTGTTCATGTCATAGTTGTGTATTAATTTTATCACTTACCACTTTCGTCTTGGCCATTTATTTTCTTATTAAGAAAGGTAGTGTGCTATCCCCTACCTTTTTATAGTCACAGAGATTAAAGCCTTATGGATTTGGGTCAAAATTAATCCTTTCCTATCTCTGCCTTTTTTTGGTGCATTGTGAGGAGCATTGCCTGAAGGACTTATACTCCAAATAATTTTTTTTACGATTCCAACCCCAAAAACTTTTGAATTTAGTATATCCTTTTTTCCCTCTAGTTACATGTGCTAAGTTTTCCAGAAATGTCTCTAATACAAATATGTGTGTGTGTGTGTGTGTGTACACACACCCTTTATTATCTTGTCAAGGAACCAGGGACAAAGAACACTTAGTAGCAAATCATTTAGATAAGAGCTAAAAATCCATAAAAGACTGAAGAGCCATCTTGCTCTTGTGTTCTTTTTTCCTCCTTAAAACATTGCTATACCACAGGCATGTGAAAGAGGAGCTTTGGGAAATGAAGCCCTTCCTGCAATCGCAGAAGAGGATCAGAATGGGTTATCAGTGTCACCAACATGTATCTCATTCCTGCCCTTCCATCCTCGTGTGACTGTGACTTCCCTAACCCACTGCCAACTAGGTTAGCCAAAGTAGCAAGAATTAACAAGAATTAACAAGTAGCAAGAACACACCCCTCTGTCCCTTAGGAATGAGGATGAAATGCAAACACACCTGCTTCAGATAGACCAAAAAGTGGCTATCAAGTTATCATCACCTTTAGCCCCTGCGGACTGGGATTGAGAGCAGTGGGAGGTCTCCTGTTGACAAGGCCTCTTATACAACCAGTCCTGCAAAAAGCAGCAATGAAGGTGAGGCCGAATATGCAGAGTGTAACTGCATTATGTGAAAGGACTGAGGAATGGAGAGGGAGAAGCTGAAGAAATTAAGTAAGATATCTGTATGTCAGGTGAAGGTGCCCAGTGCCAGCATACTGGGATCTGCTTGGTGGTAGATGCACACAGGCAGCCTCTGGAAGGAGGGTGGCTCAGAGATCCTGTCCTGTGTCTGGCCTACTGCCCAGGGAGCCTGTGAGACTTTCTATCTGAGCATCTGCTTAACGTGACCTCCAGGATATGCCCTAGATGGTGAAGCTGTAATTGGAGTAAGGGCTAATGACTGTGGTGGTGACCCCAAGCTGGCAGACAAGTGTGACCAGGCTGGGCAGAGGGCCAGTTCTTCCAACAGGGATCAAGGTCAACCTCCAAGGCAGCGAGGAAAAACACAGGTGCAAGAAAAACTTTGGGTCTCCAGGTGAGTTGGCCATGCGTGTGTACCCTGCCCTCCCTTCCTCCAGCTGTGCCACCTGCATCGGCACTGCCAAGCTTTGCCCTGCTCCCCCAAGGCGGGAGGGGGAAAATATATCAAGTTTCCCAATTTTCAAAACAATGTTGTAACAATGGGCTGTTGCTGCACCTGCTTCCTCAGCGCTGAGTGAGTGGCCGCAGCTCACCTCCCGCCACAAAGGGGGGCCTGGTCAGCGATGATTAACTCCAGAACACAATAGTCAACATCTGAGCTGCCTGTGTGCCAAGGAGCATGTTTTCCTTGTTTATCTTGCACAGTAAGTTTTTAGCATCGCTTTTTTTTACAAAGGCCATGCCTACTCCAGATTCCCAGACGGTGAGTCAGCTGTGGTCCCGGGTGAACCTCTGGACCCACGTGGAAACTTCACCCCGTGAGGGGTCAGGCAGGCTTGCCACCGGAGCACGTTCAGATTATAAAAAACAAACCTGTTTCCTACCACCACGCTTTAGCCTCGGCCAGCATGTAAACAACTCATGGAGGGCTGGCTGTCTGCACTAGCTGTGCTCCCTGCCTGTCTCTTCAGCCTCAGGGCTGCAGCAGCAGTGTCTGCTTTCCACCAGTGCTTGGCATTTTATCCTTATGGTATAAAAGCATTATTACCCTATTTTAACTTTTGATCAATCTATGAACATTACAGGGCTGTCATTTTAATTCCTAAGCCTTCCAAGCTCTCAGTCTGACGCAGAAGGTGAGGATGTGCTGTCGCCAGCAAAACCCAACAACAAGAATAGGCCTCTGAGGTCATGAGCAGACAGCTGGAAATTAGAGCAGCCCTGAGGCTAAGGAAATTCAGAGGCAATAGAAAGTTTTAGCTAAGCAAGAAAAAAGTTCAACATTTAAAGGGTGTACTACAAGGACATTTGCATCCCATAGCATTTGCCATCCTAATAAGTGGCTTGTTAGAAGTGAAGAATATGTAGGTGATATTTTGCACCACCTTCCCACTACTCTAGCATATTGCAGTGAAATATGAAATTCCCTCTTGTTAGAACAACATGGAAAATATTCTTTACGGGTATCACATTTTGCTATGAAATGGGGAAGAGTTGTCATGAAAACAGAACTTCTTACCATGCTAAACTGGCCCCAAAATGCTATTTACATCTTATGAGTAACCTTTGTAAGATTCAAGGCAGATCAGAAAGTGAGATTGTTTGTTCTTCTGCTTATGCTGTTGTGGGCTTTTGCTCTATCCTTCAGCCTGGGTTTGTGTTATCTTCACAGCAGTGCCATGTTATGAATCTAACTGTGTGCAACACCACATAAGCCAAAGCCAGGTATCAGTGCCATCTCTGTGTCTGTGATGTTGCAGTAGTGCCACCCCATGAAGTCCAGCCCAGGTCTGCTCAGTGCTACTTGGCCTCAGTGTCCTTCTACCTTTGTTCTCTGACCCCTTGTTTATCTTTTCAGAGCTTGCCCTGTGTTATGAGTTGGGTTGAGGAAAGTGGTGATGTGGTGGGAATAGGTCCCTGGGGATATGAAGGGCTAGAGTCCCTGGGAGAAGGGTAATGTAAAGGAATCAACCTCCTTGGGGCACCCATGCATTTCATAGTCCCACCATTCACATTTTCTGGCCTACCTTCTCTTACGACCTCTTCCCCAAAGCTAGCCAGATGCTGTGCTGGCCTCCATGCCAGAATGATTTGCTTCATGGCTCTGGCCCCAGTCTGAATTTCATGCAAGTCAAAGTGGCAGGAGAAATCTTCCTACCATAACTCCTATGGACCTTGAAGTACGCATGGTTTAGAAGGAAGCTGTGAAGACCAAGCTTGTGTAGCATTTAAATTATTGTTTGTTGATTTACCCTCCTTCTAATTCCACATCAGTTTTATAATTCCTATTTATTAAAGAACTAAATATAATGAAAGTTTTGTCTGAGCTCAGTGAAATTTTGTTTGGTTTCTTTCCACCATCTCCTCTTACAGGTTAGTCTGGACCTTGGTGAAAGGTGTGAGCTGCAGGCTGGGAATGCCAGGAGTTTTCCACACAATGCCCACAAAGTCTCTGAGACTGATTATGTCGCAGCTTGTTTTTAAATAATGTCAAAATGGAAAAAAATCAAGCCCTCAGTCCACATACTGAGCCCTTCTTTGCAAAGAGAGGACCTTTATGAGGAAGCCAGCATTAATGGTGCAGTATCACAAGTGTCCAGCTACTTGTGTGATGGGCATACATATCACCCAAGGTTTCCCCTGTGGAAAATCATGATTTCCATCTCCAAGGCTCATTCACCCCAGAAGTTTTTCATTTTATAAATGAACATATGGTTTAATTTGAAGTCATGGTATGGAGCCTAGCTTGTTGAGTGGTTGTTTTTAGAAAGCATTGATAACATATGTGGGATAGTGGAGTTTTGTTTCGGTTAGAGGTTTTATGGAGGATTTTTGTTTCTTGACAAGTACAGCAACACAAGCTGGATGGATTAGAGCACCTCAGACATGTCATCGTTTATATTGTCATGGACTGTCACAATGATTGGTGTTGAGAAAGGATGTGATGAAATGTTTATGTGGAAAGCTAATCACTGTTTTGTATTTTTTATTGACACGTTGCATGGTATATGCTATGCTGCTTTTGTGGGGGTGGGAGAGTGGGTTATTTTGCTTTTAACTGTCTAGCTCTTACAGTTGGTCTGATTCTGCTCTTGCTGCAAACTTTGGGCATTTTACCACACTGGCAAGCAGGCCTGGAGCCAATATGTCTACAAATGCAATAACAGAAGCCCCAAGTCTACAATGAGCTCTGAGCAGGAGAAATTCCATCTCCATATATGAGATCTTGCTCTGCTGCAAAACATGTCAGCATTAAGCCAGATTTTGTGCAGAGCAGCTATATAAGAGCAAAGCTTCTTTAATTTTGAGGTACTGCTTTAATACTAATATGTCAGCTGCTCTTTTCCAGTCTAGGAAGCACATCTGGGCTCTTGGTACAGTTTGCCTCACTAAACAGTGGCATTAAGCTCTAGCTCCACCTCTTTTCCTTGGAGAAAACAATTTTCTATGTTCTCCACCGTGAATGCAAGGGTTAAGGGTCAGCAGACCACTGGGTGTATACTAAACTCAAAGAAAATATAAAGGAGATCTATTTTATTTATTAAAAAAGTGTAACTGCATTTTTTCCCCCATGCCAATCTGATCCCAAACTGGATGTGCTCCACATTAAAAAAAGGTGAGGGAGTGTTTTAAAAACAGCTAGAGTAATGGCATTCACCCCAGACAGAGGTCTGCTGCCCCAGATATGGTACACAAAAACCCCAAATAGTTTTCCCAATGTTGGTCCTTCACCCATCTCACCTGGTTAACCATGCCAGCAAATCCACTAATCAGAGGATATGGGAGCAGACTCTTAGGCTTGGGAGGGTGAATTTCCTTTACAGCATTTGGCTGGAGGGATGATGCTTGCTCTAAAGACTTTTTTTCACAGAAGGCCGTTAAGGCAGTCCCTGGGGTGTGAGAAAACAGCAGGTGAAATGTTGGCGTCCCTCCCCTGCCGTGTAGCCCTGGGAGAGGGGCCCTGAGGGCACAGACACGGGGTTTCCCTGCCCCTGCTCAGCCTCGTTCCCATTGGTTGGTTTGTGTTCCCTGCGCGGGCAGAAGGACCCTTGGTCCCGTGACTGGAACAGTTCCTGGGCAGAGCCCCGGCGATGCGGCTGGAGAAATAAACATCTCTGAAACATCTAGCAAGAATCTGTCTGTCCATATATATTTCCTTTCCACGGGACTCCTGGTTTGATATATGCGTGTTGCAGTATCCCCACTGCAACAAATGGTGGAGAATTGAGAGCAGAACGATCCCCGATCCCTAAGCTACTGATTTGTGTGAGTAAACCCTGGAAACTTTGGATTCCTCTTCTTGGTTTTGCTTTGCTATTCCATATCTAAACTATGGAGGAACCGTGGAAAGACTCTTGGCTCTCAGAGCCGCATATGGACATTTATCTTAAACTTAAAATGATTCTTGAACAACGATTTGTAAATTTTAGCTTGATTCAAGCTCAAAAAGAACTGAAACACTTCCTGGCATGGTTGTTTAAGAACTTTTTCTATGTTTCTTGGGATTTAATTCTTACCAAGGGCTTTTGGAAAACCGTTTGGACACAGTTAATACTGGAGTCAAAATATATGCCGATGGAAGAATATTTTCGTGAATATTATTTAGTTACCGAGACTGTTGAGCAATGTCAGCTGTGTGCTGGCGAAGGGAAGCCTGGCACAGGGTCCGTGCGGCCCAGGCCACGTGCACCGAGCGCTCTGCAAGCAGCAGCGAGGCAGTTCCCGCGTGCGGGCGGAGCCACGCGAGCCGCAGCGTCGGTGGCGGAGCGAGGCGCGGCGGGAGCGGCGGGACCCGGCGGTGCCCGCACGGCGCAGCACAGAGCGTGGTGGAGCGAGCCCCGGGAACGCCCGGCCGAGAGGGGCGGCACGCGGGCAGCGGCTGGCGGCGATGGCGGTGGAGCAGAGCCGTGCCCAGCCGAGACGCGCGCTGGAGCAGGGCGCGGGGGGGTCGTTGCTCGGGGGCCCGGCCGAGATGTGGGTGCAGCGCCAGGCATCGGCAGCAAAGCTGCGACCAGAGGAGGCGACGCACGGAGAACTGAGCGGCGCGGCCCGGCCTGGCCCGCGCAGCCCCGAACGCGACCCCGGGAAGAGCGCGCAGGCACCAGCAGCCCCGACAATTCCAACACGGGAGCGACCGAAGGAGAGAGCAAAGACGCAGCGAGACAGAAAACAGCAGCCACTCGGAAAAAGGAAAAGATCATAGTAACTAAGACCTATGGGATAGTAAAATGGTATAATGTTAAGCAAAATTATGGTTTTATAACAAGGTGTGACAACCAGCAAGACATATTCGTGCATAGAACTGCTATTAAAAAGAATAACCCTGAAAAATGCATCCCAAGCTTGGGAGATGGAGAGGTGGTGCAATTCAAAATTATACAAGGTAGAAAAGGGTTACAAGCATCGCAGGTCACTGGGCCTGATGGTGTTCCTGTAAAAGGCAGTATATATGCAAAAAATCGTAGTCATGTTAGACAATATCTCCATTGTAAGCCCCCCCTACAGTCTCCCTTTCCTAATCCCACCTTTCCCTTTTACCCTATGTCCTATTACCCCCAGTGTATTCCCAATCCGTTTTTTCATCCATGGTTTCCCTCACAAAACCATGCCTTTGCCAATTGTTTCCCCAAAAATCCCTTTCCAATGCTGAGTGGGGGATGAAAAGGGGGAGGGAAGAAGTTAAACCCTCTCCTGCCTCAGTTTCCCCACAAAGCATGCTCAGAGAGTCCTGTCTCCCTTCTGTCAGCCCTAAGATGTTCCACAGAATCTGATTGGACATTTAAAGACTCAGGAGGGTGGCTTGTTTTGTCTTGAAACTGTTCTTGTTATGTTTATCCAGTTGTTTTCATTCTCCTTTTATTAAAATAAAACGGGTGAGGTGTTGGGGTCCCTCCCCTGCCGTGTAGCCCTGGGAGAGGGGCCCTGAGGGCACAGACACGGGGTTTCCCTGCCCCTGCTCAGCCTCGTTCCCATTGGTTGGTTTGTGTTCCCTGCGCGGGCAGAAGGACCCTTGGTCCCGTGACTGGAACAGTTCCTCAGCAGAGCTCCGGCCATGCGGCTGGAGAAATAAACATCTCTGAAACATCTAGCAAGAATCTGTCTGTCCTATATATTTCCTTTCCACGGGACTCCTGGTTTGATATATGCATGTTGCAGGATCCCCACTGCAACAGTGAAACCCAGCACAAAGGAACAATAACAACTGCACACAGCTTCTGCCTTCTTTCACAGGGAAGAAAGTGGGGGAGGGGGGAGGGAAGAAGGAAAAAGTGCTTGACTTTCACATAACTTCCACCTCCTGGCTTTCCCTCAGCAGTTCCCCAGACAGTGGAGAAGGCTGAATTTAAAATGGAGCCTAAGAGATGCCCTGGAGCATATTTAAGCCTTTGTTACTTGTTCTTGTGAAGATCTGTAGTTTGTAACATGTAAGAGGCAGTGGACATACTATTGGCCTCTCTCTTCCCCCATCTCATCCTACATTAAGGGGATATGGCTTCAGATACATGTCATTTTATACCTAGAAAAGAAATAGGGACTGAAATTATGTCTTCATCAAGCACAGAGAGGTGAGACTAGCCTGTGAGTTAATGTCCAGGATTACTGGAAACATTACCTAAAATAATGGTTTTGTAAAACCCACTTATCAAAGGATAAGATGCCTGCAACTTAGACATTGTCGAAGATTAGACTCCAACACTGATGCATCCTGCTGTGAGGAAGCAGTGGGACAACAATTAGGAAAGTGAGCTGGCAGTGAGTACAAGCCATGTCACAGCCATGTTTCTGCAATTTAGTTTGTCCAGCTAGCCTGAAACCTTAGTCAAAGCAGCCCTCTTTGATAAAACAAAAGAAGAGTCAACTTGGTGTATATTTCAAATTATGCAGTATTTCTTCGTAACAGCTTCCTAATATAAATGAAAGTAAGCAATTTTCATAGATATGGTTTCTCACTAGTTGTCTTGGCATAGTTCTCTATGCCCACTTTGTTTTGATATGTCTACATGGGTATCATTTTTCACATCTGGGGTTTAGATTTCTGTATGTATGTGTATAGAAATTGTGTTTAGAGTCTAGACTGAAATTCAGCATTGAAACAGGAAAAAAAATTCCAACTGCATTTTCTCCTCTGCCTCACCTCTTCAACTGCACTGCTCAGACAAGTGAACACTTTTGCTCAGTGTGAGTTATTCACTCCCTGCTTTACCTTTACTTCCAGTGAGATGAACCTGATGCAGACCTCACATGCACAGATCCCCAAAATTTTATTATTTTATTTACAAATAAATTCTGCACCATTTATAATTTCTCTGGTATGTTTAGTCCTATTTTACCTGATAAAAGGGATTTACAAGCATGACACAATGAAGGAAACACAGCTGTGCACCCAGATTTTCCTTTATGCATCACTCTGAGGATGACTAACGCTTGCAAGCATAGTGACAAATACAGAAGGCTACCTTGAAGAGTGTGCAATTATGTTATGAACAAGGGATATGCTATAGATAAGGCAGAGTTTTTAAATTAATTTTTTATGGCATAATGTAAAACAAATAGAGATTTTTTAAGATACAACCTTTTATTTAGTTACCATGTTACCCACCAGAACCTCCTAATCAAATAGCAGCATACTGAAGCTCTCAAAGGAAGAGTAATGCTATGTGTCTCCAAGCATATGTCTCTGTGCTCACTGGATTAAATTTGGCAATTACAAAGAAATACTTTGGCTCCAGAGATGGCTCTGATACTGGAGAGATTTGCACAGCATTTAGGAAAATCATGAGGACTTGCAAATCATTCTGTAACGTGTTCAGGAGTTCATGGATAAGAGTGTTCTTTGGTTTAAGTATCTAAGACTCGAAAGCCAGAAACAATTGCCATGTTTGTTGGAGTCACAAAACTTCAAAGACATTAAATTTCCAGAGTTCTCTTCTGCCAAAGCACTTTACTAAGTATGAAGCAAGGATGAACTCCCCAGTATACTGTGATATGGCTCTGAGTTGTCCAGAACAGAAAGTGTCTAGGTGGCCATGGGAACACCTGGTGCTCAGAACCTCTCATAAGAAGTGTGCATTTATGTGGGAACTGTGTTTCCTTTTTAACGAATGCAACAGTCAGCAAAGACAGGAACTGAATATCCAGCTCATTCAGAGTAACACCTCATTTGTCTATTATGTTACAGATATCTCCTAAATTTATGATTCAATTTAGGAGATAATTTCAATGAAATTGAACGTTGTGACTGGATAATAGACAGCTGCTGAAAGATAAACGCTGAAGAGAAGAGCTATATTTTCAGAGGAAAAAAATGGCTTTTTAATGATGAAAGTTTCACTCCCTTACAGGTATTACTATTATACCATCTGAGATAATATTATTTGTGCAATGTGATAAATTATTTTCTTCTAACCATAATAAGTGAAAAGAACATACTTGCTTTTATAATGCATTGTGTTTGATTAAAACCCAACATTCTGTTATCCAAAAAATGGAGCAAGTCACTGAAGACTTAGTCTGCATTTCAGTTCTCCAGATATTATAATTGACCTTCTTTTATAATTAATTATACAAGAGTTGTACAGATCAACATCTTAAACTGCCTGAACCTGATTCTGAAGGAATCAGAAATGTTTGGTTTAGGATCTGAATACAACTTTTGATGGCTAACACTGAGTTTATATATACTTACTTTGCAGTAAGTATACTGCAAAGATTGTATTAAAGGAAAAGAAAGGTTAAACACCAGGCAGGGGGGTATCAAATTTCCAACACTTAAAACAATAAAAAATTAAATAGATCTGGAAAATGTAATTCAGACCCTTTCTGCACCATAAGTCTATGCTTTTTTTTGTATTATAACAACTTGACCTCAGTTGTCATTTGCCATCTTTTCTCCTTTCCCTTTCTCCCCCTCTCTTATTTGTCTTCCCTTTTGTTTTTTCCCCTTGTCTAATTTATCATTCTGTCTTTGCTTCCTTTCTTTCTTCCTCATCCTTTAGTATTTGCTGCAGGAGGCCCATGGAGTCTCCAGGGTCTCAGTTCTCATGTCTCAGCCCTATGACAGCCAAACAGCAAAATGGCAGATTCACAGTAGCTTCTGCCTCCCTCTCTCATAGGATAGGTACCCAGTCAGTTTGTTGCTATATTAAAAAAAAAAAAAAAAAAAAAAAAAAAAGGAAAATTTTAGGCTTCAGTTAAGAATTTGAGGAGAATGTAAGATGCTTAGTGGTTTATGTGGGTGAATCTGACAGTGAGATTTTATCAAGCCTTGGGGAAACCAATGATTTATTATTTTGATATGTGGTAGGGCAAAGGCAAATGGAAACCCAGCCACTCTATGTGAATAGAGGAATCTGTATTTACAGATGCATATGCACGTGTAAACATATTAGCTAACAGCACACACAGTTTCAGAGCTGATCTGGAGGACAGGCTTCCAGAGTGACTGCTTTCCTAGATGCATTCACAGTGGATGTTTTATCATTGTCCTCACAAGCGCTGCTTGTTTTGTGACAGGTAACTGCTTGTCAGTGGACATTATCTATTGTGAAAGCAATCTTGAAAGCATTGTGAACAAATTCTGAGCTGACTAAACTCACCAGTTTACATTGGAAGAATATCTTGGATTAATGCTTGTCAGGTCACATGCAAATAGGACACACTGGCAGCAGGGGAGATGGTTATTCTCACACTACTGAAGTTTGGTTTGTGGAACTGATAGACTGCATGTATCACATGATCACAGAATCACTGAATGATTTGGATTAGAATGGACTTCTGGACATCATCTTGTCCAAACCTCTGCTACAGCAGCTTCACCTACAGCAGATTGCACAGGTCATGTACCAGGAACCCATGACCATTAGTTGCAAGCAAAGATGAAATGATATCCTCCATGACTGCAATAAAGGCAGGGTTCCCTGGAATAGACCCCAGGTATATTTGTCTCAAGGACAGACCCAGTGCAGCTCATCATTCTGTTTACTGAACAGCTGCACTGGGCACAGGGCCATCATAAACAGCCCACTGCTGTGATAAAGCAGCTAATGGGCTGTGCCACACCTGTGGCACATTTCACAACCTCTCTGGTAATATCTTGGTTTAGAGGTATCTGACTATTTTGTTATGTTGTGGGTGTTGATGTCAGCACTCTGCAGATATTGAAGGAATGCTGTGACTGCTATACAACCCTTACTGGGACAGCCACTGAAGAATTAAAGGGTAGATGACAGTCCAAAGCCAGCCAGTCTTGCACATAGATGCACCCAGATGTCCTGGAGGTGCCCTAGGAATGTGAAGCATCAACAAGAGAAATCACTCCAAGTTTGGCACTCTATGACTGGAACAGAGCTTGAAAGGGCCTAAAGAGCAAGGAGAAGCTTGGGACTCAGAAATGTAACAGGCAGAGCTGAGCTTAGCTAGCCATTGTGCCTCCACTTTCAAAGTATAAATCCACATTTTTTGAGTATGTTTGGGTCAGCAATGCAATAGCTGTGCATGGATTTACATTGACAGGAAGGAGTGGAAGTATTGCCTACATTAGACACTTCACTGAATCATACAACATTCTGAATTGGAAGGGTTCCAAAAGGATCATCAAAACCCAGATCCTGGCCCTGCACAGGACAGCCCCAAGAATCACATCTTGTGCCTGAGAGTGTTGTCCAAATGCTTTTTCCAAACTTCACTTCAAGGCAACTACTAAAATATTTACAGGCCTGCCACATTAATGATTTTCGCCGTAAGTGGTAAGAGTATCCTGTAACAGTATAAGTAACCTGTAACAGCATCTGTTGCTTTCAAATTCTCCACATAATATGAGATTTTTCTTGGTATGGACTTGCTTTCACATTAAACACCATAACGCCTCAAAGCCCATGTAGATATTTGGTTGCCTTCTCAGCCAATCAAACAGAAGCATATTGTGCCTGATGGCAGTCATATAGTCAATGAAAGGAAAAAAGAAAGATTGCAGCTGTTTACTTACTTTCATTTGTGTTAGGTTTACCTGGCCTGATGGGGATGGTTATGGGACTATTTCAATTAAAAATCAGACTGCAGAACAAATTTTTTGCTACCAAAATCCAATGCAGGTTTTTCTGAGCATTATTATTATTATTATTATTAATATACAGTATTATGAATGTTGTATGACAGCTTGCAAAAGTACACTTGAGTGTTTCTCAGTATCAGCAGGGCTTATGGACAGACTCATGATAAGACTTCAGTAAAAAATCTTAAAATACAAAAACAAGTAAATCAGTGGAAAGATATATACAGCTTGTGGTTTTTATCCTTTTTACATAAGAAGTCAACTATAACACAAATATTTCATTTGTGGCTTCATCCAGTGGGTCCCACATGCTGTGTACAGGGCACAAAAGGTAAATCCAAAATTAAAAAATCTAGTGTACTTTCCCCCATGATTTGGGATTATATGGGATTTGTTTTCTCAACTTGTTTACATTCTTTGTCAATCTTTAATGGCCATATAATTTCATATGGATATAATAAGATGCCTAAGCATCTATGAAAATATTCTGATTTCTATGAAAAGAAAAATAATGTGTAATTTACTAAAGAACACCAAAGGGAAGAGCCAGAGCTTGAAAATTATTAATAAAAAAAGGGTCTTTGGAGATTGCAAGCACCTCTGTCAGTAAAGGGGCTTAATGTTTTTGTTTCTTCTTCAGTGCAGTGAAAGCAAATGATTTCTATGGGGAATATTCTTAATTCAGTACTGCATATTCTATTACCTAAACCAATAGTGGTTTTTAATGCAATGCAGTCAAGATATTCATAGGAGTTTCATTTTTTCATAAAGTTTTCTGCAAAGAAACAAAATTATGAGGAATGAATAATTCATATGTTTCACCGGGAAAGGGACACATTTCATTTACTTGTAAAAGTAAAAAAGAACGTATGTTGTAAAGTAGCCTGTGTAATATTGGATCAAATTCAGTGTTATTAAAAAATGATGTGAATTAGAGGCCTAAGGTTCAGAAAAGAAAACCACTGAAACTGGACAGAAAAAACAACTTTGAGGTCTGCTAGAGAAGAAGGAGAAGACTGGAGGATGTGGTTTAGAAAGTTTTGTTGAAATATTTTCTGTCAATGAGAACAGGGAATTCTCTTTTAGAAATGTGTAAGCCAATATTACTCCTTATCCACTTCAATCCATCAAAATGGTTCTGTAATTACAAAATTTTCTAAGGAGGTATTGTGTTTCACAACCTACAGAATTGGATCTTTTCAGTTCTTTTATATTGTAGATTTAGATACTGAGATTATAATTGTTCTTTAATATTTTATTGGGTTAAGTGCTCATTGAATAATAGGGTAAATGAAGCTGGAAGGGAACTCTCAATATCAGCTAGTCCAGCCTCCCTGCTCCATACAGGGCTGTTTTTAAAGTCAGAGTAGGTTTGCTCAAGTCTTTGCTCAGCTGAGCTGTGAAATTATCCAAGGATCAAGATTCCACAGCCTCTATGGCAAAACCATGATGATATCATAGTAGTATTCCAAGACACACCTTTTTTTTTTTTTAATATGTGGGGCTTGTAGATGAATTTTAACTTTAAATCCTGTTTACATGCCACCTAGGGCTGTACAAGTCCGGAATTTCTTGCTTTTATGTCCATGTGTAGAATGTATTCCAGGTATTTTCAGAATTTTAGTGATGTGTATGGGAAAGACATATCAACAGACAAAAAATAGAATCCCCTAGGAAGCCTTTGTGTACAGCAATATAATGCTGAATACATTGCTGTAATGCTGAATAGGTTTGTTATTGCTTGAAAGTGTTTATAATTATTAATATAATAACTATGCCAAGTATTGCTCCTATGGAATAAGTACATTACTTTAAGTCCTTCTCGTCTTCCTAAGGTAGTAATTAAAGTTTAATTTCAATAGGCAGTTTAAGAGAAAATGCTAATTTTTCATTCTTTTTCTTTTTTTCCTAAAACAAAGTGAAAAAGTCTTTTTCTCCCATAAGAATCCATGAATGCTACAAATCTGGGAGACTACGAGTCCCTTAGTTGTCTAAATTCACTTATATTAGCAAAGCTTTGTCTCACCAATGTATAAGTGGTGAAGAGGAATCTAGATTATTCCTCGAGAAACAACATTTTTGATATTTGAAATAATATGTTTATCTTTGAAAGATGGTCTGCATAATTGTAGACAAAGATTTGGAAAGTCTGTTTTGGAGGTGAGGAGGGAAGTCAAACCAAATCATGGTGTGCTCTGTAGGCACTGATGAGAAGCTAAAGCCCAAGGAGTGGTGCTGTGGATTTTTATTTTATTCGGGGTGGAAGCGATATTTCACTATCTAGTCTTCCTTCTGCTGAAAATATCAAGTGCGGAGAAGGTGACGAGTGTGGTTTTTAGTATCCACCCTAAATTAAATTCGCAAGATTAAAATGTACTTCGATGTGCATGCAAAATCTCCTACAAACAGGCAGTGCAGTCTGAGCACTCTTTCTTCTGATGCCAAAGAAGAACAGAGTTACACTACTTTCCACCCAAGAAAGAATTTAACTTGATAGTGGTGGGTTTGGTTTTTCTGGTTTGATTGTGGTTGGTTTTGTTTGTTTAGTTGGTTTGTTTAGTTGGTTTGTTTGTTGATTGGGAAGGTTTTTTACTTGTGGTTTTTTTTTTTAATTTTAAAGCTGCTCTGTTACTGTGAAACCCTAATGGGCTTCCTATCACTCGAATAGCCAGAGTATGTGATGTTATCCGTTGTGAAAATGTTATTAATTCACTGTAACAATAAACCATGACTATCTGTAGTGCATGCTGCATGTTGAAATTTATATGTTCATTAATAATGTGGGATTTTTATCTGCCATCCTTTGTTTTTTTTTCCAAACAGCTTTTCATGAAAATTTCAAGTGTCTCCTACCCAGTAACAAGTCAAAATGCCTTGTTTTCCTATCATATATAGTGTAAGGAATAGTCTGCACTTCTTCCTTCTCTTTTTTTTTAACGACTACAGTTGCTACTTGAAAGCTCTATTCACTTTCTTTTGAGAAAGCACACAAAAATACAAAACCCCTTAAAAATGAAGAAGTCCTTGTTAGTGAAACAGACAAAGATGGTAATTATCTATTAACAATAGCATGATCCATTCTGCTAAATAGAAATTTGGATTATGTATCTTTCTGTCTGTATTTAGAAAGACATTGACCCAACCCCAACCTTTGCTTCAGTTTCCTGAAGGATAGATTTCCTTTATCTTCATTTCAGTGTCTACACAAACTGTCCAGCCTGGCCTGTAACAAGGGAAGAACTTCCTTTGTACTGGTGCTATGAAAATGAATTTGAAAGAAGTGGCCATACAATTGCTTTGAATTGTCCTCCATGAATTTGAGACTGAGCTCCCAGATTTCCATCTGAGATTTCCTGGGGAAAAAATAGGTCCCAGGAGATCTACATTTTTCAGGTTTACAACAGAAGCGACCTACCACGGCTTATGCTATTGAAACAATATGTTCATTCCCTTGAAGAACAGTGCATGTCAAACACTTCAAACCTGCTGTGCAGATGATGTATTTGATAAG